>NW_027279922.1:0-312500 GCF_046629955.1 Centroberyx affinis
CTTATTAATTACTAATATTAAACACAAATTAGAAAAAAGCTCTTGAACTGTGGGTGTTGGTTGATTAATAACCATCCATGCAGTAGGTTTTTCCCTTTTAAGGTCAAGGGCCTTTGGTCAAGGCACGGATCAAAAAGTATCTGATATCTGCACCGTGTGTAATCTCCGATGCTTTGCCGTCAGCAAAGTAGCTACAGCCTGAGGGGTGGACTTCACTATAAACAAACCAACAGAACAGCCATGAATTCCAATGAGATCTCTTCAACAACATCATCTCCTACACATCTAATAACAATCTAGCAGGCACCAACAAACACTCACCTATGAAAATAGGAAAAAATCCTGGAGAACAGCGGTCACACTGACAATTAATCAATAGGTTAGTTACGTGTCACTGATAAAATAAAGATGTATTGCATAAAAAGGTAATCCGTTTAGACTTGGCAGCTTTAGCTTTACTCTTTACAGGTTCTTCCTACAGTAGGAGATGAGCGTAGTAGGCATGCATGAATAAATAAGCAGAGAGCACTATGAAACCGCCCCTTGGGTGCAAAGAGCGAGTGAAACCAAAGCGAGTGGAGGCTGTAGCGGTGGTCATGGTGGTGGGGAAAAGCAGCATCACTCTTATCACAGACTGCAATATGGGGCAGCAGCAGCAGCTAGTAAGTCAATATAGTCTGCACCCCATTAGTCCAACACTGCTGCTCCTTTCCTCTTGTTCCTATAACTACCACACACTGTACTAACAAACAAGCAAAGGAACTCATTAAAACGGCACACCAATTTAAACAAAATAGGTACAGTGCCTGTCTATTTGAATAGTTTAAATGTTCTTTCAATAGATAGATAGATAGATAGATAGATAGATAGATAGATACTGTGTGTGTATATATATATATACACACACATATATGTGTGTGTGTATATATATACACTGTGTGTGTGTGTGTGTGTGTGTGTATATATATGATGAGTGTTTTAAGCAGCTGTTTATAACTGCTGTGCAATTGGGACAGCAGGCAAATTGGCATCACAAGCCTTTTCCAGGTCAAAGAGGAAAGCGGCTAAGAGACATTGAAGAATTGACAGTAGCTTAGCACCAAAGAAAAATACATTTAAGGATACGGAACATCTGAGATCATGGCTGTACTCACACTGTCTCTCCTGTGTGAGATAAGTCAAACCTGGATCGTGCATGTTGTCTGACTTTGACATGCTGTGAAGATATTTTTGTCTTTTTGTTCTTCCTGCTTGGTTATAGATGAGATAGTGCAGCAGAGAAACAGTGAGTTTTGGGCTGAAGGGAAACAGAAGTATGATCTAATTGGAGAGACTCGGCTGATATCTGTCAAAAGGCCCACTGGTCACGTGTCCTTCCAGAATTAGCTTCACTCATTTCAGTGAAGAAACATTTTTAGTTTTTTTTTTTTTTCAATCACGAAACACTAACACATTTTTGGATGAATACTCTCTGCTGCAGGCCTACAGGAGCATTATATCCATATCGAATTAAACATGCAAAGAGCGTGATCAACCACCCAAAAAATTCCAGCCTCATGTCAAGTTGTGAGGAATGTGTTTGTGCTGACAACTAAACTACTATTTTCCAGGTAACAGAATGCTTAGTGCCACTCTCAGCTGTGAGTAATGCAGGCAGAGATTTGGATCTCTTTAGAGAAGAAGCAACCGCCATTTCCATCTCATGTTCCATCTACAACGGCTGCAAATAACTACAAAAGCAAAATCACTGTCAGTGAAGATGATGACGCCAACTCTTTGTCTAGGAAAAAAAAAGAGGAACATTTGTATTATTTGGAGACAGTGGCTTTGACCTTACTACTACGAGATGAAATTTTGTGAAATAGTACGGAATGATGTCGACAGTATTAAGGGAACGTTTCTGAAGTACACACATCATCAAAAGCCAGAAAATCTGACACTCCACGCTGAAATTTCTAAAGGTGCCAAGGCTGTGACTGTGCATCATTACATGAACATAATGTACCATAATGACAGTAATTTCAATATTGCCACAAATGTTAGAGCACAATTCATTGTAGTAAAGTAACTTAGCCATAACTGTCAACTTTCCCACCATTATTACCTTGACGAATGAAATGTCAAGTCTTAAAGGGCACAGGACTGCAGGACCATCAGAACAACTGTGTTAAATATAATCTGAGAGGACGCAAGAAGTTGGGGGTGAAAAATTGCAGGTAAAATGGAAAACAACATGCACACCACTGTTCTCATTTGGGGTGCAGGGAGTCAGTCAATTTTATTTTTTGTCAACATTTCGATCCCAAGAAGTTTTCTACTGTGAGTGAAGTTTAAATCTTTAGGGAAAGATTTTCTTATTTAACCTAACCGTTAGCTAACCTTTTCACATGACAAACAAGAACAACAAGTCCGTTCAGTTTGTGCGATTGTGACATAATCCATTTCACGTTATTGCCACATAATCCAGTTTGTGGTGCCATCTGCATTTTAGAGTCTGCGCTCATGTCATGACGTTTTTGAGAGTGCTTCAATCTAAACCATTACTGTTACTGTGTTGTATGTATTGCATCCTGTCCCAGTTCCCACAAACTTTAGAAGCTATAAGATAAATTGATGCCCAGGCTACATTTAATAATTATTGAAAAGAAATAGCCTCTCCAAAACAAGAGCTGTCTCTGGAGTGACACACTTAACAACTCTCTATGGCACACAGGCATATGCACACAGGAACGGGGGCGAAACAGCAGAAGGGACCAGGGCAGAAATCCAGTGAGCAGTGATGGGAGACAGAAGTGACTATATCATATGTCACAAACTGCAAAATCTTAAATGTAAAAGAGCGTGTCACAAACTAGTATTTAAAGCTGCAAGTAATATTTTTTTACGACCCCATAGGATAAAATGGCCATAACGTATCTGCAGGGATTAGATAGGGTTGTTGATCAATACCAAGGACTTAATGAGTACTGTGCCAGATGCTGAGATATCTTTCTTTCAAAGCTCTCTTTCCAGCCTGCACTCTCTGTTTCAGAAGAAAAGCTCCTGCTCCACTGGAATTTCAAGACGCTCCCAACATCCTCCTCTCACCTCACATTTTCAACCGCTCGATGGAGGACGGTGCTACAAGCAATTGATCGCAGCGTCGGCAAAATTTCAACTACAAAGCCTCAAAAGCCTCATTAAAAAAAAAAAAAAGGAATTTTGCATGGTGACATATTACCTCTGCCTGATATTATCTCTATTATCTCTAATTGGCTAGCTTAGTCGTCTCTATTGTGAAAATGTGACTTTTAATGACAGTTGCAGGTCACCATATGTTCTGCCAGAAAGCGATCAATGTTGCAATACCTTTGTCACCAATAGAGGTCAATTAAAGTCACAGATTACATAATGACACTTTAATTGTAATGCAGGTCCTCTTTGTCAAAACCATCTCCAATAGATTTAGTGGGTTTTGTTGTACTGTAATAAATGGCCACTAGAGGTGCACCAATCAGCCACCGATCATAATCGGCCGATGACTGTTCCAAACAGGTCATTGGTGGTTGGCAAAAAAACCCCACAAAAGCGTCAAGATCAGGAAAGCAGTCAAATGCATATCATAAAAAGTATGAGCCAATTTGTGGCTGTCAGCGGAACGTTCCATCTGGCAATTTTCCAAAATATCTGATACAGATTGCAGTATGTAATGTCATGCACTACCAGGGGCAATAGATGAGTAAGCACCTCAGTCATGTAATTACTATATTCGGATAAAACCTATGAAAGAAAGTCTGGGTAAAATGCACATTTCAATTGGCAATCCTTGCCATGTCTCCTAATGGCCACTAGGGGTCAAATAACAGTGAGTGAGTGAGTGAGCGAGTGAGTGAACAGGTCCACAAGTTGCTTCATCGGTGCATCCCTAATTGCCACAAGATTATAGATGTTCTGTACTGTATGTAAATAATGCCATGTGTTCCATTGAAATATGCAATGCAGTGTGTTCCATTACTTCTCAGCCCTGATGATGCTGCAGTTATGTCTATGAGATAATCTCCTGTCTCATAGTCCAAATTGTACTTGGAATATTAATGACAGACAACCTAAAGAAAGTCAACGCAAATAAGAAAAGTTGCTGACATCATGCCAAACGCTCGCAGGGAATCGAAAGCACTTTTATATGCGTACTGCAGTTCTATCCCTGATAGCAAACACCTGCATGCTCACAAAGATCCAAAATTGGAGCAGCACAATCAGCTGCAATTTAATACAAAGTAAGAAATATAAAGTAATTGGTATAGCTGTTATATTTTTCATAAAAAATGTTATTAGAAGAGAAATTAATTGAGAGTAATTTCTGTAACTGTTTGCACCATCACCAATCAGTAATTTAGTTTATCTGCTTTTACAGCAATTAAATCCAAGAGTTTTTTTAATCATAACTTTCAGACTGACTGATTAAAAGCAGTATGAGGTAAAAAAAAACATAATATATTGAAATCCCATGATGCCATGGGATCCCATGATGTATTGTATTGTACTCATCCTATTTATGGTAATAAATAGGATGAGTACAATACATCATGTAACATGAAGCCTATATTAATAAGTTACATTGGATGTCATATCTAATTAGTAGCCTCAGACACAGTGAGATCACAAGAACAGCAGCTTGTAGTGTTTGAGCTAGTCACTTCAATGACCTGTAGATAGAATCATGAAAGATTGTATTGAGGCCTTTGAAAAAGTCCTCATGCAAAAGACGTTTATTAAAGGAACCAGTGACATTAAACCATCGGAACCATTTCTAATTGAATGTTCTAAGCGTCACTGGTGCTGCAAGAGCAGTAAACAGTAGCAACATAGAAACAAAGCATGGAACATGTTATCTATTAAAACCATTTTAAATTGCCAAAGACAACTAGAGTAAAGCCTAGCTCTGTGTCTTAACCAGTTTTAACTTCAGCAACCATTTTACACCACGGCCATCACTTTATCATGTTATTTTCTTGACTCGTGGACTTGCAAAAAGTAGGGCTCTGAATGTAACATTTCTAGGTCTGGTCACAAAAGTCCACAGATATACCACTGCAGTATATCCATTGATGGTGTGGCTTTTCATTACTGAACAATTTCCTGCATAAGCGATATCGCATATCTAAATATACACACCTAACAACACAAATTTCCTGTCACTGATAACAAAATGTTGAAATGATTGAAAATGACTAAAAAATGGGATGAGTAAGATGTCAGTTAAGAAAGGTGCTGAAAGTACAGCAACTTCAGCTGCCAAATGCTGGCAAGGAAGGAAAATACTAGTGGTGTGCCAAAATGGTTTCTCATTGTAGAAGAGGTTTCATCTGTTTGCAATACCAGTCAGACAAGATTAAACTTTAATGATCTGCGTGGGGTAATTGGGACACTGCAGCAGCAAACAGTAGCAGGATACAGCAAGGAATAATACAGTAGAAATAAGAATATAGTAAAAGAGGGCTGTATAAACGTATGCAGCAAACAATTTCAACACTGGAACATGTTAGGTACAAATGTATGCATTGAGACTCATTGAGAAGAAAATAAATGAAGAATGTACAAAATTAGAGCATACAAAATATATGGAATACATGCAGAATTAAATAAATAAAACATCTATATATGTACTTTATAACAAATGAGAGAACCGATTTAGAATATAAAGAAAATGTTTTCATGCTTACACAGCGCCTACATACGTATGTACAGAAAGTGTCAAGGTGTGTAAACATATTTAGCTTATATCCCATGATGTCACATGCATTTCCTACCAATATGGTGTTTTACTGTATACACAGCTCATTGGCTGTGGCTGTCCTTTATTGTAATCACCTGTTAATTTATTACAATCGCCTGTTATTTTCCTACCAAGGTGGCTGTGTGGTGACTAACATAATACTATGAATAACATGTACAGAATGTGCAGATTTGAATATGTACAGTCAAGTCAATCTTATCAAAAAGATGGAGGTACCTCATGTACAAGAAATGGCAGTGTAGACATATGCACAGATTAAAAACAGTGAGAGCAAATGGCATATAGCCTAGGTTTGTCCAGAGCATAGGGATGTGAAAAAGCAACCCAGGAGCCTTTGTATAGCGTTGATAGCTAGCTCAACAATAACAGCAGTCAGCGGGAATGCTAGACTGTAGCTACAGCTACACAAAAAATGATTGCATATGACCTCAAGGACATGAGGTAGCAAAAACAATCAGCTGTAGTTCAGATGCAAAACATGTGCCAGGGATTCCGCCTAAGAGAAAAATGCTGTGATTAATGATTTCCCGAGACAATGATAGCAGAGACAGATAACTAAATCATTTAGCTACATACCACACATTATTTGGCAGGCTTGAGTAACCTGCAATATGTGTTGCATTCTTAAGAGACACAGACACACACTCACATAGAGCCCAACTGGTGCTTGTTTTTGTTTTTTTTCATAATCTACACATTATGTTGGTCTTAACTGGTCACTTCATCTCTAATACCATTCTTCCTTATTAGGCTGTTTGCCAATTATATCTGTGTACTTTTCTGCGTCTGTCCACCATGTTTTTGCAATCCTTTAAGATAGAGCCACAAAACAAAAACCAGAAAGAAGAATTTACCTAGAAGGGTTTAGGCGATGGCAGGCATGTGTTACGTTGCAGTGCTTAAGTGATTTTCAAAATCAGGGATGCGAAAACAAGACGGTTGTTGGTCCTGCCCCTTAATCTATGATGTCATACCAGTGTTACAGCTCCATCTCTATCCATTCATCGAGAGTAAGTTGGAAAACACGGAAAAGGCGATGCCCAAGAGGAGTTTCTGGGAAACTGGGTACAGTTTCTGATTGGGAACTGAAACCACTACTAAATATGATTAATGGAGCAGCTCCAGGTTGTACAGTGGTATGACATCACAGATTAGTGTAATTTTTCTGTGCTGTTAATATGTGTGAATGATTAATTCACACATATGAACAGCACATAGAGTATATAGCACAGTTAATGATGAACTAAAAAGCATTTGAAGGACATTTGAGATTGTTACTTCCATAAATAACGCAATAGGTAAGATAATGTAATGTAACATTTCTGGGAAGCCCAACAAAACCTGAAGCAAGGAACTGAAACAATTGGCACTGAACAGTAGAGTTTTTTCAAATAACTGTTTTACCTAATCATATAATTGAATGAAAGGTGGCCTGGGTTTGATTCCAATCTGCATTTACATTGCATACAGTATGTGACAGTATGTAACGGATCTGAAGTGTTGATTGTACACTGGTAGATAATACCTGCACTTTATAATAGTCTTATTCCAGTGTATAATCCTGTGCATTAACCTATAAAATGTTGTAAGTACACAATAATACTCTGTAAATACTCAAAGAAATTCTCTCTAATACATGACATAATTACAAAAGTGTAACAACACAATGTTAGTATAAATTCTGTATGTAAACAATCTCTTCTTAACTTCCAACTGTAACTCAAACTATTACCACTCTTGAAGTACTGACATCACTTTGGATAAAAGTGACCACCATTGGCATATGTTATGCATATTTTCTGATGCTATTATAATTATGAGGGATTGTATTATCACACCCATTCCAACAAGCACGTACGCACGAATGCACGCACGCACGCACGAATACGCCAATCCATGGCTATGTCCCCCCACACAGCAAAACTCTGGCAGATTAAGAGCAAAGAGGGGCCACTTCGATTACGGCAATAAAATGACCCGCTTCACACAAAGTTCACCTCATTTTGGTTGCAAATTAAATGTCGGCTTTGGTTTAGAGAGCTGAGCAGGTAGCCTCACAGCATACCAATATGTGGCTATTCTACCGCATCAACTTTGTAACCCTAAAGGGTTGTTTAATACAATCAATTCAACTGATATTTTGCTTCCAATATATATATATATATTTTAAATATGGTGAGGTGTCCTCATAAATAAATGAAACTTGAATCCAGAAATATATTCAGTGATATTAAAAATAAATCACCATTGAGTGGATCATCACTTCATCAATGCTCCAAATTACTTGACCTCAGATGTAATCATAACATATGCCATCTGATGGATGCTTGCAAAGCTATCCAAAGCACCACAGTACTGTGAGTGCATTAATTTAGTGTGTAAGTGGCTCCTGGGAAGTCCCTAAACCAGACAGTGTAACCTTGGAAGTGTCATGCTCTTCCCAATGAACCAGACAGGACCACAATCATCAAAACACTTCACTGGAATAATCTTTCCTTTTAAACCCCATCACCTGTGAAGTTTTTTTTTTTTTTTCAAAAGATCCATAATGCTTTCTTGAACCACAAGAAGCTGTGGCAAGCTCAGCTTGTGATACTGCTTTCCCAAACCCCTTCACAGACAGATCACTGCTAGTTCACCTGTGCCACTTAGCTCTCTGCTCCAAGGATCTTTTCCAATTTGGCTTAAGTGTGGAAAGCTCACCTGAGCCTGGCCCACTTAACGTCTTAATAGCTGGAGACCTCAGCTGCAGGGAAGCTTCTTCTCCCTGAAGCCTTCAATCATAATCTTCTCTCTCAACTCCTGACAGCATTTACTACCTGCTAGAGCAGGTGCTAAATAGCCAAAAAAATGCTATGTAGATCACTTATCCTCTGTTCCAGGTGTGAGGATACTCATTCACAATCACATGCACACACCCATGTGCCTGTGCATAAATAGACAGACACATATATTGTACATGTACATACAGTACATACACGTGTATATGGCCTGAAAGTAAAACTAGGCTCTTTAAAACGAACTGATGGCATATACACATATATAAAAATAAAATTATATTAAATCACGGATGCAGTCATGTGCATGCAAACATATTTACAAAGACAAACACACAACCTTTGTGGAATTTAATTCAATTTAATTTGCATAGAAGCAAGATAGGTTGATGAAATAGCCTACTTTTAGTTGTTGAGCACAAACTACAAACTGCATACATACAGCCTAATTTTAGGTTGCAGAGTACAAACTACAAACTGCATACACTATCAGGCAAATCTCTCCAGAGCCACTTCCAAAGGAAAGGAACCCAGTCGTGAAGTCTCAGTCAGAGAGAGGGATTTGAAAGACTAGTCTAGACTGTTCATCATATTTTGTTTGTATAAAATGTCTCCTGCAGTCTCCCCTAGGATGTCTGGTATGGTTTTTCATCAAATAAAGTAAATATGGTAAATCTAATGTCTATTGCAAAACCATTACTGAACCATGAGTATCATAAAATTAAAGCCACTGCTTCATTTGTGGACACAATGGCTGTAACCGATCAAGCCTGAGACTACGGCACTTAGTGCCAAGACAGCCACACTCTCCAATACTACTTTGGAGGTGAGGACTGACCAACCCAGTCTCATAAAATTGAAATGAGCACAAACTCTAAATTGCAGATAACGAGTTGTGGACACAAATTCAGTGAACATTACGTTCCTCTTCCACCATAAACTGAATTATGTGACAACAGCAGGAATCTGATTATGTGACAATAGCCTAAATTGGACACGCTATTTTCTCTTGTCCATCAAGGTTCATCACGTTAGCTAACGGGTAAGTTTAGGCAAGTAAAACAACTTTGGTTAAGGCTATGGTTAAGTTTAGGCAAGTAAAACAACTTTGGTTAAGGCTATAGTTAAGGTTAGGCAACTAAAACCTTGGTTAAAGTTAGGATAAGGTTTTGATCATGGAGAGATAAGAAACACTTGCACTAAAAATTATCTTCGCATGAGTTGGTAATCGAAGGCAGGTGTCTCCACCAATCCTCTGACTGACCACAACGTCCTAACTTTCCCCTGCACCAGTTTAATGCCAAACTACTTCCTGTTTCGTGTTGTGTCTCCTCCATGTAATCCTGGTGGGAAAACATACTTCTCACACTTCTCCTGCAGGGAGCACATATTTGCATTTTAGAGACACTGTGTTCATTTCACAAAATTTCAGGAGACCAGGCTCAGATTTACTGTGAGGATTCCCCAAACAAGGGAGCAATGCATATGTTCAACTCAGTAACTCAGCATCAGAATCGGCTTAATCTACAATCATCAGGTGCATTTGCATGTAATAGGAATTCGCCTTGATACTGCACAACCCAATATGCTAGGTGCATTGAAAATAAATAAAATAAGCAGACCTAATGTACATTATGGGGATACAAGCAATACAACACATAAACAATGCACAGTATGTACAATATAGTCTATATCTCTCTATGTCTGTACAAATCTATTGATGACATCCTTTTTACTAGTTTAAGGCTACACATACTGACATTTTGAAGTGATCATTGGGTAGGAGAAACATGGATTTACCTGCATGCTAAACTTTCATCTATTACAGTGTGTGTGTGTGTGTGGGGGGGGGGGGGGGGGGGGGGGGAATCAGCAGTTTTTCAGGCCAGACCAACATGTCTGCTGGCCTGCTCAGCAAATATAATCACATATGAATAAAGATGATAAATTCATCCAAGCAACCAGCAGGATTCAGCAAATGAGCCAACTCGGTGTCAGGCACATGCTCAAAGCGCCTGTCCTTTTTCCCTGCCAATCATAACATGGCCTCCTAAAATGTGTTCATTAGCATTTATATGTAATACATTTTTGTTTACCAGCATCTTTGCTTAAACTGGGACAGTGTTTCCAGAGATTGCCATGTGGCAAAGGCACTATATCCTTACCAAAAAGAAAATGTAATGAATGTCTGTGCACACACTACTGACAAGAATAGAACAGGTAATGGAAACCTGGCAAGGAAAGGAAAAGGTAAGAAACTCTCTCGTACATCTGTGACTTTACTGCTGGTGTCATGCACTCTTAAGTTGGCCCTATTCTGTTCTACCTATGCATCATTGTGACCCTACTGCACAAGCAGACAGTCATTATCCTCACTCCATATTGCTAACAACTATGCCAGTGCTGGTAGAGTGGAGCAATTTGTTGGCTTTAAATTAATACTTGTTTGAGTTTATGTTTAGTTTACTATCATAAAGTAAGTATTGTCTGCACTAGATGTGAGGCTGTGTTTGTCCTGCACCTAATCTATCAATCATGTATTGTATAACTGTCTTGTAGTGTCTTGTAATCACAATCAATTTATCAAGTCAAATTCCTTGTGTATCCATTGTACTCACTGTGGCGAATTAAAAGTGACTCTGATTCTGATCTTCCTCCATACTACATCCTAGCTCCCATTATAAACCTCCCAGCACCTAATTTGTAGTTATATCATACTGCAGCCTTGGGATTTAATGTTAGGTGAGAAAATAACATCAGAAAATGCAAACCAGTTTGCATTTCACAGATGCCAATGAACCCTCACACCAGCCCTTGCTAATATCCATGTATGAAGATGTGCTTTCTCCTGCTGCGTTGGTCCAAAAATAGAGCTCTGGGGACATCATCCATGATAATTAGAAATATTGGCAGCTCGCAACCTACAATATTAGCCTGTGTTTTCAATCTCAACTGATGCTGATTACAGTGCAGACTTCAATACAGTCAGGATTGGGAAATGATCCAGGAATGATATTCGTGGAAGAGGCACCTCTCACCCAGCTGTGCTTATGTAATAGACTAGCTTTTAGGTTGAAATTAGTCTGAAACAAATAAATAGTATTTGCATGGTTTAATTACAGTATATCTGTTTAGCATGTTTCCAAGCAAGCTGTGAGTATTACAGCTTTTGAAATGTTAGCCACAAAATGGGATTGGTAAGCAGTGCATGTTCAAGGGTACCAGAGTATCACAGACACTGCGGGCCAAGAGAGAGGTCTCAACTAGATGTTTTTGTTGTTTTTTTACCTCTAAGTGGGGGGTTGAAATACGACTGTAAGACTACAAGATGGAATCTACAAGAATCCAATATTTCAATAATTATACCAGATTATAATTGATCAACTTACTGACTCAAGTTGCTGACTTTTTTGCTTGTCACCAAAGATTGCATACACATGCATCCTGCATACAGGTGCTATCAATTTCCTTTGCACATTATGGCCCACGATTCTCTAAAATAGACAGATAACCTGCAGAGATTGTGAAAACCATCCTGAAGCCCCACATGTGGATACTGATTCAAGTGGCACATTGTATTGCCCAGCAGGTGTGAAAACCTCCAGCTGTCTCATTCACATCGTAGATTGTGCAAAAACAGGTCTGAGAAATTGACTCTGACATTTTGTCCCACGCTTTTTGACTATTGCAAATTGATGGCAGAGTGAGCCAAGTATTACAGTGGGGAAATTCAAAATGCAAAGCGCCATTGAAACAAAATTTATGTTAATTGTCAATTATTGGACAAAGCTCCTCCAATGTAACAATTGATATTCAAACGTTGAGCGGGAGTTTACCCCAAGATGGTAAAATGTTTGGGTTGCTGTGTTTGGAAACCCTGAGGGAAATCAATAGATTTACCATAAATATCATGGGGCTCTACTATTTTTATTAGGGCTACAGCTTTGCATGTTGAAGACTATCAGTGGAAAAAACCCCACACAATCTCTTTCCTCGCCTCCTTCGTAAAGCCCAGGAGCATCTGGAGGAACATCTGGGATTCCTCCAACCTGACCTCCTCCTCACTTTCAGGAGGCGGCCGGCTTCATGTGCCAGGAATCTAAGAGAATCTACTGAGCTTCAACACAGAAGTATTGTTTGTCCTTGCAGTCAGCTGTCAGCCAACACACTGGCACAAACAGTCTCCACAAAACCAATAGGCGGGACAAAGTGCCAAGGCTTTGCGAATGGAGATTGAGATGCGATTTAACACAGCAAGGCCACCGCTTGGAGGTGAGACTGAAAAAAATATGTAAAAATTCTGAATAGAGCTGTGTAAAATCCAATGGAGTTCTCTTCAGATGTGTCACACTCCCCATTGCATACACCTCCCCCTATTCAGTGACTCTCGCTGTTGGAACCAATTTCACTCGGCTGTGGTTTAGTGTCACACACTGTTTTCCACTGTGTGACATGGATGGAGGAAAGCTGATGCTTCCTTTGCCCAGCGTGATTCTAATGAACCCAAACACAGCATTGGCTCATTTGCCTCCATTGTTTGGTTGTAAATACAGTACAGCAACTATACTCTGGATTCACATGCTTCATTGTGCATGTTCACAAAAATACTCTCTACATTATCATGAGCAAAAATAGCTGCACTCTGTTGTGTCCCAGTAATGATGCAGAGCGGTGTTTTTTAACAGGGTCAGGAGCCAGAAGTTGGTCATGGAGACATTAAAATGGGTCGCTAATAGACCTAATCGTCACAGTGCTGTAAGGGAACAGGTAAGGAAACAAGTTTGTTCATATGTTATTTCTTCAATTATAAAACTGAATTACAATTATAAGTGATAACTAAATAAATTGCACAGTTTCGATGTGTGTTTGTTACCTGTGTATCAGGCTTAAGCTGCTAGAACTGGCTGTCAACTCCATTATGTATCCCCAAACAACAAGATTTTTGGTATTTTCTTGTTTTTCTCCCCTCTGTTTATGTGCTGCAGTTGCTACTCTGCAGTTTCCATATGGGGATTATGCTGGTTTTTGGGTTTTCTACCTGTAAGTTTTTGTAAATTGCAATTTGGTCTATTTGGTCCAAAGAAGGCAGTATCCAAAGCTACTGATTAATCACACGTATGCAGCTAAAACAATAGACCAGTGTTTTAAAAAGGGACATCAACACTGAAATGTCATCCGGCAGAGGCTATGACACCAGTGATGAACTATTACCAAGTTGCATTGTACCTAGAAACAAATGGTTGTGAAACAAACGCCCCCATGGGCCACATGCTAACAAGGTATGCGTCATGACAATACAGTAATAAACTTTATGTATATAATAGCATATTTTAAAACAGGTTTGCAATGTGCTTTAAATCAATAAAATAATAATTAATAATAGCCAATAAAATTGTAATTTAAATTAGTTTCAATAACTCAATGACAACAGTAAACATGTCGCCCATTACAATGGCCAATCAGCAACAAACATGTCATCTTGCAATTGTAGCGCGCTCCTTGGACCAATCAGTGTAACTGGAGTGACGTGGCAAGATGCATAATTTCCCCAAATTTCCTCAAATCCGATCAGTGGTCTCTGAGATACTGTGTCACATGGATGAACAAACAAACCACATAGCAACAAACAAACGAATGGAAGAAGACCGAGTCCTTCCCCCGATTTCATCAATGGTGAATACTTTGGGAAGCTATTAGCTTACTGTTCGTGAACATATAGATTTGAGAAGTATGCTACACAGTGCAAATGTGCAACCAAAGATAAATATTGCTTTAAATTCAACGTAAACATGAAGTCTGAGTAACATTTTACATTTTTAATAAACGTTTGGCAGAGAGGCAATTTAGCCCAAATGAAAACTCAGGGGAACACAGGATACATTTCAATATAATTTTGTGGGACAACAAAATGTACAAAAGGCCACAGAGGGTGAACCCTTTCTTGTGAGACTGTAACTGACTACAAGAATCTGGAGTTGTGCACATCTCTATTGTGTTGGCCTAGTAATGCATCCAAATACTGAAGATAAAAGCCGTTCCTGAATTATTTATACCGTTTCCAATTTATACCATTTCAATTCCCTAGGCCAGCTGGAAAAATCTAGGCAGGGGAAGTGAACAAATATTGCTCTCTCCTCCCTCAACAACTACTGCTGAGCAAAGTCCCTAACCCCTAACTGCTCCAGTGGAACTGTTCAGTGGCCAGTGGTGGGATGCTGGATGTACTAGACAGATCCCAGATGTGAATGCATGTACTGTCTGAGTGTGGAGCAGGGTGTTTCTGTAAAAGAGAAAGCGGTGGACTGTCAACAAACCTTGGTTACAAATGGGTCTAACACTTAATGATGCATATATCAACAACTATTAGGCCTAAGGGGAGAAATGTGGCACATCATGACATTAAACTTTGCTCTTAAACTCTAAACGTCCTCTAATCTGTATCATAGGGACCAAAGATGTCATAAAATGTACATAAACGGTGTCACCTCGGATGAAACACTATATCCCCATATAGTATAAAGCAGCGGAGACAGATTCCTTTCAAATAATTCAAGCCTGCTTGAACTACATTTACTCAGCAATGTATTAATTTGCAGTTGTTGAGAAATAAAAGAATCAATTTATGAACATGAATAGGCCTAAGAGTATGTTCAGACAATGTCTTTTTTTTCACATTTTAAGAAAAGGAAAAGCTACATTGCCCTAATTCCTATATATAACACGTGACTTTTAAGACATTCAGTAATGAAAGCTGTATTCAAGGTTAGACCTCCCACTAGCTGACAATGTATCTGATAATCTGAGAGTTTCACCTGAATAGAATAAGAATATGTATGGTCATTCCAGACTAGAATCATCTCAGCTGGTTTAGAATAGAATATAGCCATGATTAAACATACTTTGTTGAAATTACTTCATACAATGCATTGTGTAGATATGGCATTCTATTACAGAGCAATAGAGCAATAAGTGTCAATGCACTGCCACTGTGATATCTGAGGAGTTTGATGCCAGTAATAATAATAATCATCATCACAATCATGCTCATCACTTTTCAGAACAGTTGCAAAGTGCTTAACAATGGAGTAAAAAAAACAGATAAAATCAACAGCAATAAAAGCATGTAATGGAATATATTGTAAGGCAAGAACCATAAAAGGGAGTTGAAAATCATTTCATAAAAGGTCACTGCATATAGAAAGTCTATAAAAATGAGTTTTAAGAAGTCATTTAAAAGACACTAGAGCTCCTCAGGCAGGTCATTCCAAAGTCTACAGCCCAAAGAGCCGTCACCTTTTGTTTTTAATCTACATTTTGGAACAGCCAATAGGAACCTGAGGACCTCAGTCTGCAATCTGGCTCATATGGGGTTAAATGGTCTGTGATATAGTTTGGTGCCAGACCCATCTGTGCCGTAAGTGACAGGTAAAATCATAAAATCAGTTCTGAAACTAACAATGTAAAGATACTAACATGGCAATCTTTTTGCTCTAGTAAGAATCCCAGCTGCTGCATTTTGTACAAGTTGGACATGAGAGAGGGACTTTTGACTGAGGCAGAAATAGAGTTACAGTAGTCTAAGTGAGAAGAGATAAAAGCATGGATGAGCTTTCCAGATCGCTAAAGGATAAAAACTGTTTATTTTTAGAAATGTTCTTCAGCTGAAAGACACAACATTGAACATACTCTCTGCACGTGTTTGTCAAAGCTCAAATTGGCATCAAAAATGACACCTGAGTCTCTTGCTCCTGGCTTTACATTGGCAGACAGAGTATCTAATTCATGATGAATCCATTTTAAGGAGTTGGGAGGGGCGAAAATTACTATTTCTGATTTAGTTGTAAAATATTCTGCGACATCCAGCACTTTATATCTGTGAGGCAGTTTGCCAGGCACTGAACCCTGCTCACTGCCTACTTAATTCCTGCTCAGTTGTAGTTCCAAATGGTCGGAGTAATAAAGTATTGTGACAGTTTAGGCAATATACAATAACAGTTTTTGAGATGTGGGGCCTAAGCAATTTCCTCATTATAGGAGCAAATCGCACTGACTCAATTTGGCATGTCGCCAAGGTTAGGTATCACTTTATCTGATGAGATGCTCAGTTGTTCCATAATATATCTCACTGAGGACCAACACCCTCTTCTTCCTCTATAGATGCTGTATTATGGCCCAAAGAAACATAAAAGTGACCTCTCAGCGGTTAACACTGCAGTTGCATCCATTGAGGTGATAGAGGGTTTTCGATATGTAGTTACACCAGAAGCCTAGGTTAGTAACGATTCAGCAAAAATGGCCACCAAATACCAATTGCAGAAGAAAATGCCATACACAAGTTTGCGGTATTAACTCCTATCAAGGTCAGAATCACACAGTATCCAAACACCAAGAACAGCAGGTGTTAAAGGAAAATGTAAACTTAAAGACAGAAAAGATATAGACAATGTAATTTGATTAGGAAATATATAAAACCTATCCTCTCTTTAGATTGACTTTTCCTTTAAAATGATCTTCACCCTCTTAATGGCTGTGCTCATCATGCTTATAGCTGGTCTGAACATTGTTGTCTTAGAAAAGCATCAACTTTTTGACCTTTTACTAAAATGCCATCCACCGCTCACTCTGCTTCCCGGTAATGGAAATTTACCTTTTGAGAAAATTATTGAGAAAATAAATTTTAATTAATTTGCTTTATACTTGGCAAATAATCTATACAAAGGCATTTAAAATATGAGAACACTCTGCACAAATTAGTACGACCTCGACTGACATGATGAAAGAATGGGCCAAAAAAAAGAACCTGATAATGATATCCCCCCCTGTATCCAAAGGTTATTAGTTGTGGGGTTCCTCAAAAGGTAGATTCATTTGGATTCATTAGTGGTGATTAACTAATCTTTGCCTAATGCTGCTGCTGTGTTTCCATCCCTTTCAGGCCGTAGATGGCTATTATCCAGAGTTGTATCAAAGCTGATCTAATTTAATTCAGTTTTAACTCATAGTAGCGGGGAAATTAGTGAGTTTAACATTAAGGATAAAACCTCAGTTATAGTGTCCCTTCGCATTGGCTACCAGTAGGAAGTAAGATAACTTGTGTGTCATTGATTGATAAATCTGAAGAGGCTTTTTATATTAGCAATGTATTGAATTGTGTCAAATCGGAGAGTACACTAGGATGAGATGCTCACATCCACAAAACTCCCATTTTACAATGCTAGTCTGCCACTGCGGACACCATTAGCTGTGAATGGCCGTATCAAATTTGCCAACTTCATTTCATGCATCATGGTAAATCATGAAACCACATCGGTAATAACCATTATTCGCTATAACGGCCTTGAGAATAATTGCCTTGGAAGTTGAAGAAAAATGAGTTGTTAAGTTCTCATTTGACGATGGGCACCATGGGCGATATCAGTGTTCCCTTGCTGTGGGTGGAAGAGCATTCATGGGCACAGTGAGTCACTCTTGGATGCAAGTCACCCACTGCATGACAAGCTTTTACTGCAGCTGAGTGGGGTAAAAATCATTCCTGCTAGTCACGGTAAGGCACATGGTGTGTGTGTGTGTGTGTGTGTGAAAGAGAGAGATAGAGAGAGAGAGAGTGAGAGAGCCACATCACTTAATAATTATCAAATAAACCAATCAATTAACAGAATACCTCTGGTTCAAAATAATGTGGAGCGGCATCCTGGGATAGCTACATGATTCAATCATTCATCCTCTCTAAAAACCCTCATAAATGCTCCACCACCTCAAGTCAGACCCACGTCGAAAGTGTTTATATTAGAACCTCGAAGTCCTTACTGATATTCCCTTAAGAATTTTCAGCTTGGTTATATGAACTGAATTAAAGCAAAATAGGCAATAGGATGAGTGATCTAATAATAAGCCAAACACATTCAATTTCATGATTTGTAACAATTTAACCCATCTACTTGAGGATGATTCATAATGCTTTTTCATTACCATTCCAACTGATCTGACTCAGGTCTTGTCGTACAGGTAGTCAAACACTGGCCATTATGGCTGCATAACTGTATTTTCAATATGCAACACTATCAGCTGACCTTGCCTAAGCGCTGGAAAAGAATTATAAATGAAACAGAAGCAGAAGGTCTGCCCAAGGCTAGGTAATTTGATTTATCTTTTATTATTTTTCCATCCTACAGTGTTATCAGGGTTCCTCCTCTGAAATGGGAAATGTGATAAATATTGATGTCCTTTACAGGAAATGCAGCCAGGCATGTGTAAGATGCAGACCCTGGCCTATCTATCACATGTTTTCTTTTGGTGAGCGAGGATGTGTGTGTAAGCTGACCCCCCTACCAAAAGCCTGGGCCTCACAAGAGGTTTGCCTGCCTAAAAGCTATTTCAGAGGCTTGTTAGCACACACTGCTTCTTTCTCGTTCCCTTTCGTCCTCTTGTCTCTGGCTCCCTGTCAATCTCTCACTGCTACATTCTCTCTTCTTTGCTCTCTCTCTACTTCACCTCCCACTAGCAATCTCTCTCTCCCCTATTCTCTTCACTGCTTTCATCAGTACCAGCCTCCCCCTCTCTCTCTCCTGTCTAACAACCTCTCTCACCCTCTCCTTTCTAACAATCTCTCTCTACTCCTCTCCCTGTAGAGTTCATAGAGACAAGAGAAGGAGATGAACAGAGAATTAATAACAAGACAGCAGTAAAGATAAAAGGAAAGAAGCTCATCCAACATGCAGAGAGGACCAAAATAGCAACATCAACTTTGCCACATGCTATACCTTCCTTCTCCAGCTGGCGTGAAAAAAGTTCTATCCAAATAAATTTAATAAATATAATAAATAATTGATATTTAACCCAGTATCTTATAGCTATGTGATCAGTATTCAGACAATTATAGATTCCCATATAGATATTTTGTAGACAAAATCATCATCATCCATGGTGGTCCACCAAAGCCACAGCAAGGTGAATCAAATTGTTAATTTGTTAGTATTTTTTTTATTATGATAATATATTTATTACCCTAAAGACTATAGACTACATATATTTTTTCATTTGCCATTTGCAACCTCATCTTCCATGACTCAACATCAACACCCATTCCTATATCCTGCAAGTAAACCACCACAGATCAGTCTCTGCTGATCTCTTTTCAAGTCAGAGCATCTGCCAAAAGGCCCGATCAGGAAACCAGACAAATCAGCGTGGTGGGAAGCTGCCATTTCGCTCCCACTTCAGTCCAAGGTGGGCTCCGCTGGGAAGAATAACTGTCTAACTATGCAGGCAAACATCCAGACAAGAGGGAATCCGAGCCTTATCCTGTTGCAACACACCTACATAAACACGTCGTGCACACACACCCTCCCACACACACACATTCACACATTACACACTCCTCATGCTGTGAGCAGAAGGCAAACACACATGCATGTAAATACACTCATGTATACATGTTAATGCACATCCACCAATCAGAATTTACCTCCTTAACATGATAAAGTAGTTCTCTGTCAGTATTCACCAATGGCAAAAACCAATACTATCATTGACAGGCAGAGCATGCAAAGTTGTCTCTAAGGGATGGGAGCTGAAAATAACACTAGATCAATAGCAAGTAGCAAGTGTAGCATTTCTCCCTCCAGCCTCTGACAGCATGAGCAACACCACTGGTGTCAGTGCACATCTCTGTTCCCTGCTTCTTCCCTACTCTCTCACTCCACAGCTAGCCCAGCCTCATTTTCTCCCTCTCTCCATGTCCTAAATAGATAGCCTGCACTGCTTCATTTAACTGCACCCCTATCCCATGTGTACTGCTTGCACCTGTCAATATGTTATGAGAAGTAAATAGGTACGGAGAGCAAGTGGAAGAAAGAGAGAGAGATAGACACAGAGAGAGAGAAAGCGAAAGAGAGAGGGACAGAAAGAGAGAGGGAGAGAGAGAGATACCCTTACCAGAGCTGTAACGAAGAGAATCCTGAAATTGCTTGCTTCATTCCACGGTGGCTGCTCATTAAATCCAAGATGCTGGGGAAAGGATTGAAGATTCCATCGAGATGCTGCCCCGAGAGGAGAAAATGAGATTCTTTAATGGGAGGATTTTGGAGTGTTGTTAAAA
This sequence comes from Centroberyx affinis, assembly GCF_046629955.1. Classification (NCBI taxonomy): domain Eukaryota; kingdom Metazoa; phylum Chordata; class Actinopteri; order Beryciformes; family Berycidae; genus Centroberyx; species Centroberyx affinis. The sequence continues at coordinate 20,651 of NW_027279922.1, forward strand.
ATGTGGTAAATATGCATAAGGAGAGGGATCTGATATCCGAGTCCAGAGCACTTTATGAGTCCTTCCGTCAGCTGCAAAACCACATGTGTGTGTACACACAGACACATGCAGTTCACACGGCGAGCCACACATACACACACACACACACATAGGGAGGGTGTATCCTCTGTTGGCTCAGCTAGGCTGAAAGATTGAGGGAGAACGAAGGAGGGATGGAGAGAGAGAGAAAGAGAGAGAGACAGAGCGGAAGGGAGGGGATCTGGAGAAGGGCAAGGTGGAGGGAGGAGCCGCAGTATGTGATGAGAGATGGAGAAGGGAGGGGAGGAGGCTGAGGATGGAGGGAGGGAGAAAAGAGTGTGTGTGTGTGTGTGTGTGTGTGTGTGTGTCTGTGAGGGGTGGGGGTGGGGTGGGGGTGATGATGAGCTGCAGCCAAATCTGCACAAACACAACAGAGACAGTTAATGGAATTATTTACCATATCTCCATCTGAAAAGACTGGAGGTGATGTTGGACAGCTAAATGCAGGGATGAAAGCAGAAACCACAGAAGCCGTTACAATCAGATCTATTTGTAAATGCGGACGCTGAGTAATGTCCCTTGCTCTTGCACAAAGCCAAACAGATAAACAACATGGGAAGATGGCTGAGGAAGATGAAAAAGGGAGGAGGTTGATGCAGTGGGGAGATAGCCAAGATCTAAACACACCGGAGTAATGGGAAGGATTGTATATCAGTAGGGTGCATATCAACTAACTTAGTAAACAACTACTGTATCACAAGACCCCATCTAATTGTGCCAATCACCAGCTCTCATCAGCATAAAACATCTCCCTATTATCAGACTCACGCAGGTATACATTAAAATAAGAACCACGTAATGACCACAATCCGATTTGGTGCTTATACATGACAGGGAAATCTCTGTATATCTAAAGCAAAAGCAAAGATTCCCTCCAATGCTATGTGTTGTCTTTTAGTATAATTGGCTTAGAAACATGCTTAGGGTATTACCACCAAAATACTATTTATATCCACCCATACCCATCCAACACATAGCTAAATGTGAGAGCCTTTCTGATGCCAAGGTTTTTGATGCGAGTTTGGTGTCGGTAAATCGGATCTCATATTTTTACCCTTGGGTACATGCCCTAACAACAATCTCTTCGCAAGTATTGTCTAACCAAACAAACCACATACATTGCAAAATATTTCCGCCAACACGCCCTTTGAAATGCACAGTGGATATCCTTTGGCTGACATGACTCATTTTGTATAATCCTACACTGATGATTCATGCTCTAATTCAGCGTGCACTTAGAGGCAGGGGTTAAGAGTATGGGTGGTATAGGCGGTTAGGACACCCCACTGCGCTCGGTTTACAGATGGGATTAGGAGGCGGTGGTGGATGGATGGGAGGCTGGTGGGTGGAACTCTGAGGCTATCGCTCTCCTCAGTGGAGCCATGGTTGTCATCTGAACCCCTTCGGTGGTTGAGGCTCTCGGTTGGCTAGAGGATGAAGACGGATCTACTTCTCACAATTGGCTTGAATGTGATCACTTTAAGTGGGCAAGCTGCCAAAACGGATTAATAAACCGTGCAAGGATTTCTTTGGAATCTGTTTCCCTCTTAAAGATAAGATGCAGCTCCTTGAAATAGATCAATATGTTCTTCTTGCTTTTTCTTGCTATTTCATAAATACACCTGTTCCTCACACAACCAGTGTCCTTGTAGGCTGTAGATTGGTAAAAAGCATTTGAAGAGTTCATTTCCAAAACACTATATATAAATTCCATTTAAAAAAACAAAAAAGAAAAGCATCACCGGAAGTTCGTCACTCAATATGTTCCATTTAAAATCTAGCAATGTGTGAGTTCCCTTTAAGTTTACTTACTTTACTTAATCCTTTGAACTCCTTCTATACTTTTATAGGAATAGCCATAATGTGATAAAAAACACTCATGCTTTGCTCACTTCTGCACTACTATTTTTCATGAAAGCATAGATTCTGAGATTTCCCGTGATTTCAAATAAATCATAGGTAACAGAAAAATGCAGATACTGAACATAAAACATCACAGTTCCTAATGTATCAGCATAACAAAATGTTACCTTGAAAATATATGTCAATGTAGATACAATATGGTACAATCAGCAGATAAGGAATATATGCATGACACTAACCTAGGATTCAACGTATTTTTGTTCTTACCTTTGTGGCTACTTTAACACAGTCTGTTCACTTTCTATGTAAAGGGATTTTGTTAGAGATGTGAAACCTTTCTTGCAGTAAATTAAGTCTGATTTTGGATGGACAAAAGCTACTCAGATTCAGCTATCTATTGTGTATAAAGCAATGGCTAATAAACAATAGGACAAACATTGATTGCCTATTTGTGTGTGGAGTCAATATTTACTGATCCTAGTCCTAAGCCTGGATATTGGACTGATGGCTGACTATTGTTTCAGGGCAATGTCTGCTTGTGCATGACCAACCAGACACCTAGGGATGTGGCAGCAATCCATGGCAAAACTATTTTCCACTTATCAACAAGACAGGAACTTTTGCAAGAACTCAGAACTTACGTATCTACATTGAAAACTTGTTTGACATGCAGCTGCTCCGTGCAAGGCAAACAGATGCTCCTGTAGGTCCGTGGAAAGGGCCTGGTGCTTGCAGCCAATCATACACAGCCATGAATTATTAAATAGCACCTCCAGCAAAGCCTGGTCTTTTTGTCCATCCACACAGAAGACAGTCCCGGCTTTCATTGCAATCCAGGCGTTTGCTCTTGTCCTTATTTAGCATTTGCAGTGCTGTCCCTGGGGTAATGCAGGCACAAATCGGAGTTCTGTGCATGACAGCATTTCTCCCTCCTAAAAACCATTGTGACCCCAAGAAGTGTGCAACTCTTGAATTTCCCTGTGGAACATCCAGCCAGTGTAGCATATGCATGCCTGTGTAAAGGAAAACTGTGGAATTGATGTCCGTGTGCTTGCCGATTGCTTTAACCCCATTACAAATTGCTTGTGCCCAAGCAATCGGTTGTGTATCCTCTGCGGACGTAAAAAGGGAGGCTTACTTCTTTGACTTTCCACCAACATGAAGCTGATATGATCCTAGTTGATAGGCTACAACATGCACACATTAACAGTGTTAAAACTGTTATGGCCCTAAGATGCTATGATTTTATTTTGCTTCTCTCTCTACCTATTTTTTGGGGGTGTGGGGGGCTGGGGGCTGGGGGGGTGGGATAAAAAAAGTACTATTATGCAGGTTTGACAAATTGTAAATTTTTAACAACCAATTCCTCTCAAAATGTGATCTTGCTAACACCCTTAGAATTTGGTCACTTCTCAAGCTTTGCAGAATCTGTGAGGATAAAATCAAGTAGAAATGTCATCTTGATCAGAACTGCTGTCGTGACGGTTGGGATAGGTAAAGCGTAAACTGTGTTGGAAGAGCTAGAATATTTTCCTAATCCTCTAACTGTATGTACAGCTGTCTGCAACTAACAGATTTATATTCCATGCAGATACACCCCATGCCTTCTATGTGGGGACTTTTCATATCTACCAAGGACAAAAAATAATAATAATATAATATATAATAATAAAAAAAAACTCTTTATTATTCTAAAACTATTTATACAGCACTATACAGAGTTTCATGAGTTTCAGAGTTTTTCAAATGTCTAGAAGGTCTTTCAGCGTGTCAAGGCTACTTGTACAACTGGGTTTTACAAGCGAATATAACTGTGCGTCATCAGCGTAGCAATGAAAGGAATTATTAATATATGACCAAGCGGGATATAGACGGAGAACAAAATATGACCCAGAATTGAACCTTGAGGTACTCCACAGCTAAACTGTGCTGAGGATCACTTTTTATTACAGAAACCAACAGAGAACTGGCTATCTGAGAGATATGATATGAACCAATTAAGAGCTGTGTCAGTAATTCCCACAAAATTCCAAGACAACCAATTACAATGTTGTGATCAACAGTGTCAAGCGTGGCGCTAAGTTCAAGCAGAACTAAAATAGAACATTCACCAGTATCTGCTGCCAGACGAAGAACATTTGAGACTCTGTGCTATGTTTACAGCAGAAACCAAATTGGGATTTTTCAAATAAGTACGCTCAACTTTATCCAGTATTGCCAATCAGAAGGAATTATGCATTATTAATTTCTGCTCGATTCTCTGGAAGACTGTCTGTGATAAAAAAAAAAAAACGGAGCTGTGGTGATTAAAAACATTTTCAAATTTGTGATAGAAGAGTTTATCATACGGGTCTGGATGTGTTTGACAAAATCTTTGTGGGTGGACAACAACGAAGGTTAAAAACAATACCAAGAAGTTCAGAAACAAATAGATCCCTAGTTTGTTTAACGAGAGGCCACAGGTCATCACAAGATCTAGCGTATGACCGAGTAATTAAAGGGTCTATGTGTAATTTTTGGGCCAATCCTGGCCCCTATCGTTCAGCGTTGTCATTGCAATAACACTACCTTCGGTACTCTGACTCTCACTCACCGTTTCAGAATCAACAACAGTGAACATTCTATCATGTTTTATAGAGTTAGAGCATATTTTTGTTTGATGGATGCTAGCCATGATTAGGATACTGACTACCATGATTCCTGTTTGTGGATTTTTGAGGAGTCGCTTGTGTGTGAATTAACTTCCCCGGCAAATAAATGGCCTTTTCCATTAATATTCAAGCTGTTTGGAGGATTGTATACATGCAGAATTTACCACAACACCCTACCGATTAGGAATAAAGTCTCAAATTTTCCCAAATTTTCCCTTCAAAGATTTTTGAACGGACCTTGGCGTGGTTGGACGGCCTTCAAACAACAACAGAAACACCAGCCTCGGCCCGCTCCTGTGTTTTTGAATGCAGAAATGTTCACTTTGTTTCATTCACTACCATTTGGGAACCTCTGCTGATGTTTACTAGTCATATTATGCTTCAGTAAAGCAGAAATATTACACATTTAACCTTTAAGTAACCTAATTAAGGTGAAAAAAGAGACAATATACATATAATACAAGAAAGTTATCATGAAATTATTATACTGTTTGTTTTAATAGATGCATTGTACATGTTCTAAATATAAAAGTATGCTATACTAAATTACCTAATGTGCTTGCATTGTCATATTCATTTGTGCTTGTACAGCAGTTCACCAAGGAAACATAATTGGCCAACACATACAGAATGTGGTCTTATTACCTTTCCAAACTTTATTACTTTTGTGAGCAATATCACTGTTTCCTTGGTAAAATGGGTAAAAAAATAAAGGTAAAAAAGGGTCAGACTAACATTTTACACAACCATTCCTATCTCATAATGAGCATGAGATTCTTAGACAATGTTCCCATCGTTGTTTCTGTAATCCAGCAAAGCAAAAGTATAGTATAGTAGTTAATTATTCAAGTTGGCAGTTGGTGTCAGCAGTATGGTAGCATGTTTGCTACCATATTTAGGTAGCTAACTAGTCGTTGCATTGTCTTCAAAATAATGTCAAGGTTATGATCGAAGATATGTAGATATATAGATATGTTTAGGCATTTTCTGAACCCTGCATGTGAGTTTGCTTTGATCATCAATGCATTGTTGATAAATTCATATTTTTGCAATTTCAGAGAACGTTTGCAATAACAACATGGTGATGAATATTTTAAGCAAACATTTAAAATGTAAAACCCTTTACATGGGGAAAGAGCATGACCTTAGTTCATTCATACATTTTCATAGATTTTTTTCTTTGTTTGCATGTTGACTAAGAACCATTTACAGTACTGTATAATAACAGCCTGGGGGAAATGTTATGCATACACATTCACACCTTGTCACAACCTTTTGGAGAGAAGGGTGAGCACTTCTTATTTACTGACCCCATTTACTTGGTCAGTCTGGGGGTTTGAACTGGTAACCCTCCATCTTCAGGCTATCACCACCCAAAAAAGCTTTCTTAATACTTGAACAAGGATTATTGTATATGATTACAGGAATCAGTTGTAACTCAAAATACATATATGTTTTACATCAATGGATTTACATAAATCAATTGAATTAATTAACACATACTGTAAACAAAGCCAGTAGGAGGTGACAGTGTTTCAGCAGGGGATGCCATAATGTAATTACCCTCTGGGGCATTAAGGTATCATAAGCATGTGGCTTCTGTTGCTCGGTCATGACGATTTGCCCTACAACATCAGGAAGATCAGACCCTACCTGTCTGAGCATGCAGCACAACTCCTAGTACAGGCGCTTATAATATCACGCCTTGACTACTGCAACTCCTTACTGGCAGGGCTCCCGGCATGTACGCTCAAACCTATGCAGATGATCCAGAACGCGGCGGCGCGTCTGGTCTTCAACCGGCCCAAAAGAGCACATGTCACTCCGCTGTTCATCTCCCTCCACTGGCTCCCAGTTGCTGCCCGCATCAAGTTCAAGTCCTTGATGCTCGCCTACAAAGCAGCAACCAAAACGGCTCGACCTACCTGAACTCCCTCATTCAGGTCTACGCTCCCTCCCGCCCACTACGCTCTGCCAAGGAGCGGCGCCTGGTGCTGCCACCACAGCAAGGCCCTAAGTCTCTAGCCAGTCTCTTCTCTTCTGTGGTTCCTCGGTGGTGGAACGAGTTATCAAACTCCATTCGATCCGCAGAGTCCCTCTCAATCTTTAAGAAAAGGCTAAAGACCCAGTGTTTAGTGAACACCTTCTCACCTGATGGACTGTGTAACAAAAAAAAAAAAAAAAACTCTTTATCTGCCTCTATGCACTCTATGCATTGCCTCTATGCACTGCCTCTATGTACTGCCGCCACCTACTGTATGTCCTGTTGGACCAGAACTTAGCTTTATGGCACTTACTCTCGTTGTTCTCTCCTGACTAGAACCTTGCTTGTGTTGTATTAAAATCTCATGTGTACGTCGCTTTGGATAAAAGCATCTGCCAAATGGGAAATTGTAAATTGTAATTGTATGCCTAGGTTCAGTAATATGGATTTAGGCATACAGTAATGAGCCATTAGGAGTGCTGTTAATGAACTTTCATGAAACAGTAATGTGGTAACCACAAATGAGGCATTGTGTCAACCTAGCAAGGTCATTGCACATTCAACATTATTAACTAGATAGAGATGAACAAAGATGGAATACCTGAAAGAGGACCATGGCTGGTATGTGGAACCCTTGTGGGCCTCCATATTTCACATACTGGACTACTAATTTCAAACATTGCGTCACAAATGTCACAAAATGCTCTTAAGTAACCTGAAATGCAGATTTTATTTCACATGTTTAACAGCTTTGTAATTTTTATGCTAGTATTTTCATTATCTTTAGTTTTTTCATGAATTTCTGCTGACTCTGCTCAATGTTAATTTGCTAAACCCATAATAGCAAGACTCCAAGACTCATGGAAGCATTTCTTCCAGTGGCTGAGATGCATTGCTCAAAGGAAGAAGCTGTCCAGTCCTTTTGCTTCTACTGTGTCTGAATGCATTTTCAGTCTGACGACCAACTGCTCTTTCAGCAAAACTCAATGAAAGTGTAAACATGGAACAGCATCTTGAGGCCCATTTACATTGAGTTTAAACATTTAAACCGCTGCAACTGCTTTCATTTTCTATTTGCTTTGCTAAGATTTTGAAGTACTACTGAGATGTTTTCATGGGCTGTGTTTATCTGTGCACAGCTAGCAAATGTTCCTGTCGAATACCCACTTCAATTTCAAAGCCCCTCCTTTTCTCAACTGTGATTTGCTGAAGGAATTTGACTTTGAATGGATGCTGGTTCCCCCAAAGCAAATAACAGTGACAGAATATTTACTTCAATTCTACCTCATAGTTGATTTAGGTGTCACTTAGTGTTCACTGTTTTGCTGTCCCTTGGTGTGAGAACAGCCTATGTTCCAGACATCTGGCCTGGGTAATTCCTGTGTCAGTGGCTGTGCCCACCCTCAGCTCCCTCTCATTAGCTTGACCTCTTACCCTGCAGTTTTAATAATCCACAATATTACTACCCCTAGTGACCCATGCATATTTATAAAGCCCTCATTATGCCATCACTCAAAGTAATCATTATCCTGGGGCCCATTATAGCAGGTTTTTGGCACTGTCCACCGCGGGGCTGTTTTTCAATAGAGACAGCACAAATGAGTGCTTGGCAGACTTTTACACCTTGGGGGATCACAGGTGGCATTGAAAAATGACTGAAAATAAACCTTGCATATATTGCTAAATGTAAACAAGTATTACGTTTACATTATCTGGCAGAAAGGATAAAATGAAGTAGCTGTAGACTCAAAACATACAAAAGAGAACAATAGAGGCTGGGCTCTGAAACTGGACAATTTCATCTCTCTTTGCCTTCAAGGACTCTATCACAGACAGTGTCTCGCATACTTGTGCTTGCTTTCCAGCTCAATAACTACACTAACAATCCTCGCTCCCCGTGCTGCTTTTATGTTTGTCATATTTGCTTTTAGCTGTGTATTGATTGCTCCTACTCCTACTGCTGTCTGTAAGTCAAAGATATGATGTCTATTGTTCCCCAGCTGTATCTTGGCGCTCCTGTTGTTTGTGTTTGTATTAGTACGTGTTGTCTGATTTTGCCCCTTGCTTGCATCTGTGCTGCTTGCAGCGGAGTTAGTGTTTCCCTGCTGTTACTACACTGCTGGTTTTGCCTTTTCTTGTCCTTTGCAGCCTTATCTACTGTTAGATTTTATTTTAGTGTGTTTGTCCTCTTGTCTTGTCTTTCTATGTTGAATGGTTTTTTATCTTTTACTTTGGGACTCACCCCTTGCCTCACACCAGGAGCCTTTTGCCAAAACATCATTATAAATAAAATATTGTTCTTAAAAGACTTGTGTAGTTGACACAAGGCTATTTTTTTCAAACACTCCTTGATTTCAGTTCTACAGTTGTGTTGGCGACCAACTTAATTAATCATTCAATGAATGTATGAATTGTACTAATTGTGCCAAAAAATGACAGTTGGTTTGAACAATGATTTTGTCTTATATATACCTACAACTGCCTACATTTTTTTTTTTTACCAAAAGAGGACAAAACTGGATTATTTATCCTGAAATGTAAGGTGTAGTTAACTTTACTCTCCAAATCCCCCTCTCACACACAATAGCTTGACTTACAGATACAGTATTTGTCCTACAAAAAAGGTACTGCAATTTACAGCTGAAATGCTCTGCAAAGTTGGCTGATATCCCAAAACAAGTGCCTTCAGAGTAGGGATTCAGTTTTTCATTAATTTACTCAGAAATATGAAGCTTTTGTCAGGAAAGCTCTTGAGGGTAATACCTGCTTCACAATTGAGAGGCTGATTAAATGAAAAGTGGCAGTGTCACACACAATGGTACATTGTGCATTCAGTGGCACCGCAGAGGTATTATGGCTATTTTAGAGATATAACCTTCAGTCAGTGGAACTGAGGTTATACTGTTCATCTAGTACAGTGGAGTGGGACAAAGCCTGGCCAATAGCTGAATGTTAATTTTCTCGGGCGGATAATGGTCAGCCATCATAAGAAATGTTTTGCTACCATTGCGGTTTTCTTAATTTTGGTTTGTTTTGTTTTTTATTATCAGTATTATTATTTTTTAGCATTATCCAGATAGAAAGCAGATAATTGTTAGATGCTACTTTGTTGCCAGGGTGGGAAACTGCAGTATTTGCAAAATCTGACTGTTCATATTAAAACATCAAACAGACCCACTATGAACTATGGTTTGTTTTAGCTTTAGTTGTTAACTTAAGGGTTGTAGTCTTTGTAGTTTATTCATAAAAAAAATTATATCTCTAAATGTATGTAAAACATCTTCAGGGGCTTAAGTTAGTTTTTGGTGCATAACCAAGCTGTCATACATTTTATTCCAATTTAGATTTCCATGAGTATGAATCCTACAGAAAGACAAAGCAGAATTGTTTACATCTGTTACTAAGCAGTCAGCTTTGCAGCAGGGGAAAAAAAATGGCCTTCAGAAAAAAATAAGGATATTAAGGTGTCATACAGCCTCCAAAGTCATTTTCACCCTGTCAGCCAGCTATCATTGTCCAGCAATTTGTTTGGTGGTGTGTTGCTCATAACTCAGGGGCTACCTGCAGTGAAACTTCCTCAAACTGTTCTATTTCGCTGCCAAGAATGTTGCAATGTGTGACCTCCCATACCCTTCCATGAATATTTTAAACGAAAAGAAATGTTGAAAAGATTATGAAAAAGCAAGCCCCAATCCTACTCTTAGTAGCTCAAAAGTTCAACAGTTTATTTGCATACAAAACAATTTTTGCATTAATAAAGATGTGTGGTTTGTCACTAGTTTATCATATTACTTTTGTGTCTATTTTTATTTAATGGTGTATAAGCCGAACATAATTAGAGGGTAACCCCATAACTGAACCTGGACACATAGCATTGGAGACATTTCATACTTAATTTGATTGACATAATTTATGGAAACTCTAAACATAAGAACATGAGAATCTGCTGTACAGATGGGAGCGAGAGGAGGATGACGTGACAAAAATCCCAGGCTGGATTTGCACCAAGACGTCACATTTACATGCATTCTACGAGTTTAACTAAAAAATGCAAATAACCTCAGAATCATATCTGTTACATAATAGTTCTTTCTGTGCCTATGATAATGTATCTATTTGCACCCCTGCCAGTTTGGCCCCTCTCTCTGAATACCCCCATGTCCCAGCACAGGGTCTTCCCATGCTCCCTCCGACACTGGGATGCGAAGTGAGAGGCCAGCTGGCAGGTGTGCAGATAACATAAAGCTGATGTTTCCAGTGATTTTTGGTTTTTTGAATGTAAGTAAAGTCCTTAGTTGATAGGCTTTCATCTGTCAAGATTTGATTATGCTATCAGGTCATGGGGGAGGGGAGTAGTACTTAATTACATTACATAATTCTAAATGCTCTCACACAGCTCTTCATTTGAATCACTTACTTTCCTCATACATTGTAAATTCCAAATCATGTGTCTTAGGGTGCTTTCACACCAGCCTTGTTTAGTCCATTTGAATCGAACCCCCTTGGTTCAGATTGTTTGGGGTGGTGTGAACACTCTAAATGAATTTAGAACAATAATAATAATAATAATAATGATGCCCATTGTTATTGTCACACAATAACACAAAGCCTCAATCAGCTATCTCTCGCTCTCTCTCTCTCTAACACACACAAAACTAGTAAAATAGGATCATCTACTATGGAAATTTGCACTTTACGTCATTCCTGACATGTATTTTGTTGCCAAATTGCCATATGCTGTCACCATTACGCGATGCCAAATGCCAAAAACTGCCTGTCCCTCTCACCATTACACAATGCCAAATGCGCAATGTGCATGTCCCGTTAACCGTCATCACACATTGCTTACACAAAACCAACACAGTAAATATGCAACAAGCACAGCCCAGCAAAAAGTAATGAAAATAACCTTCATCTGATGCAGTGGACGCACAACGCCCGTGTTTGGTTAAACACTCCCCTGCTGGGTTGGCAACCCTATCTGGACCGTTTGACTTTTTGGCTTTGTGAAAGCTAACCAAACCAGCTGAAAAACAAAACAATGTATCATTCTTGCATCAGGTGCAAACCAAGGAAGTGGACTATCAGGTGTGAAAACGCCCTTAGTCTGTAGACCCCCAAATCAGTTTCTATTTGGTTTCTACTACTATGCCTAAATAGGATGCAATCCTCATACTGGAAGACGTTAACATCCACATTTGTTGCTATAGAGTAATCTTTGAAATTTTCTTGTTAATCCTGTTTTTTATTATTACCTTAACACTGAGCCTTCTCACATTAAAGGATAAGTTTAGTTTAATGTACCTATATATAATTTGCCTCTTACATAACTGTAATACTTCAACCCGTAGACAATATTGGCTCCCGAGTCAGTTGTCGGTTGAAACGGCGAGCTCCCGTTGCTATCCTCTTGCTGCTAACATGCAGTCCAAATGGCGTATGCCGAAATATGTGTAAAAAAAAAAGCCATCCCTCCACACAGGACTTGAGAGTAAACAGAAAATGTAAATAAAGGTAAATAAATAAATATTAGCTCTGATTTCATGACAATTCCGCCATTACACACACTTTCACTAATCAGGGAATCACAGCTGTTTTCACTGCCTTAACACAGACTGCTGTGGGGTGAAAGTGTGTTACTGGGTTACTGGCGGTGTAATCTAGTTTTGTGGACGGTCAGGTCAGATTGTAAACAATTGCACATGGAGCCAGGTACAGTTCGGGAAAGCGAAGCTTTCCGAGCTGTGAAAATAAAGATGTCGGTCGGTCACCATATCGGTTTCACAGACTGGCTTTTTTTGACAAACCCTATTTGGACTGCTTATTAGCAGCAAGAGGCTAGCAAAAGGAGCTCAACTGACCGCTGACCCGGGAGCCAATATTGTCTTTGGGTCCAAGTATTACAGCTATGTAAGACATAAATTATATATAGGTCCAAAATCAAAATCCAAATTTATCCTTTAAAGGGCATCCTGTCGCTTTTGTCACATGGTCTGGGGTATCTGGTGTTGTCTCATAGTCTGACCTTAAATAATGTGCTGTGTAAAGATGTTTGTTTTGTTGATCATATGCCGCTTTTCCACCGCATGGTACCGGCTCAACTCGCCTCGACTCTACTCGACTCTACTCGACTCTACTCACTTTTGGTAGTATCACTTTGGTTTTCCACTGCAGATGGTACCCCCTCAATGTGCCCCACCCCCCACAACCGGTCATCATAGCGACGCAGCGACGCCACATGAAACGCGACACACACAGCAACAATGAAGGATATCGAAGGGATGGTGTTCTTGATTCTCGGTATGTGGCTGTTAGTCACAGCAAGGAAACAGATTTTATTTCAGAAGAGGCTGAAGGCAGCGAGACAAAAGACTGCTCTCTGGCTGTTCAAGGCAACGCAAGAGGGTAAGCTAACCTGGTAGCTAACGTTAGCATATGTCCCGTGTTGCGATGACGATTCTCTCTGACCAATCAGTAGTCTGCAGTGTTTTCACGTCACCTTTTGGTATCGCCTCAGCTTGCTTGGAACCTCGACGGAGGTGCTACCAAAAAAAGTACCAGGTACCAGGTAATATGGTACCTGGTACCTGGTACTTGCCCAGTGGAAAACCAAAAAAGGCGAGTACAGTCGAGTCGAGTCGAGCGGTGGAAAAGCGGCAATACATGCATCATGCTTGAGTCAGTGCCCCCCAAGTTGGACAATAGCAAAAGCCTTGTGTGCTCCTCTGCCCCCTTAACCCTCCTCTGCATGGAAATTCACTGAGGTTTTCACCTCCACTGCTGTAATTATGGTGGCTTTATTGAATGTTGTCGAAGTTGTGAATAATTTTACCTCCTCCACTATTCTGCATTGTATTGCAAACTTTTAGGTTGAAAAAAGCTAACAAACCCTCTCTGCCCTTGTTAACTGAGAATATTTGCGCCTTAAGGAGACTGTCGAAAAGTAAAGCAAAAAATGGAAAGCCTATTAACACCTCATGTGTTCACCTTGATATATGAAAAGATCGAACAGGAAAAATAATTTGGAAGTCAAAAGTACAATTTTCTCAGATGTGATCAAAAATAATCAACAAAATTCATGAATTCTTATTTATGTTATTAACTGTATTACAGATGCTCTTCCTAGTGCTAGTATTGAGCCTTTCTCAGAGAAATGTGAAGAATGTATAAGCTTCTTTGTAAACAAAATGGCAATACTAAAACACAAATCACCACAGCCTAGTCACACAGTTTACTGCTTCACTTAATTCATTTGATGTTATCCCTACCGATTCATTAGTCAAGATAATAGCCAAGGTGACACCCTCTACCTGTGCCTTTGATATTCTGGCTACCAAATTTCTTAAGGAATTCTTAGAAACGGTTAAGACACTTACTGTTGACCCTCATTTGCTAAACAATTACAGAGCAATCTCTAAATTGCTATTCCTGTCCAAGGTTTGGGAAAACAACAACAACAAAAAAATAAAAAGCCAACAAATTAGTTATGTTCATGAGTAGTGAAAGTCTCTTTGAAAAGTTTCAATCTGGTTTTAAAGCCCTTCATAGCACTGAGACATCTCTTCTCAAGATGACAAATAGCTTGCTTTTAGCAGGTGATGCCAGAAAATCCTGTTTTACAGTAGTTCTACTAGATCTTAGTGCAGCTTTTGACACCATTGATCATTCTGCCCTACTTGGATGTCTCAAAGATGCTGGGTCAGCATCTCTGGAGCTGTTTTAGAGTATCCTTCTCTCTACAGTATGTGCAGGATAGAACTTTCCCTGTTGCAGTTAGAGCCAAGATCACCACTGGCAAAAGTTACCTGTGGTGTCCCCCAGGGGTCTATTCTTGGTTCAGCCCTTTTTCCTCCATATACTGTATGTATATGGAGATATATATATGCTACTCTTGAGTTATATAATTTGCAAACAAGCTTCTATTGTCTAATTTCTTACAACTGAATACAGGTAAGTGTAAAGTTATTGTACTGGACCCACTACTGTTACTGCTCAAATCTCTAACCATCATAGCACCTCTCTACTAAACTTCAAATTGTAGGAACTCACAAATTAATGTGGGGAGGCCCAACTAGCAGCCACACAAATCTCATCCACAGATACGCCCTGAAACAGTGCCCAGGACATAGCAACAAGTGGAATGCACTCAGACACCCAAAGGCAGCTCCAGATGTTGACAGCTGTACGCCTCCGCATAATACCCACTATCCAGTGAAAGGTGCTGCTTAGACAATGCCTTACAATGGCCTGGTTCTATCCACGTATGTGCAAAGAGCATGTTCTGAGCACAAACTGTTCAAGCATCAGTCGTTGGGGAGCCAAATGGTGCAGGGTGAAAGGCATGTAGCTCCATGGCTTGGCTACTGTAAGTCATAGGGACTTTGGTCACAAACACAGCGTATAGCGACCCTGGAGAACCCAGAGTGCATGAGGCATGGACCGAGAGCAAATGGAGGCTGCTGACATGCCTGGCGGTAACCAGTGCCAGCAACAATGCGATCTTATAGGACAGCAACTTAAAGACCAAGTTGGCTTTGTCCAACCAAAGCAACCTCTGGCCCACTACCGCTAGACCCACGATTCACTCAGACGTCTCAGTGGTGCGTGTGAGTGTCCGGATGATGTGGTCAACCAGGTAGCAAAACTCCATGACCTTCTTACCGTCTACGGTACCCTCTGCCACCAAGGAGTCATGCAGGTCTTTGGTGGGTGCTCCGAGTGGCCAATGTGCCTCAAGATACACCATGAAGACTGGCACGTATTGTCGTGCAGAAGGGGAAGAACCCTGGGAGGTTATCCCATTCATCCTGGATCTCTTAGCCGGGGCGGGGCAGGTGGGATTGGAACATTAAGTTTGTAGGCAGCACGACTGATATGTTCCAGAAATGGAGCTCAGAAATATTTCCCTCCTCCCCTTCCATTGCCAGGCTGGGAGGCACCAGTATGGGCTAGGCAGAAGTGATATGACAGTCCACTGAGATGGGAGAGGGAGCCTGATGCAGCTATCGACATAACTTCCTCATAAGACACATCTGATTGATCGGGCCCAGGAAGGCTGTCAGAGGATGCCGTTAGCGCAATGGGCATCACCAGCAGGGAAACCACACTCGCTTCCTGCTCTTTGCCTGTTTCTAAAAGCAAGGGCACTCAACACTTTCCATATATCTGGCTCTGCGACGGAGGAGACCCGTGCCCATTGTCGCACAAAACACACAGTTGAGGGGAGGCTCCAGGAAAACACATACATTTTCACATTGGCACTCATCTAACAATAACACTATGCAACAGAGGCTGAGCTGATCCTCAGATGGTGGGCATTTTTAGCTGTAACGTGCAGATGAGCTTTCACTTCTACTTACGTTTTTTTTTATGAGTTTTCTGATTTACCTGTCCCACAAGTAGCTCATCTAGCTACAACTTTTAACCAATGCTGCAAATCAAACTTGCTTGCCTTTCATCAATTCTACACCACAGCTTTGAAGTCCAACTTCTCCTATAGTTCTGGAGAGTTTGTCTCCTGTAATGAGGTGCTGAAAATCAAACTAGTCTTGACTCAGACCTTGGCTGCAGTAGAATAAGAATATCAGATTGAACGCAGCACTAACAGAAACTCAAAGAGACCTGGATTAGATTTTTTCACTGGAGTGGCAGGGTTATTCAGAGTGCTTTTTGAAGAGGGGTGGTTAATGTGGCGCCAGTGTGCATTCTGCCGCGCCAAAGCCAGAGGATGTCTGCCCCTGGGGACTCTAAGTGTTGTGGGTGTCTCTCTCTGTGTGTGTGTGTGTGTGTGTGTGTGTGTGTGTGTGTGTGTGTGTGTGTGTGTGTGTGTGTGTGTTTTAAAAGGGGTGCACTGAGCCGCAACCTGGAGCCTATCCAGATTATCCCTCTATGAGCTTCAATACCCTTGTGTGTGGTACACACACACTCACATTCTCACACACACACACACACACACACACACACCATCAGCAGCACCCAATGTGAATGGATCCAAATGAATGGTTTTGACTGATCCTCTTCCGGGTCCATAAGCTCCCTGGTTCTCTGTTATGAAATTTGTTTGGTAAGCTGAAACTTGTACATCACATCACTCAAATATACATGAAGGTATAGCATAAGCACTTGAGCATAGCCATTCACTGTCAGCATATTGGGGTTTATAGGTGGTTGGGAGGCTCACTACTTTAAAAAACACTTTGCCAACCAGTCAAGTGTGGCGGTGGCAAGTTGCGAAAAAGTGTCTTTTTAGAGCATTGAGCGTGAGGCTAGCCAAGTTAGAAGACAAGGCAAGATGACATAATCTTAGTGAGAGAGACATCCCAGACATCAGTTCAAGTAACTCTTACTTCTTCTAGGACATTTTCTTAGCTGGAAAATACTTATGTGGTCCCCTGGGAAAATGGGCATGACATGCTGCAACATCCCTTATTTTTAGTCAAAACTTCTTTGTTGACAGAATTGTGCAGCTGTAGCCAAAGTCAATGGCCAAATCATATATTCATTATACTTTATTTTTTTTTGCCATGTAGGCTATATAGTTTGACATCATAATGTATAATATATATATGTAATATAATTTCAACTGAGAGCAAGAAATAAATATATAACGGTAATTCATAGGCAGTCATAGGTAATTCCAAATTAATAATAAATGGCTTTTGGAAAACTTGGCTTTTGTAATTAAGCAGGAAGCAATATGGCACCTCTATACTTAAGACTTCCATACCACTTTACTACCTACTATTAAAGTTGCATATTTCAGGGAAAATTCTTTTTGGAACCAAGAAGACACCAGTTCAGAGGTAATACTTGAAGCTGGTGAATACCCTTGGATGTTTTAATGCTACGTTCTTCTGTATCACTAAGTACAGTCAAAGAGACCTGTCAAAGTGGGGATAAAGGCAGCTTATTCTTAAAGGCACCCTTCTCTTTAATGCTTACAGTGATAACTGAAGGTTAGTCGCTGAATGGAGCTGCCATGATAATTGACATTTAGCGATGAAATGCCTCACACAATGAATGCTAAAGGGGGAACTAATTACTGTCTATCCAAGTGTCAATAGCGTCATCTGCTCTCTTCTAAATGTCAGTTTTACATTGAAATGCTGGAGGCACAGCTGCCAAGTACTAATGGCCGGCCATTGGCGGCACTAGCTTTGGAACAGACTCTCAGGTAGGCTGTGGCGGACATTATGACAGCTCCCATCCTCATGCTGCTGTCTGTTCTTAAAGTGACACACACCACATAATTAAACACGTGTTGTTGCCCTGTGATCAGTTACAAAAACAAAATGCAAAGACCATTACTATACCAGATCTCCATGGTAAGTGAAGAATCTAGTAAAGACCAAAACATTTTGAATAAGTGATAACATGATCAAAAACAAATGCACAATATGTAAAGCAATGGAACTGTTGATGTGTGAACCTTTGCTATTCTGAGTTAACTTTTCTGTGAGAAGACAGAAGAGTACAGAAGCCCTGAGAGGCAAGGTGATTTTTTTTCTGCCAATTTCAAAGTTTATCTTCCACCTGTAAGGCTGTCTGAAAGGCTTTCATAGCCTAAAACAGATCCAAATCCATTTCATATACTGAAAGAGATATTTGGCTATGATATGAGCTTGAATTGATCTTCAAGTAGTGGAAATGAAGATGGAAAGTGCGAGTCAGCACAAATTTCAATTTGTTGAGATTAGATCAACTTTGCAGGAGACATAGCGGAAAAATAAAGGTTTTGCATAAAATTCAAAATGGTAGAAAACTCTCAGAATGCAATGAATTTGTCTTGAGGCAAGGAAAAACAATATTCTAGACCTTAGGGTGCAGGATTTATAGGCCAAAACATAAAGTTGCTTTTGTAGTGCCACCATCTGGCCGATCGATGCAATTTTTGATGCCTGAGTAGTGGGGGAGATTTGTAACCTACTTACCAAATGTGATTTCTCTAGGACCTATGGGTCTCTGAGATACAGATTGTTTTAGGACAGAAAAAGAAGCAGAAGAATCCTAACAACTATAGACAGGGGCGAAGCTAGACTCTCAGCACAGAGGGGGCGGAGCATTCTGATAAATTTAAAAATTCACAACTGTAAAATAGCCGATATATCCTATCCTATCGTATCCATAAACACAAATTGTCACTTATTGAGCCAAGCAAGCCAATGTCTAAGAAAACATACAGTGAAGCCAGAGCCACTTTGTCAGACAAGCTTGTTCTGAAGAACAAAAAAAGAAAACAGGTTGCCAGTCGCGTTCAAATGTTTCAGCACCGAGGACAGCGCGCGGTTCAGCACCACAGGACACCACCACACAGACAACCACAGGCCACAGGCTGTCGCTGTCTATCGGCGGTGGTGCTGAACGCCGACAGGCCAAGTGCACCTCGTCTCAGTACCATGTCTTTCTTACACGGGAATAACATAAACATAAAACAGACACAGCGGTCTACAACACTATACTAGGGCTGCATGATTCTGGATAAAATGAGAATCTTGATTTTCTTGCTTAGAATTGAGATCACGATTGTCTCTCACGATTCTTAAGCAAATCCACTTTTACTATACATTTTGCCTGATACAGACAGAAACAACAAAAAAATATGATATTGACTGTATTTGGGACTGTCACATCAACTTTGCAGGTCAAATGGGCTTCACACAAAGTACACACACAATGTATAGATTAAATTCCAATGAAATTTAAATTGAATTAACGTATTAAACTTCTTCCAATTTCCAGCTGGTTTATCCTGCCATCCATACATTACATTGTGCGCACACTGACTGCACAGTGCAGCATTAAGTAGCAATAGCCTTAATTACGAGTCTCTGGAAATTTACGTGGCTTCCTGAATCTTTTTTTCGGGTTGCGGATCGGTTTCGGGTCGTTTTATGTGTATGAAAATGGGTCGGGCGGATACATCAGATCGGGCGGTCGCGGGTTGAAAAAAACCTGACCCGTGCATCACTAACAGTAACCAGATAACTTGTAATCTGCTGCCCTACAAACGTTAACGGTAGGTAGCATCATTACCTTGTGGTATTTAAGTAAAGTTAGTGAAATTAGGTAGTTTAATTAATAACCGTATGACAATGCTTTGAACTGATTTCAAAACACGTGCTGTCGGCCTGTCAAAGATATGCGATATAAGACAAAATAGCTTAATTCAAATGCTTGATGAATCCAACACTTAGGCTATCATAAAAACAATCAACTTACATCTCTCTTCTCTTATTTAGAACACAAGGTTTGAACAAGTGTTTTCCCGTGTGTGTCTACTGTTCTCCCTCATGTCTCTCTCTGGAGTTGTTTTCCTTCCTGCCGGTTTCTGCCCGCTCTGCATGTGCGCATTTCGTCACGTGGTGTAACGCAGTGTTGTCACTTGTTAGGAGCGCTTGATTTTATGCAACGGGTGTCCCTAATGAATCGTTGCCATTTAGGAATGAGATATAGAGATATGAATCGAGCCGCTCAGTAGGGGGCTCCAGCTAAACAGACTGGACTCACATGCTACAGTGTGGTGTAGATGTGGGGTCTGGTGTCCCTTCTCCAGCAGGGTCCTCCGTCTTACAGTTGTAGGCTGCTGCAGATATTTCCAAGGTGCATCTGGACAGTTATGGAGGCATAATAATTGTAAAACAGTGAAACCGTGATTTTTCCTTACACTACAATCGTACCATCAAAAGCTCAAACCGTTGCCACCTGTGGCACAGCCTAAAGAGTATTTGCAATGATTGGGCAGATAGCAGATCCATGAAAAGTAACCTGGCTGCTAGAGTTTGAGCAGCAGACAGACAGTGACATAGACATTCATAACCAGTTTGTGCTCCTAGACTTTGCTGTGTGCTCCTGTTTTTTTCATCTCAGGAGCACCAGTGCTCCCTGGCAAAAAGCTTACCGTAGAACCCTGTCTATATAAATTCAGAATGTGTGGGGGGTTGCAAATGTATAAAATAAGCCACTCAGGCCAGTTCTGGTCCATATTTGGCCCGAATCCGGTATGGATGTGGTCCAGGTTAAGCGCAGTTATGGCACATGTGGCATGGATGAGCCAAGTTGGACTGCCGGATGTGAGCCGAAAGTATAGCCGTACTCTGGCCAGACCTGGGCCAGACCAATTTTGCTAGCTGGCTTTTATTTTTTCAGAACCGGTGTACACCAGAAGGTGCGTTACATCGTCAAATTCTTCCAGAACGGCGTATCCGTGCATTCCGGCCCATTCCTCTGTCAAGAGACTCGGGGCCATCTCTTATGGTGCGTTTTCACAGGGGCATCATTTCACGTGAGGGATCGCGCTACTTCCCAGTATTGGACGCTTGATAGGCGTGCTTCCTTGCTGCACCTGATTAGAGGAACGCTGTGACTCGTTGGGCCGTCTGCCCCCGGATTTCAAACTGGAAAAACATGGCGGCTTGTTTGGAAACTTTCTCTTATATTACGAAAATAGTTCACCAAAATATGTTTCTGAAAACATTTGAGATGAGAAAATACCCATACAGATTGACAACGGTTAGTTTAAAAGTTTGTACACAATTTTCGGGAGTTTCCAGAGGCAGCGAGTTGCGCTGGACGCCCCTGATTTGCATAAAGTAGCCTAGACCTCAACTTTATGCAAATGTGGATCGGCCAACATCACGCAGCGTCTCTCAAAACACACCGCGGCGCTACCAGAATGCATTGCACAGCCACTTACATAGAAAATGAATGGGACTTGACATTCTTGGTTTTGATAATCAGCCCATGACTGACTGACTGACTGACTGACTGACCTGAATTTGCTGCATGATGGGAAAAAGTTGTCTACGCCGATGCTAATGGTTAGACTGATAGACTGGAAGCACTACAGTTGAATGTCTTTAGCAGCTAGCACAGTAGAATTGTTAGATACGCTAGCATTATCTTGATAAAACATGAAATTAACATTATAGCTAGACACAAACAATATGGTAATGGCACATACCTTGCTATTGGGTTTTTGTTTCCTCCTTTCCCTGTTTTCTTCCTTGCAAACCAAACCTGACAGCTTGGACCTTTTTATGATTAAATAACATATAGTCTCCAACTTTTTGTAACTTTTCTCTTTTGCTGTACTATTCTGTGATGTGTGCATTTAGTTTATGTAGCACCGATTGCCTGTCTCGGCCACCGTACACATGAGACTGCTGTGTAAAAATGTTACATAAGGAGAGCTTAGAACATGCTTTGTTGATCATAGAGTTAGAGGTCATAGAGTTATCTGAAAAAAAAAAAAACACTTTTCAGTTCATGCCAAATTTTCATTCTTGAGAAATTTGAGAAAAAAACAAAAAAACAAAAAACTGTATACAGTTAATAACTGTATACATAAGGTGCAAAGGGATTTTGCATACATGGATGATGCATATGCCATTTTGCATAAAAAAATCATTGTAGTGGTTGAAGATTACGTAGATGTTTTTTTTTTTTTTTTTTTTCAGCTATCAAGATTGAGTGCTTTGCCATGTTCAGAGTGACTGTTTTTTCTACAACACCAGGTGGTTTCCTTTTCTTTTTTATCATCTTTGCCTTGCTGTGTACATCACAAGTCAGTCAAGAAGATAAATGTATTCAAGCTGTTTGGCTCTGGCAGGACTTTCATAGGGGCTTGGCGCAACAGCATTGCTTAACGCTTGTTGTATGTACATTATTCATGGCACGGAGCAAAACAGGTTGGACGTCATGTTTATGGAGGGATTAGAGTGAGAAGAGTGGCAAAACAGATTAAGGTCATCCCTCTAGGTGTGTGAGTGAAACACAACTGCATAAGCTATCACAGATTCAGAAAGGCCAGCCAGGTACTTCAGGATGCAGCCAATTGGCTAGCATCTTTCTTCATGGCTATCGGCATTAAAGATTCTTTCTCTTGTCATATTACAATCTGCTGCTTGCCGCATAAGAGCGAGATGGCTTACATTATGACATTGACGTTAATAGAAATACAGATTTTTTTTGTTGTTTTTGATTGGAAGGTATATGCAGGAGATGAGTGTGCAGCAGGCAAGCATGTTTCTTCTTATCCACCCTCTCAATGTGAAGGCTATAGCCAACCAACTCTGAAAAGATGTTCTCGACCTCATACAGTAATTATATAAGCATTATAACTTCATCTTTACCTGATAAAAGTTTATGTATCTTTTTTTTTATCAAAATAACCCATGATAATATAATGTAATGATATACATTTTTATTACACCGACTGTATGATTAATCATAGGTCTGCTTCGCACTTGTTGCATCACCATTGCACCAAAATAATGAACATCCTGGGAGGTATTTGAGTATTTTCAAAATGAGAGTACGAGTCCGCTCACATGTAGTTACTTTATGTATTCAGACAGCTGGAAAGCAGAGAGGGAGTCAGAGCAGGGGAGCAACATGAGAGGAAGTTCTGGCGGGTATCAGTTTTGGCCAGCAGAGACACATGTGGAGGCAGCCTTAACCACTCCACTGTCTAGATACAGGGTATTACAGTCTTTATACAGTGGCTAGCTGTGCTTTATGGGAAGTAGCTGCAGGTTGGAATGAGGGTCAGTCAGATTGCTTGCCTAAAACTACCTGTTGTGTAAATGGTATTGCATCATGTTGTCAATTTATTGGCATTGTTCTCTGATGTCGATGTCACATTTTAGCTAAATATCCACCATGGATATGAACTGATGTGTGACAAGTATTTAAAGGATTACTGTGCCATTTTCACCTCTTCTTACCACTTTTCTACCTCAGCCAATTATCTGATTTTGACCCATTCCATCTCACATTGCATGTTGATTTGAACTGATAGGACTAAAACATCATGTACACAAAAGTACAATATTCCTAATGGTCCTTACGGCTTGTCACACGTCTACACTAATTGTCTGATTTGCATTGTCACAGTGCCTACTGAGAGCCTATTATGAAAAAAAAGGCTGTAGCCATTTCTTTCCTAGCAAGACAGTTTAGAGGCCATTGCACAGCAAGACATGATATGTCGTTTGGTTTTAGCATATCATTTTGACAGTTGTTACAGAGAGGCAATTACGAAGAACTGCTCATTTGCTTCAGATGCGGAGAAAGACACTTGATGGAAATGAGTCTTTGCAAGTTCATGAAGCTAAAATATTTTCATTTGTCTCGAATCTATGATGTTAATATCTCTTGTGAAGGAGAAAATTGTAACACATAAGGGGTTATTCATAAAACTCAGCAGTACTGTGTAAGAACATGGCAGTAGGCATTTTCCCTATTCATAAACTGGGATTACCTCCTCAGTTTCACCGCTTGCACTATTTTGGCACCACTGCCGCTTCTGATCATTTGCATGTCATAAAAGCACGCCGCTGCGTAAAAACTACTACTTGCTCTGGCAAGGCAGTATAGTTCCAATGTATGATTATCTATGCTAAAAAAGTTTAATTAACAAACAAAATATCTTGAAAAGCTATGTTTTGACAGTGTGTTTCAGTGCTGTCCTTGGAAACAGGTGCTAGCTAGTTAACAATGAATTAAATCTGAAAATTAGTACTGCATTTAAAATTGACAATTATGGTCCATTTGGGTATGTAAGGGCCAGTCTCCATCAAATTAACTTCAACTTAAACATTGTGGTTATAGCAGTGGGAGTGCATAGTGTGACACAACTCTTGTCTCCCGTCCTTCGGATGAGACGTTAAACCGAGGTCCTGACTCTGTGGTCAATAAAGATCCCATCGGCACTCATCGCAAGAGTAGGGGTGTAACCCCGGTGCCCTGGCAAAATTCCCAAACAGGCCTTCCTTCCATCATGGCCACCTAATCATCCCTCGTTACCTAATTGGCTCTTTCAGTCCTCTACTCTCCACTGAGATAGCTGATGTGTGGTGAGCGTTCTGGCGCAAACTGGCTGCCGTGCATCACCCAGGTGGGTGCTACACTTCGGTGGTGGATGAGTTGAGTCCCCCCCCCCCATATGTGAAGCGCTTTGAGTACCTAGAAAAGCGCTATATAAATGTAATCAATTATTGTCTTAATATATAGAGTTCTGCTGACAAGAACTTTGCCTTCCTGACATATCGCTGGCCACCATGAACAATAATGCCATGGTAAAGTGTTTCCGCAGCAGTAGCCACCGCCATGGTAACTTTATGAATCACCTCAAATTACCACAGGTTTTGCGCTGTGCAAGCTGTTTTATGGGTTTTATGAATACGGGCCATTGGCTTTTAAAACACAGGCAAATAAGCTATCTGATCAATTGTGCCTCCAGACAATTCGCTGCTCTTTCACTGTGTCTGGTATTTATATAGCTTGTTACGGTGCATGCTAACACTCATGCTTTGTTTAGCCATCGTAGCATCATCATCAGAGCATCAAATGCATTAGCATATGCATCAAATGTATAATGTTCCCTAAAATGGAAAAACTAATTCAAAAACGTTCTAAGTAGCTTTGGAGAAGTAACCCTTCCACACGTCCACCTTCTCTGTTTAATATTGGCTGCTTCCTATTTTTACAGTTTATATAGTTGTATAGTTTTTTATAGTTTCATGAAGAAGATCAGGATGTGTTCATTCACATTAGAACTTCAAATGAGATTTGTGGTATTGAAGCAGCAATTAAAACACATACTAACATTTATTCATTCAACATTAATTTAACGTTATTCATTCATGATATCGACCTGGCAAAATCAGCGAGCTGCTTTGCACAGATAATCAGAGTCTATTCTATCTGCGTATTCGCATAACATGCAGTTCAGAGGAGTGACTCACCTTCCTTCACAATTTATCACTGCCACTGCAGCCAAGACTTGCGTCATGGGGCAGACTCGTGTTCGTTACAGCAGATGTCTCTAAGATAAATTGTGAGTTCTAGCTGACAATTTCTTTTTTAAATATAAAAATGTATTTATTTACTGAATGTAACTTTATGCTTGTGAGGTGTTATTTATTTAACCTTTTGGGGTTAAATATTATAAAAGATAGAAAGTACATAACAGTTTTTTTTTTTTTTTTTTATTGTTATTTTTTTCAAATCTTTGATGCTCATTATCTCAAAACTGCACTCCTCCCAAATAGAACCTTAGCTCACAAAATAGTAAGCATTTCTGGTAAACATTTACAGCACAAATCTGATCCTATATGAAAGAACTTTTCAGTCTTGGAGAGAGAGAGAGAGAGAGAGAGAGAGAGAGAGAGAGAGATGAAAACAGCAAAGATCTCATTTGGTCCCACAGACAGTGAGCAACATTATCATGTCAGACGGGGAAAACACCGGCTGGACAGGCTGGCAAGCAGAGAGGAAACCCACCGGACACACTCCCTCATAATTGTTCTGCTACACGTAGATGGAAATTTTTCTTCTACATTTACATGGTATCAAAACACATTTAGAATAAAAAAAGAAGGGCCCACATGATTCAGCATTAGCAATTTGATACTTTGTTAAAAGGAATTTTCGGGTGCATTTTAACTGGCCCATTATTGCATTTTTTGTTGGCATACACTACCCTTTTCCTTGTTTTGAAAAATATTTTGGCTTCAGCACCTTGCATATTATTGAAGCACACTACTGAAACTTTACATATATAAGTGGACAGCAACGACAGATGGCATGAGAGACCCTTTTTTTTTAACAATATGTATTATGTATATGTTATTGTAGGTTTTACAAATAAAGTGACAAGCAAGAGTGTATTACAATTGTTATCTCAAGTTATTGACAGTTCGTACATTGTACAGTTATACATGAAATTGAAAGTGTGTAGCCTCCCATCCCTCCTTCAGCCCCTCAGCTGAAAACAGCCAGGGGAAGATGCAGAATACAACTTTAGTGAATGTGAGGGTGTAAGGAAGTGCATGAGCATGGTCTTGGAAATGTCATTGATAGTGACTGATTTTGGTCCGTACCTGGTGGGCAAGTAAATTGGATTGTCCCTCAGAATCTAGGAGGCTAGCAGCCTGTTACACAAAAAAAAGGAATTGCTATATTTTCACCCATCTATGAGTATATAGAGTTTGTGTGTGATGCATTATGCTGACAAACAAATGTAAGCAATGCAGCAGCAGAAACAATCTTAAAAGTGGACTTTGTAAAGGTTTAATAAGCAGCAAAATGTATTGAGATTGTAGATTAGGGCCCATCTTTCTATTTGGTTGAGATGTAAACAACTCATTCCTCAAGAAAACCTCTTTGTCTCTCTCATACACACACACACACACACACACACACACAACACAACTAAATAATAATTAAAAGAAGGAAATGGAGAGAAAAGAAAAATCAAGACAATGGGAAA
Source organism: Centroberyx affinis (assembly GCF_046629955.1). NCBI lineage: Eukaryota > Metazoa > Chordata > Actinopteri > Beryciformes > Berycidae > Centroberyx > Centroberyx affinis. The sequence continues at coordinate 47,499 of NW_027279922.1, forward strand.
GCTATTTTTTTTTGTACTCCATCACATGCTCAAACAGCCTTATTTGTACTGTCTGACAAGATATTTAAGAATCGGATATGACGGCCGGGTTCCATGGCAACAATAATTTATAAGAGTAATGAAATTATTATTAGCATCTTGAATTCTGTTTGAATTAATCCTATCAAGTCAAAGGCCTTTGTAGAGACAAAGCCATTCATCAATTATCTATTTGCTTCTGAGTCCTTCGAAACACAGTTGGAAAAACAGCACCATGCAGTGCTTGCTGCATTACTTCTCCTTTCTGATGTTCATTTGAAACAAAGACGCGGATTTTCTCAATACGGTGCTGCAAGGGTACCGAGGAAGTCAGTTATTTCATATTGGCACTTGGGAAACTAAAGCTGACTGAATGTTTTACCTGTTGCATCCAGGTGGTGGAATCCCTTCCACTCTCCTAAACTTGTGCGCCCGGCTGTCACCATTGTTGATCTATTGGGTTTGTCTCCTATCTGACCCTTTCGCCAGGCTGTCACACCTGAATGCGTGGTACTCATTACCAGTTGCAACAAGGGGTCACTGCCACTCTGGTCGCGGAGACACAGGTCAGGGCTAATCACAGCGACACAGCAATCATGTGGGCTGAAATTGAAGTGTTAAATGTCAGGGCTCATTATGTTAGCAGTGGCATTGGCATGGGAGTAAGCAGTTAGCACATCCTTACCTTGGTCTCTCAGAGGAAGCATCCTCTTTCTTCGCCCGCTCTGTGTTCTCTTTGCCAAGGATTTGTTCCGCAGAATACTTCACACAAAAAATGAATATGCTGCAAATAAAATTAAACATTAGAGGGAAGCTCATGACAGATAATATACCACGGAGACAGGGAGCGTCTTAAGCACTTTTCAGTGTTTTCTTTTTGCTTGTTATTCATTTGTCAATTCCCCTGGCTCTGGCACTCAACAGTCCAAGCTTTATCACAGTGTTAATATTCACCTGAAGAAGAACTCTTACAATAAGTATGCATTGGCACACAGTATGAGCCACATGTAACACCTGATGACCCGTTGATGTAAATTGCCAATCAGATATTGCAATTGCAAATAAACTTGCAATTACATTGAAGAATATGAACCCAACTTTTGGAAAACTTTATCCTTTTAAAAATAAAATATACGTTAAAAGAAAGTTTTCATTGATCTGGGTGTTTTTATACATTGTGGGAAACATAATTTTACTATTACTTTACTTACTTTACTCTTATTTTTACTGCCTAACCCATCCCCTGTAGTCTTTCCCTCAATGCACCCATGTTTTCCAGAGTAGATTATGTGCCACACAGACTAGGCATATTGGCGGGAAAAAAAAAAAACTTGTACATTTCTTTTCTGGCAGAGCAAACAGATGATATTTCTGGCCAAGGCAGGAGATCCCGGCCAAGACAAGATATCCTAGCCAACTATGCAATGAGCAGTTCTGTGTGTTCTGCTTTTTAACATTATTAAATAACCTTATGCTTGTTTGTTTCGGGTGAGGGAAAGACCAAAATATATAACAGACCCTTGATTTATTTCCATTCCATTTTTTTTAAGGAAGTTTATTTATGTTAGGCTATCACAGAAGAACATTGTGGAGTGAATGTATCTCAAGCTGGTTTAGGTTTCAGGACTTCATTCATAAAAGGTTTATAAAATGTTGTCCTTAAAGGAGAATTCTGGCTATTTTCAACCTGGGCCTTATTTTCCTAGTTTTTGCCATCATGACAATTGATTAGGATTAAAATATCGTCAATTACTTCACTGTAGAGCTGCATTCCTCAGTTTGAAGGGAGCGCTGCTCACCAGTTATTATACTGAAACTCCAACAGTTGGAAGGTTGTGATGCTTGATGCCAAAATCAGTGGTTAACAATGACTTTCCCAAACTTTCTGTGATACTGCAAAAGTTATACATTATGTAATTATCCTAGGTATTAATACAACAGATATAAATGTCATTTGTGTTTTTATGATATTGTTAAAAATGATCATATGCGGAAATCTATGCATAAGTCGGAGATCATTTTTATAAATAAGGATCCTTGGCTGGGACCTTATGCTAATATTAACAGTAACGTGTTACAAAATTCCTTTCCTTTGCTTAAAAGTTCCTTTTATTTTGAATTCCATAGAATAGGCAGTGATCCAGGGAAAAAGAAACTTTTACAGACCAAAACAGCTGGTGTAATCATCATTTGCAATGATCATCTACTATCATTGCAAGAGATGTAAAGTGATATTTATATACACAACCTCACAATCAAAATTATTTTTTCTCCTCCAAACATATCTGAGGAATTTAACAGGTAATTATTGTTATTATCAAATGTGTGAATGTGTTTTTTTTTACATGTAATCTGTTAATCAGTGCTGGTCCCCTAGCCTATTTGTCATTCTATTAATACAATATTCATAAGTTATGTCATCATGGTGATTTCACTGGTAAATGTAACCTGTGTTGTATTTTCTCTAAATATGTCACTGGTGAATCCATCCGTGTTATATGCAGCTGGTTGTGTGTGTTGTTTTATAGCCCATGTGAGTTTCTTCTACTGGCAGAATTCATTATTTCTCCGCAGCAGTCTACCAGAGGGGCTTACAGGTGAATCCAGTCAGACTCTGTTTTTAATAGCAAAGTGAGATACTTGCATCCTCCCAAAAGGATCCATGAGGTCTCTGTGCATGTGGAGATTTGAGAGGTGTTGACAGGTGCAAGCGGTAAGTGGTAATAATCATCAACTTCCATGTGATTGGCTGTTTTGAACTGCCATCATATTGCTTTCCCATGTCGTATTGACTGTAGCGTGCAGGCGAGATGGCTTGGGGGTAAATACAGAACAAGACCACTGAGAACCATGGGATACATGCAAATAGCCTGCTAAGTCGAAGATCAGGGCGCTGCTGAAAAACAGCTTGTGTGCTCAGTGAGCTTATCCTGGGTAAATACAGGTTAAATTAAAGAAAATAATAATTTCTACCATCGTGATAGCAGAGCCCCCCCACAGGGCATTTGCCTACTGTGACAAGTGTATAAAAATGATGCACCACCTGATGCAGTTCAATCCTTCATATCCCGATCAATTAGTAATGGCTTTGCCATTATGAACCATATAGAAAGTGACTGATGGAGGTTAAGTGTTTTGTGGTTCACCAGGTAGCTGTCAATACTACAGAAATAAATGGGGTAGATATTATATTATGCAGTATTATTATGGAATATGGCTTGCACACTTGCAGTTAGGATGCTTGCATAGAATAATTCACCATTAACTACTGTTAATCATTGCTATTAACCATACTTAACCATTTTCAGCCAATATATGTCCTTTCAGAAGAAGAACATGGAGTTTTATCAATTGGCCACTCCATGACGTGCATTTTCTTCAGATTACTCACAAATAAACGGACCCCAGGTGTTCTGGATCCACCAGCATCTGCACATCAGTCATTGTTTACACAGATCCCACCAGTTACATAATATCGTCATCAGTGACCTTGGGGAACTCATTTAGGTATGTACTGATGGTGTAATTGCGAGACGGAGATCCATGCGGACCCATATCACCCTGACATTTAAGCATGACATTCTCCAAACATGGAAAAACAAACAGCTTGGTGTCTCACTGAGTCCTGATGGAGAATGCATGCAGCACACCAGGTAGTATATGTCGTTATATATTATGCAACCATACAGTATGCAACCACATTGATTCAAAATGGACACACAAGCAGTGTGCTTTTTTCAATTTCAGGTAATGGTGAAAAGTTAATGCTCATAAAACAGGACAGAATTGGAAAATAACCTTAACGTTCTGGTTTTATGTCATTTTTTGTCTCACACATCTAAATAGGGCTGTGGATTGGTTTCTCTCGTTTGATCATCTGTCTAACACAAGTAATTTCTCAGACACCACTAGTTGGATTTTGACGAAATTTGGGGGAATAATGCATCTCACTATATTCATCATTTTCAAAATTACAATGATGAGCCTACGGGGGAAGCTACATTGTGTTTTTCGTGTTCTCATGCACAATATCTCAGACACTACTCCAGTTTTTCCAAAACTCAGACAAATGATGCATGTCACGTCTGCGTTCCAGCATTTTCAAAATGATACTGATTCACCCAAGAGGGGCTCTAGAATTACAGGTCAAACTGGTCATATCTCCCACATCACAAATTAGACTGAAATAGAATATTGAATATCCAGCTATCATTTGTGCAGCAAAGTTGCATCCTGGACCATCAATATACGTGATTTTGGATTTTCTTCTTGTTTGTTCTTCTTGAAGGAAATATTCCCCATTTTTTCATATATTATTGTCCCAAGAGGTGACTGAATCATTCAATTAACCAACCAACCAACCAACCAACCACCACAAATGCCAGAAAGAAAAGACTACCATACAATGCAAATGCCCCTACAAAATCTATACATCAATGTTGCATAACAGACTTGAAACGATGACCTTTTTCATACTGTGTAACTTGTTACTGATTGGCCAAAATTATGAATGCATCATTGGGGACAACATGTTTAGTGTTCCTCAATCTGTTATTTTATATTAGTGGATATTAGTGGATATTTGGCAGCCTTTTTGCTGAGTTGTAAATGTCACAGGAATCAAATGTATCTACTTTGAAAGCCTGGTGCTTGTATTGGGGAATTTAGCCTTTATTATGGGCATTGGTTTTCCACAGTTTTAGGTGTCTCTCAGTCACCTCACCCTTTTGAGGTTCACTTCATCTCAAGTCAAGTTTATTTGTATAGCCCTCAATAGCCTGCAGTTACAGTCTAAAAGCTTCACAATGGCCACATTATCAAAACAATAACTGAAAACGACAGCCCTCAACCTTAGACCCTCACTGAGAACAAGTAAAAACTCACATGAAAACCTTGTTAAGAAAAAAAAACATGGAAGAAACCCTGGGAAGGCGTGCAGTGGGTTCTGAGAGTGGGCAAACAAAGATTAAATGTTGATAACAAAATGGAACATAAACAAAATACGCAGAATAAACAGAGTGAGAACTCTTGGGTGAAACGCCTGGATCTGGTGCGGGGCGTCAACAGCAGCTCAGTCAACACCGCCCAGCCGCTCCCACAGTCCAGAACAGATAACAGACGCATCCATACACACAGCAGACAAACTCATTCACTTACTTCCACTCCCACAAACAGACATGACCAACATGAATGAACAACAGACGGGGAAAACAGGGCACGCAAACTAAATTCCCATCGGCGGGAACCTACGGAAGCGCAATGCATTCACTTGAGAAAAAAAAAAATTGCCCTGTTTTTCTGAATTAGCGAGATAATTATCTCAGAATTCTGAAAAAAGTTTTCATGGAAAAAAAATTATTCTTCTCTGTTTTTCTGAATTAATGAGATATCTCAAAATCCCAAGAGAAGCTCTCATTCCTACTTGAGAGCTTGATTTCATGGAAGCAAACGTGTATTGACTCCGTACTTGAAATCATATAGCACTGTTGGAGGGTCAGGCTGATTAGCAGCAGCAACCGTAGGCTATTCCATGCAGGTGAGAGCTTCTCGCAGGATTTTGAGGTATCTCGTTAATTCAGAAAAACAGCAGATTTTTTTTTTCATGAAAACTTTTCTCAGAATTGTGAGATAATTATCTTGTTAATTCATAAAAACAGGGCAAATTTTTTTTCTCAAGTGAATGCATTACGCTTCCGTAGGAACCTGAGCTCATGCTAGCTAACTGGTCTAATCTTAGTTTAAGCAGAGACTTGAGTCACTCCCAGTAATTGTGCAAAGCTAACTTGAACCAAATCATAGTGAAAATAAATAGGATTTGAACCTGGATTTAAAGACATCAGTAGAGCTTGCCTCTCTAACCGCAGCAGGGAGACTGGGAGCACAGCGAGAAAAAGCTCTGCTACCTGCAGTTCTAATGACCACTGATTAGCTTTCTAATATCAGGTTTGGAGCTCTTTGCTGAACACATGTTGGTTTTTGGGAGAGTTAGGCGGCGGCCACACTGATCCATCACAAAACAGACAGAATAACTGACGGATAGATTTCTGTACGCTGGGCTGTTTTGGAATGTCAACATGGTGGGCGAGGCAGAAGTACACGAAGGAGGAAACATGCCAACAAGGCTTTGCTCATAAAGGTGCTACTTAAAGGGCCCATATTCTACACTTTCCAGTGTTTTATTGTATGCCTTGAGGTCCATTAAAAGCTGTTTGTGTGGTGTTATGTACCAAAAACACTCAATCCATTTTTACACATTTATTTTCCAGCATCTCTCTGAGCCTTACCAAGAACAGGCTGTTTCTGTTGCTGTCTCTTTAAGGCTCATTAATATTAACGACACTGTGGTCTGATTGGCCACCACAGCCCCGCAGCGACAGGTAGGGAAAACTCTCTGGTAAATACACAATGACAACCGCTCAACCGCTTTGAAAAAAACACTTTCTTAGTCTATTATGTCTTACAAAAATGATAATGAGCGAACCTTTGCGATGCCACAAAGTTACGGAAGTCCAAGCGGTTTGTTTAGTGGCTCGGTTTTCTAATATGGATTGTGTGGATTTAGTTGGCTACCGTGTATTTTGATATTTTCACAAAGTTTAGATAGCACCTCCAACTCCTTTATAATCAAAGAGGCAAGAGAAATCCTGTTTTCCACTATATGGGACCTTTAATTGAAAAAATAAGAAACACACTATACAGTATAAATTAAGAAACTGACCTGGAAAACCTATAGTCATCACAATGTTATACCAGGCTCTGTCTGTTTTATCTTTGTTACTGTCACCTTTTGATGATGACTCGTACTGTTGTCTGTATTCGCTGCTATTTTTCCCAACACCAACGTAGAAACGCCTCCAACACACGGATGGATCCAGAAAAAGTTCAGCTGGGTTGTGTCAAAATGGATGGACAGCTCTCAAAAGCAAAATGAAAATGAACTGAAATGAACGTACACCAACAGACACAATGGATCAGTGCGGCCGCCCCTTTAGGCTACACGAGCACATGCCAACTAACTTATCCTAAAGAAATATGGTACACAACATTTTTTGGCAGATTAGGAAATCAAATTCCATTATGCACTGAAGAAAATTGGAAGCAGTTGCACCTTTTGTGTGTCCAGTATTTAGTAGGCTACGGTGCTGTGGAGATGTTGCTAAGCTAGCTTTTTCTGTCCACTAAACTTACACAGCATGCACAAGTGCTGGCATGCACTAGAGCAAACTAAATAAATACTGGACACAGATGGAAACTGTTACCAATATTCTTGTCACACGCCATTAAGTTGATCAAAGAGCTTATTAGCCAAAATGTCAGTGTATTCCTCCAAGCTACAAATGCTGTGAGGAAACAAGCCCCAGATCTTTCTGTAAGAGGGTCATTTCCAGACTGTCATCACCTGAGGCTAGATTCCCCTGCTTACAAGCTGCTTGTCAGAGTCCTTTACTGATGAAATGAAAGGCATTACTGCAGGACAGGCAAGTCTCTTCAAAAACCTGTACTTTTCTCATGGCAGATTTGATCCATTTAGCTTTCTGAGTGAATCTACGTAATTATTGTCACCAAGTGGTGATTAATCTCCACTCTGGTCTAAAAGAACGCACATCAGTTGGGAGGAGTTGGGTGCAAAATAACATCTGGTCGAGAACGAGTTTGATAATGCTTTCAAATCCGGGCATTGCATACACATACACATCTGTGCCACTTGCAGATTGCCAACAGCATTACAAATCCACCGGTAGTTTAAAGCTAAGACAGCTGTGAAAGTTGTAGTGTTATGCAGCATCATTGTCATAAAGGGGAAATGTGTCCAGAGAATGTCCAGAGGGTTTTAGATTATAAAGTACCTCATGAGTTTATAATTAAACTGATCAGTTAAGAGTTTTTTATGCACAAGTATCCAATAATTATCCCTTATAATTGAAGCACATTTTCAATCACACATTCGTACAACTCATGATTTTACAATTAAAATATAACATATACGAATGTTTGCATATTTATGCAGTAAATGCCTTAGTAAGCATTTTATATATTAAGTTAGAAAGCTTTGCAAAACATTTCGTAACTGTAGGCCACCTAATTGCTTATTAGGATTGGGATTTTTTTTCCTGTTTTTTCCCCCAACCTTTATATTTAATTTCCACTGCCCTGGTGTGTCCTGCAGTTGGAACGCTTTGTCTGGGAAGTTCCAAAAGGTCACATTAAACCCAGAAATAAAGAATAAAATATATATAGATTGTAGAGCCTCAGACCACTGTGCACATCTGACAGAGATAACAGAGCTCCAAGTACTTTATCTATCCTGCAATACCAAATACATGTATAGGGACCTTATAAGGGACTTCATAAGTATTCATAAGGGACCTTAAATTGCTGTTCAAGTCAGTTTACTGAATGTTTTGGTGCCTATTAGTGCACCTGTCCAGAGCAGATTGATGTGGGGGTCGGTTTTAACAGGCCAGATGCTACTTGCAGGCCCCCAATTTGTCATCAGCCCTTTACAGCCACGGTCAAAACCAAATTACACTTTGATAAAATTGTAAACATTTATCCATGAGCTTTATTTTGCTGTTTGTCCCCACCTCAACCATTATGTGAGGCAGTTGGTTGTATAACAGCAAAAACAAGACCTTTACAGTGGCTATACTGAATGGAAATCCACTAAAGACCTCATTGTTCATCAGGGCTCTATTAAGCTTGCATAATGATGCAGAGAAAGTACCAAGGAAATATACCAAAAGAGCATTATCATTCTTTGCCGCCTCCCCTAGGAAACCAAACAATGCTCGGAAACCTCTGTGACTTCTCTCCGCCTCCTTAAGGGTAATGAGCCTGCCATCGGAATTAAAGGCCAATGAATTAGCCCTAGGCCTTGATTTTAATCAAGCCTCAGATCACCAGCAGATTGCTCATCACTACCTTTCCAATTTCCACAGGCTTAATTATTTTAACTTTGTTCTTCCAATGAACTCTGCACTGCCTCAAATTGAAGTGATCAGAAATACCAAATTTACAAAGAGAGTACAACTGTGGCCGTGCCACAGTAGTACCTGCTTCATTAGGATTTCTCTTTTTCTAATCAATTTATCTAATCGATTGGAGTCAGAGCATCAGGGAGGGAATACATTAAAGATGACCTTTATTGTCAGACCTGGACATCATAAAACAGAAGAACCCTCATGGTGAGTTAAAAATTGGTTTGGTGCAGAACATAATTGTGACTGTTTCTATATTTCTACTGTAAGTATTACAATTAGACATGTCAGGTGTCAGTTCTAAAAAGGGGTCTCTCTCTCTCTCTCTCTCTCTCTCTCTCACTCACACATACACACACTCTCTCTGTCTCTCTCTGACATACATCTGGACAAAAGGGACTTTTGTTCCCTCAGTATTGACTGGAAGACTCTGCCTCCTCCAAGGCTGCCAACAGTGGCCTCGCCCCACTTTTCACTTAGCCATGTGTCACTGTGCCTTGCTCACCTCCTCAGTCAATGGTCGGGTTTTACATTTGTGCATCAGATAATGAGCTAGCTTACAGCCAGTGCTCCCCACTGGTTTCAATGTGAACCGCTAAACATGGTAACAAGCTGTTACCATAGTTAACTGAAGTGTCAATTAAATATTTTCGACATATTGTTAAAACCTCCTGGTGACAAACAGCAACAGACTAAACTGTCAGTAAATTAACTTTCACTAAAGTAAAGTATCCTGGTAATCCTTCCTCAGTTTGAGGTTTCTCAGCAGCGCTAACAGTTTTTTAGGTTTAAGCAAATCTTAAATTTGCATAATCAACTAAATCAGTGAACAACCCTCACTTCCTGTCAGATGACTGAAGGCTCTGAGTGTTTGATCACTAGAAGTGATTAATAGGTAATGGATTTTTCTCTTCTTATCAGCAGTAACGTTGAGGTGAGCAACATGTGTACCCACTCTCTCCCTCTGAGTCTCTCTCACTCTCTCTCTCTCTGAGATTATAAAAAGAGGAAGCAAGCTAAAGCTAAATTTAATAGTGATTCTAACTATTAGAATCACTATTAAATCACTATTAGTTAAATATTTAATTTTGACCGTTGGCTTACTTACCAATGTGGTCCCTGTCCCTAACTTAATCCTGAGAAACAAACCTCAGCAATTTGTAACTGAGAATGGACCAACAATTTATCTTCCCTTCCTCACAGGACAAGATGATAAGACACCAGTTTGTCTGGAGCACTGCTTTTGGTGTGGAAGGGTTTGAGACAAAGAATACACGTTTTTACTTTGATCTACACTGAGGCTGAGAGATAAAAGTGCTTTAAATTTGTATTTTAAGGGCAATATTTGACTCATGAGAGAAGCTTCTTGAAAAAAGGCTCTCATTGCGTTTCGTTTAAAGCTAATTACTACAGAAAGATCAATGGTTTACTTGCGTTAAGGGATGTCAGCGGAAGGTTGGACTTAAACGGAGTGGTGAACGCATTCTTTGACTGGATTTCACTTATCTATTCAATCCTTCTGAGCTGGTTTATTAAGAGATAATTAGGCTGAATAATGACACATTTTCATAAAGCAATGGTTTGAACCAGATGAGGTAGGTTGATTTCTTTTTTTTAACGAACTGTTAAATTGTTACAAGCCTTTTTTTTTTTTTGCCAACTGGTTAAAAAAATAAATCTAAATGAAAGAACACATTCTATGCTTAACATTTGCATAACAATCCCTGGCCTTTCTCTGACATTTAATATAGCCTATGAATTCTAATCAGCCCCAATAATGAGATGGGAAATACCAAGTGTGTCAGTAAAAGGTTTGCCTCAAATGAATCGCAAGGCTTTCTTTCCCCCCCAGATAACTGTTTTATGTATCTCGCTGAAGGAGACTATCTACACAGAACTGCTCCATCTTGAAATGCAAACTTGAACTTAAAGGCACAATCCATAATTTGTTGACTAAAGTCTTTTCTAGACGGCATGAGTTTTCCCTGGGTGCTGGAAATTGCTTCAGGAAATGTTTCTCCATCAACTGACTAGAAAGCACAGAGAAAGCAAATAGGTAAATAGTGATGCAGCTCTGAGGAGTGTCTATTAAATTCATGAAATGTAAAAAAGTTAATTTGAATACAATGAAGAGATGTCAGCCCTGGGTCACAAACCCAAGGTTGAGTGTGACACCTCCGCTGCATAATACTGGCAGGAACAGGAGGAAAGAAAGAGGGGTGGTGGGATGCACAACATGAGTTGCACCAGGGAAAGAATTGATTATCAAGCACAGTCGGGGTTTTTCCTGGTTTAAAATGGGTCTTTGGTGGTTCCTCTGTCATGAGGGTCAGATCACTTCATATCCCAATTTGCATATTAGTAGCATCAGCCATACCGATTTCATATTGTCTGTAAGTTTCATGAAAGGAAAATCCCCAACTTTTCAAGACCTTTTTAATGCCACTTAGAATGAAATATAAGAGCAATGTCACCACCAAAATTAACATGAAAATGAAAAAAAATGCATGACTGGGCTGATTTCTCACTAAAGAGCACAATAAACCGACCTTTTTTAGACCTCTAAAACTGAATTGAAGACTTAAAGGCTGTATTTTGCAGCTTTATTTAGCAGCTGTATTGAGGCCTTGAATATCAAATTCAAGATATTTTAACATTACAAAGGACGAACTTTTGAAACCCCTTTGCCAGCTAAGCAAAGATGCTAATAGACCGCACATGTGTTACAGCTGATGTCTGCATCTACAGCAATCTAACACCCTACAAAGGAAATAAAACATCATGTTGCAAACCTTAATATTTGACCAAACCAAATCAGTGTCTATGTTTTTATTTCTAAAATATAACACATAACATATAGAACAGCAATGATGTATAAGGTATTTAAAAGTAATAGGAAAGAACCACTATGGATATGATTTGCTAAATGTCAAATATGTATATATACAATGACCTCAGTCCATTAAATTCTTCTTGGAATGGGTTTTTTTACACACACACACACACACACACACACACACACACACACACACACACACACACACACACACACACACACACACACACACACACTCATCTCTCGTCTCCTCTCCTTTTTCCTCTGACTCACAGTCAGCACACACACATGATTTCTCTGTAGCGCTTCCTTGGCATGGTCTGTCTGAAAAAAAGTCTGCTCAAACGTTTGTGACCAGTAGCTGTCAATATCCATGTCTTTACTGCCAGGTATTCCATGGGAATGCAGAGGCGCAGTTAATACTTTCAGTTCATCCAGAGACACGTCCTTTGTTTCATGTTTCACGCCTCATTACACTCTTCCTCTAAAGGTATGTCAGTAATCATATGTGTGAAATTCGTTTCCATGGAGTTTTTTATGTTTTGACGTTCACTTGATCAAGAGTTGAATAGACGTTTACACCTGAGAGAAAATTGCAAACATTTTTAAACGGCAGGCCTTTAAAGCCTACATATTTGTGGAAAGTCATGGAAGCATGAGCATTTGCATTGTTTGAGAAATTCTAATTTAAAATCTCAATGTCCAGTTACATCAGCCCACAGTGTTATGACCGTTTCAGGAACTGTAAACACCCTGAATTTGTTGCCAAATGCTTTGGGAGTGAACACATTTACATTTTTCCCCTTGGTCTGAAAAAGTGGCTAGATTTGCCACTATAATTTCGAAAAATAAAGTCGCAGTCAGAAAAGTGTTTAATCTAGTGACAAAGTGGCCAAGTAGGCAACACTTGCTGTTTTTAGCCAATCAACACAGTGGGAAATCCTGCCTGCACAACCAATGAGACATCTGCTGCTGTTTCTTCTGCTTAGCAAGCTACCGAGTTTGTTATATAATGCCGTCTGCTGGTCGGACGACAGCATCGCTCTAATGTTGCTGTTTTGTTTTTGTTTTTTCAGTTTGTTTCTCAGTTCCTCGTTTTTTTCCCTTTGGGGCGAAAGGAAAAGGCTTTGGCAGCCACCAAAACTTTCCCTATGCAGGAAAAACCATGACTGTGTGCCTCAGCAGCATAAAAGCAAAACAAGTTAGGAAGAAGTATGACAGAGATGGTATATTAAGACCCCGCCTCAGGGGTTCATTTATCCCTGCTGGCCAATGACTGCATCCCTCCAGCACTGTTTCTCTTGCATCTCCTACTCTGACTAGCTCAGCCTATTGTAAACACAGGGGAGCGGAATGCCCAGTCTGCTTTATTGCTTTCTCTGTAGTAATACAGTTTTCAATTGAATTCTGCAGAACTTGTCACCAACTTTGTATCATAACAGAAAAAATACTTAAAATCTTAAAATTGTAAAAGGACAGTATCACAGAACTACACAAAGGAAGCAATGCTTTTGCACACATTGAAACACTGCCTGTCCCTCCTTCAAGGATACACACTGTGAACCAATTTCAGACTGGAGAGTATAGCAGGATAACTTACAAAAAAATCAGCAGTGCTGAGAAGAAAAGATATAAAACCTAGAAATCATTTCAGGTTTCCACATATTTTCTGTTGTATCCCTGCTGTAAGCTCAGCAATCCATCTCTGCTGGCTTGTTCCGTATGCAAACTTAATCGAATCACAAAACAAAAGAGGCAAAGCGCTAAGAGCTTTTGTGTAACTGCATTAAATTTCATTGCACAGGATGATACTTTCATCCCCATTGTTCTCAAATGGTGTAGGGTCTGCAGTTGGTCCTTTCAACAAAAACAATTAAAAAAAATCTAAAAGTAGTTTCATTAAGATTCATAATATTTGGTATGGCTTATTTGACAAAAAGGCATGAAAAGGCTGTCTCTCGTGACACTTCAAGAGACTAAGGCTTTTGAAAACGCTGAGTAGTTGGACTGGTTTCAGAGAGTGATGAAAATGAGTCTGGGAGTTATTTCTTTTCCTTGACTCATTTTCTAAGGCATAGGAAAAAAAACTGCTACCTACTTCCCATTGATTATAGAAGAAAGGAAGGACATTTGCCACATGTCTAACTAGGAAGAAAAATGGCCTTTGTAATTCAACTGATTATACTGTAATTTGGATAACACTTTACATGATTCCTAATGCATTTATTGCACCTGAACAGCGAAATGGTACATTCACATACTGATTCACGCCTTATCTCAACTTCCATTAGGTGCCTGGCATTTGGGACCATTAGCCTGGTTTGTCCAAAACACACAGAAATGTGTTATCTGGCAGAAATCATGTATGAATGTATGAAAAAAAAAAAATTATACTGGAATATTAAACTATGTGGGTTTCTTTCTGAGGGTTTTACATATCACATTCATTATAGATTTACATACTGTATGTCATATGTATATAACATGATTATGCAGAAGATTACAGAATATAATAGTAAAAAAAAATAGTTTCATAGTTTTGTTTTATACATTATTTTATAGCTGTTAATGTTTTGTTTTATATTTTAATTATTTTATAGTTTTAAATTACTGAACCAAAAAAAAGTGTATTATGGTGAAACCTTCTCTGGTTTTAAATGGGTCTCCTGTAAAGTTAAATGAGCCTGAGTTCATGGTGTTTGGTCACAAATAGAATTGCTTCCCTGAACTCATTGCTATTCTGGTCATTGCTCAACATACAGGATATCAACAACGCCTCGGCCAAACACTTTTCAGTGGATTCAATGGCTCAAATGGAGGATTTATTAGAATTATTTGTGTTACATTTGGCACTCATATTATGCACCTCAAATCAGCAGGGTTACATCACATATTACCCACTATATATACAGTATATTAATGAGAACCCAAAAAGCAAAGTAACATTTTTCAGAGTATATTATTCCAAGCATATGTGCCCAGAGCCAGGCAAACCGTATGCATATCAGCAGAGGGGTTGAAGCACACCGGCAGTCATTTCTTGTTGAAGGCTGGCTGTGGAAGGAAACAAACCTGTGACCTTCCAGCCAGAGAACAGTCGCTGTCATCCTCAGAAATATGAGGCCAGACTGTATCAGGGCCTGGGAACAATTTGCTTCAGAGTCAGGCTGTCAGCAAAGCTCTGCAGACACTCCTGCTGCATTAGTGTACATGCAATCACAATACTGATTTATTTAAAAAAAAAAAAACTCTTTTCTTTCATGTTTGAGGGCATTGAATCAGTTATTTGGGCCATGTGTCATGTTTTACTGGAAATTAAAATGATGTGGTGGTTGACACCCTGAGACTTGCTCTCGGGTTTTTAAACAAGTATTTATAAATCCAAGAGGCAGGTCTTTTCCAGGCTAAATCATAAACTCCTTGAAGCATGGAGTTAACCTTACCAAGGTTGAAGCAGCTCTGTGCATACAAATTATATGGACATACATTAAAATAAACAGCCACTTGAGTTTCCACAATTCTTAATCTGTACAAATAATCAAAATGTAATTTAAGTTTATGAGACACAACAGTTGTTGTTTAGAGGATCTACCAAATGCAAATATCTTGTAGACTCCTATTGTCTTTTATACGATGATAATGTGCCAAAAACTTTAATAAAAATAAGCCTAACCTCTCACTTTTGGAAGCATATAATATAAATATGTCTTAGTCTACAGCAGACTTCATTTACTTTCTTTAAATAGAATGGACAATACACCTTCAAGCCTTTAGTGACTGCATGGTAAAATAAAGGTTGAATAAAAAAATACAAATAAAGTCCAGTTTCCTGAACAAGAGCTTTATAATAGACATTGATTCAATATTTATGAATGTCAGTCTAGCTGTTATAAAGCTGTTGTTTGGGTGCTATGTGTTGATGTGTGTGTGAATGTGTTAGGAACCCGTTTTCAACTAAGGTGTCAACACTGAGATTAGATGGCATGCCCAGCAGACAGAGCCAGCCGGAGGACCCACGTTTGACAAGAATGAAAGATTTATATGTGAAAGTGTCTCAAGTTGCTCATAGTGTCACACCTTTAAATTTGAAATATGTCAAGATGCCTCTTGACTGACAAGACTCATTTCCATGTAGCCCAAGGAGCAGTTGTCACAACTTCAATTGAAATCACATCACATGCAAAAAGCAGAAACAAATCAATTTTGTCGATGAAATTATAAATGGTTTGACTTTATAGAGTTTGTGTCTGCATAAGTGACTTAAAAATGCAAAGTTCAGGTTGCGAGTTTTGCGATGCATATTTCAGGACATGAGGTGGACGCGAGCACCTGGTTGCTCTCAGTAGGTAGCTTCATAATCAGCCGGAGGAACAGATTGTTCACTTACATTTTTGTCTTGTCATCATTTCCGGCTGCTGAAAGAATTGGCTGATCTTAGCACTGTTGGCAGCCGAGCCCCAGCCAATTTGTCAAACTTTCTTACAGGAGAGGAGGTAAACAGTGTGTATTAATATACACTGAGTGTACAAAATAATAGAAACACGTTCCTAATATTGAGTTGTATCCGTTGTCTCTCCTGTCTGCTTCCCTTCATCTACATCTTCATCTTGGAAATCTTAATTTGTTGTACGCTCAGTGAAAATTTGAATTTATTACTATGACACCCAACCTATAGCTTTCAGGTTTCGCTTTGCTTTATATTTGGATGAATCTTTTCAATAATACAATATTTTTTTGTGTAAAAAACTTTGTAACTGGAGCCATACAAGCCACCAATTGATTCTTTGAAGCATCAAATCAATAGCTTCCGTCACGCCTTTGGTTTCCCTCTTAGTTTTCTCCAATCATAATTTTCTGTAGGAGAGAACAATTTTTAACAATTTAACAAGTTTCTGCTGCAGCGCTTTGAAATGGAATAATAATTACATTTACCAATATGCTTGAAGTTATACTACAACACTTAGTTCAACAAGGCTCATGCAGAACTCATTGGCACTAAGCCTCTCTGTGACTTAATTACACAATTATCACTCATGATCACTCCCCTTTAGAACGTCTCTGTTGGATAGATTGAAGTTAAGTAGGTTTTCATGACAGTAGCTATTACAGCTGTCATTGCTCTACAGGCCTGTAAAACCAAGCTTACACCCAGGGAGCAACTCCCCATTTGTTATCTAAAGGATAAGAGATCAAAGAGATCAGTCAATTAAAGTGCAGTACAAATAATGGTCGGGTGGTTAATCGGAAATTGAAATCAGCAGCAGTGTTGTTGTTTGGGGTCTAAGCGCATATGTACACCAGTCATTGAGTAAATTATGCAACGTTTGTGAGACAGACAAGCCGGCACTGCTTTGTGACCATGATGGATGAGTCCTTCTTAAAAGGAGTTTTCCTGTATTTTCCTATAACCCACTGAAATGTATGTGGCTACTGACATGACATGCTCAGATAATCATTCCATATCAGACATCGCCCATCATTACTTGCTTATACCAAGGCTGCTGTTATCCCTTAGGGTTCCCCTGGTTTCAGCCACAGTCTTCAGGCTCTAAAAATACACAACTGATGTCCAGGTACCAGGTAGGGAACAACTAACTAGCTAGCAGTCCCACTAGACTCTCCTCATGCCGGTTGGAATTGGAAAGTTATCATTTCTTATCATTTTACAGTTTTTGGCAGTGGAGACAGCCAATTACTGTATGTACAACGTGGCATGACTGACATCAGGACAGGCTAACAAAAATATAAAATACTGTGTGTTTTGGGAATTTGCTAGCAGAGGATGAATGCGCA
This sequence comes from Centroberyx affinis, assembly GCF_046629955.1. Classification (NCBI taxonomy): domain Eukaryota; kingdom Metazoa; phylum Chordata; class Actinopteri; order Beryciformes; family Berycidae; genus Centroberyx; species Centroberyx affinis. The sequence continues at coordinate 65,124 of NW_027279922.1, forward strand.
CATCACTAGTGTGTTTTCTCCGCTTAGCCCCACCTCTCTGTTTTCTATTTGTGTTAATCCCTGGGGTGAAAATTTTGTCTTTGACCTGTGTGCCAACTTCTCCATTACAGGCCATTAACCTTGGGAACTTCAAACATGCAGCATCAAAGTCCATATCCATAACCTTCTGAAAGAATTATGGCTGACTCTGGCTCCTGTTATTGATGGGGCTGTTCCTACCTTCTGTGTGACACGTTTTGTTCAGGTAATCATCAGATTATCTGTTTTCCAATTCTGCTAATCTCCGCCTGGACTCCAGAGGTTTTAACCAGAGTTTTGATGCTTTAGATAGAGTTGTAGCAAACAAACACAATATGTGTACAAGCAAGGAGTCCAGATACACTGTGTAGTCTCATTTTCTGTATGCTATGCTCACTGGCCCATAACTATACCCAGATACGAATAATGAAAGTTTATAAGCCTTAAGTGAAAGTAATGATGAATTAAATAACAATAATAACTTAATATTATAAATAATTGTAACTGAGTGGTACATCATTAGTAACAGCATTAGTTATATTTCATATCTGATTCATAAGTGAAGAATACCAGTTGTACATCATTTGTACATCATTACCTAATGTTAATAGTATACATGTACACTTAGACCTACATACCCTTCTTTAGGATATCTTTTCTTTTACCGATAACTTTACTAATAATGTTGTATTGTACAAGTGATGGGTAACATATAAATGATGTATCATTTATGGTAAATCATTTATTAATGTTGAATTGTTGTTCTGGACTCATGTTTTACTCATGTATAATAAATGATTTGTGAGTATATTTGTTAACCTTCTGTTAAACAGTTATACAGATGTTTGTAGCCTTACCTTTTCCTAAGTATTTCTAACTCTTTATGATTTTTTTGTAAACGTATGCATAAACTGTTTGCTACTAATTCATGAAACTGTTTGCAGCCCCTAATCTAAAGTTGCAAAAAATAACAGTCTATAAACATTTAGTAAGCCATTGGTTGTCATCATGATGAAGGAAAGATATAAATGACAATGCAGCAACAACAATTTGCTTCATACACATGGCAGCCATTAGTGATTAATGAGTCGGGGTGGTAAACCCTGCCTGGACAGCACAGCAGATGGAAACAGAGGAAAACTCAACTACTCTCTAAAAGATGCACCAAAATTATCACCAGTGCAACATCAAGATATCAGTCCATTGCAACAATTTAACATTAATTCATCATTTTTTTAAAAGTATTATATGTTAATGATGTAAATGATGTAAAATTAATGTAGGTCTATATGTAGGTCTAACTTTACATATATTAACATTAGGTAATGATGTGCAAAGGATGTACAGTACTAGGAATAGTATTATTCACTTATTAATCAGATATATATTTTTAACTAGTGTCATTACTAATGGTGTACTACTCAGTTGCAAACATTTATAATATAAGTAACTTATTATTTAGTTTCCCAACACCCATAATGTCCTAGAGTGCTTTTGGCTTGGGGCACTTAGGTTCATATTCACAAACACAGTAGACAGCAGCAGTGGTAATGTAGGATCTTAAAACAGGCTCTTGGCTGTAAGATCTCATTCATTATCCGAAGTTGCAAATAATTCACAGCTGTGTGAACAGCAACCCAGCAGTTTCTAAGAAAATAACTGATAAATGCTTTTGTGATGAGTGCCTTTTGCCCACAGAACTGATCACTCTGCTGGAACAGCGGTTTGGATTTTCCACCGTAAACTCCAGCCTGCTGCGGGGCTATATGGACCTGAGAGAAGAAGTAATGATTACAGCATCCAACAGAGGAAGGAAGGCTGTGACAAGACAGCTGTTCACAAATCCTCAAATTTCTCCTTGCCTTCAACCATCAATGCAGTCAGATTAGATTTGATAGAAGACCAAATGTAATGTTGGAATAATGTGGAAAATACAGTTTTCATGAGGCTGAAGCCTTGGTCTCCATCTCATGAAGCAAGTAGCAACTGTGAGTCTTGTTGTGATGGTTACTGAAAGACAAGAACACCTATTGCTTGAGCCCATACATATGCATTTCTATAGGAGTGGGATTTCCTCCACAGACTCTATGACAATGAGGCAGAGAGATAGCAGTAATGCAGATTAGGTTGTAGGGCTGTACGCCCATGGGAGTCCATGCATGTATGCACTACATGAAAGAAAGCCAATTAAGGAATGGACATTGAGACTGGGAATACAAGACAAGTTAAGTACCACACCTCCAGAGATTAACACATTATAGTTACACTTCATTCTAATTAGACTTAATTACTGTTAATTACTAGAGGTGAAATGTATGCCAAAGCTCCACATATCTCATTCAAATCACATCAACATTTCTGATAAACTGTTTGGTTGTTTAATTGACAATGTGAAGAATGATTTCAAATTTCAAGTAGGGCTGTGCAATGTCTTTTTTAAAACTAAAATACATACTGTGGCACACTATAGATCTCCATATCTTCTCTGACAGTACAGTACTGGCTGTTCACTAATATGCTGTCCATCAGATTAACTGTAACATGATTTTATGTTCCGTTTGCACTACACTGGCAAGAACATGTGGAGTTGAATTTGAATGTTAACTGACTAGATGTCACATTTGTGGGCAGCTCTGTTGTCAACCCTGGGATGAACAAAGATACCTGTCGTATCGCCATGTTCTTGTTTCCCCGCTAACCCCAATAGGAAGCGAAGCCTTGTCCGATCAGGGGTTTGTTGCACTATGTTGTTGGTACATGCAGCTGAAAACAGTTGTATGTAAGCTACCTGTCCTGAACAATTCAAACTATCCCAGAAATTATTTGGATAAACATACACTGCCTTAATGCTTGGTAAGCTTTCATATTTTTTCAGTATTTTTACTCAAAGACCAAAAACCTTGGGTCAAAGAAAAAACTGCTATTCGTTTCACTATTTAGAGGAAAATAGCAGAGAGAGTCATACTGGTGGAGAAAGTGGACACTTGCACTAGATCAGGAGTAAAGTCAAGTCACACACGTCATGTGGATTTGAGAATTGTCTGTGGAAAAGGAAACTGTTCTCTGGTGATAAATACACAGATTTAAAAATCTGACTTGTGCAGAAAAGGTATTGCCTTCTTCTCTCTCTCTCTCTCTCTCTCTCTCTCTCTCTCTCTCTCTCTATTTGCAGAACGGTTACAGTTCATGTGGGAATATACAAAATTGGATTGTAATTGGCTTCAGTCTGTGCCTGTGCTTGACATGATTACAAAATATATTTTGTTAGAGTCTAAGGTTGAAAAACAGATTTAATCAGATTTACAGTAACCCTGTCTATGCCAAATCTTTGTTTACAAACAGCAGGGCTCAGGTTCCTATTAAGAAAAATGCACATCTCTGAAAAACAAAATCCTCAGTGTTGGAGCTATTTAATGACAGCATATCCCATTTGGTAGATGCTTTCATCCAAAACACCTTACAATGCCAAGAGTGAATACATTTTGAGCCTGGTTGGTCCCAGTGGGAATCAACCAACCATAGCAACCACATCAAGATGAACAACAAGCCGCAGTGCAAAAGCATGTCAGAATCAAACTGTTCTGTAGCACTTCACATTGATGGCGCTCTCTGCAAGTAAGGATGATTGCATCCTTCTTCACTTTTCTCCGAGACTTTCAAGTATGTGTCCATTTGCACATACATACACACACACACTCACACACACAAACACATGATCCTACACACCCATATACAGTATACACACACAAGGGAGCACACATACACAGGCTCCCGCAGCAAATAGCATGTGACCCTCCACCTTATCGCTTCCAATCGATGACTAACAGTGTTGCCTTAGCACTTAGTCTCTTCAACGATTGAACCAGTTTCTCCCACACAGTCGAAGCCTGTCTCTACAGGGAGGTAGACCAACCCCAGACATGCCCAAGGCTCTGGATTAATAGATTCTACCATAGTTTATTATTTTTAGGATCTCTAGTTTTCATTGCCTTATTCACTGTTATGTTTTGTCTCTGTATCTCCACTAGACTGATGTTTACAATTTTAGGTTCTCCATTGAACTGTACGCCTCAAAAACACCTCAGAGTGTAGCTGACTGCCACTGTAGCAAACTGACTGTATATGGTGAATTAAGTAAGATTTTAACTGTCCCATACCACAAAATCTATACACAATCTATACTCTATATCACAAAATATATCTCAGAGGGTTTGATAGTGTTATGGATCAATACCAATGGCTCAACAATTACTTCTCCAGATGCTGAGATTCCTGGCTTTCAAAAGCTCACTTTCCAGCAGCCCGTACTCTGTTTTGAACCCCCCCACCCTTCCTCACATTTTCAACTGCTAAACAAAGGGCGACGATGCTACGAGTGAGAGACCAGTGTCACAACACATTTCGATTTCAAGCCAAAAATGCAAATGATAGAGCAGTATTGCTAGACAGTAGAACCTGTTGAATCTCTGCACAAAATGAAAATGTGACTTTATTATTTTTGGGAATTACAGTCTACCCAAAGCTGTACCAAAGATCTGTTGATGTTGTTGCAATTCCTTGGTTGCCGATGCAGGTCGATAAAAATCATAAATTACTTAATGCCCCTTTAATACTTGAAAAGATTAAAGTAAGGTAAATAAACACAAATTAGACTGTAATATCTGTGGAAAATGCAATACACTGTTGACATTAACTTGGCACAAGAGGAAAATAGGTTTCCCTAATATTGCCCAATGTTCAAACACATTCCTCGATTGCAAAGTGAAACTTTGACCGTTTATGCAAAGCAAAGCTAGTTGGTTCATTCTGTCTTTTGATTGATTATCGATACACCAAACAACCATTATCACCTATAGTGGCAAAGAGGGAGCATTGCTCGAGCTGAAGTCACATTGCTTTGCTAGAGCCTCTGCGGCTGATTATATTCCAGTGATACATTACTACTAAATGATCAGTCCCATAGCGCATCCGCCTGGCCACATCCCACCGCTCCAATCTGCAGATGAGTGTGGGAGGAGGTGAAGTACTCTCTGCCTGTCTGCCTGTAGGGCCGTTCGCAGGAGGCCGGTGCCAGAGAGAGCTCGGCTGGAGAGATTCAAGTGTGCATATCGAAAGGCCAATGGAGACAGATAGGGGACAGGGACGTTTAGACAAGCCCCTCTCGCACCGCCTTTGAAAACACGTGAGGTATTTTTCTGCCTGTCATCGCCTGTGGTATCAATTACTGCTCCCCCAAAAGAGATGCCACGCACGGCGTAATGGAGATAAATGGGCTGCATGCTGTTGGCATGGAACACTGGCCTCCCGTGTGCGTCAGTGATATTAGCTGAATATTACTATCGATGTCTCTCCCTCAGAGCTGGGTCAAAATATTTCTCATCGAGACAAATTTCTATTGTGGAGTCTGCCCAACTTATGTGCAGCAAGGTTACATTTCCTCGTGGATTTTAAAACCATCTAAAAACCCTAAGAACCGAGCATTCCTAAATCAAGCCATAATTCATGGGGAATTGAGCCTAAACGACTCGTTGGCACGACTGAGGCTTTTCAAGTGATGTGGCTTGGCGCTCTCTCTTGCCATGGGGACAGGCCTGATTAGCATTATGGTGATGGATCAAAGCAGTGATGCAGTCATCATTCAGGAGACCTTTGATACTGGAGTATCAGATCCGGTGCACTCCAGCCATATCACTCCCTAATGCAATGTTATGACAGCACTTGACCTTGCAGTTGTTTCTCATCGAAAATGACTCCACAAATCAACAAGCTCTTGTTCTCTTTGCCTATACAGTCAATCTGGGAGTGTAACCGTCAAGAGAGCGCAATGCCAGTTTTCTAATCTCTTTTGCAGCAGGCATTGGCGATGTGCGGGTGTTGGTGGCGGAAGTGGCACATGTATTTGTCGCGTTCAGCCGAGGAACTGCTTTCAACCAAAACCTCATAGAACCAGTTTAATCAAGGAACAGTGATTCATCAGCATCATCAGGATGTGATTATTGGTCTTTACACAACTACTGTACAGGCGATTCATCACTAGCGTAGTCTTTGGGACACAAAGAGGAAATAGCCATAATTAATCTCGTGAAACGTTTTCCAGGTTAATGTTGTTTGCGTTTAATTGATGTGAACCTGGTGAAAATCTTGGGAAAATATAATGTGACCGGTCTTAAGTTCGCTCACGACGAGATGAATCAATCGTACACAAACAATATTAATAGATTAAACCTCATCAGTTGTGTGTGTATTCACATGCCACTTGTCATTGCCCATCAAGTTAACCATCCCTTTGATATTTCTTTCCATTTACCTGTTTATATTGGACATGTCCATCTCTGTGATGCCGCTGTCGCTCTCTTTACACTTGCAGGCTCCTCGAGTGCCAAATTAATGTTTCAAACTGCCCTGGAGAATCTGTGTCTTCATATCGTACATCTGAGCCACACACATGAGAAAAATCTAACACATTATGTCAATTCTACACTATTTTCTGCAACGTTCCCCCTGGAGACGTCACCCATTCACCTGCTAGGAAAAGAGAGGAAATTAATCATTCATTCCTTAGGCGCCGTGGGGCTTCTCTGGTATCAGCACCACCACCACCTACCACTGACTAGCATGGGCAGCCACACCGAGCAAGGTCATTAGTGGAAAGGGAGAGGAAGGGAGAGAGCCTTTTGTGCATTGGGGAGTCTAGGTGGTTACTGGACATGATCCAGCAATGGAACAGACAGGCAATGACAGAGAGGGAGAGAGGAAGCAAAGGAGACAGAGAGAGAGAGAGGGGGTGGGGGGGGAGAGAGGGAGGTTGGGAGGAGGAGATGGAGCGTAAGAGAGGTAGATATGAGAAAGAGGGTGGAAGGGAGGGAGTGGATGGTCTGGGAGAGAGCGATAGAGACACAGTAAGGATGAGAGCGGAAGAGAAAGAGAAGGCCTGTTATCTGGGGAGAGTGGCAGTTTGGGGGCTGGCTTCTCGCAAGGCTGCCATCCAGTCCTAATGACCTAACGCTCCGCCAGAAGGGGCGGGTCGTGTGCGAGAGCCGTGGGAGCAGAGGCCTCCACCCGGAGAATTACTGATGTGTGAAGCAACTAGAGCATGGCAACCACAAGTATAATAAAAAAATAAAAAATAGTGGGCTACATGATGCTTGGTTAAATCAGGAGCTGTGTATTCACTTGCTGCGGTCTAATAAAAAATGAAACACTATCAATATTGCGGCGAGGATCATTTGAGAGGGACAGTAATAGATTGTACAGTATTGTACATGATATCTTGAGCTCTATTATGCAAACTGAGACGTCTTGTCTTCCTGTAACGTCTGCTGTTTCCAACTGTGTTGCTATTTTTTGCTCTTTTATTATTTATTATTTTTTACTCTTCTGTCATGGCACTGTAACTAAGAATTTGTCCTTAAAAGACAGACGATCACATTGTCTGATTGGCACAAAGCCTGTTTCTCTGTTTGCATAAGCACTGAAATTCCTCCTAACTTTGCAATGTTTCATCAGTTTTGCACATCAGGGACATCATGTCTGGGTTTCTGGAGAACCCTTGGGTTAAAAAACCATTGGAATGAATAAAACCAGAAATGATCCTTTAATTACGGAAGCATATTGCACTCGTCTTGAAAATATGATTTGCCGGGTTTTCTTGTGATAACAAGATCTTTTCCTTGTAATTATGAGATCTGTTCTTTTCATTATGAGAAAAGGATCACAAGGCTGACATTGGTTCCGATTCGTTTCAAGCTTCTTCATCACAAGTTAAGGAAAAATATAAGTGAACATCAAAATCTGCTTCCAGCCCCATCAATACACACATTTTTCACTTCAATATTCAAATATTTTAAAATAATTCAACTAATTAGTAATGTAATATATCAAAAACTATGACATAGGTAGTCACCATAACCTTATCGGTGTTTTCTATCCAGAATTCTATAATTATTTGGGCCACTGATGCAACTGATTTACAAATACATGCGCATGTATTTTCAAAACAAATAGTTTGTAGCCTGACTCTATTGTAGGATTTTGACCCTGCAATAGTGGGCCAATATGTGAACTATTTCCATGTGTACGATTTTGAAGGCAGTATGTCAGTTTGAAATAATACCATCCTGTTGTGTCCTCGATTGCAAGTTTGTGAAATCATTTTGGGCCACAAATATGACAGATGTCCTTTGAAGGGAGACTCAAACACTGTCAGATGGCATTGATTTCAGCCTGGTCCAATAAGGTTTTCTATCTCAATCAGGGGCCAAAAATGGCGTTGTGAGCAAACTGACAGAGGCTTTTCAAGGGTTAAATATTTTAGGCCAGGCAAACTATAACTGTTTTGGGACAAAGGGATGTCAACTCTTTAAGGAAGTAGACTTGGGCCTGGCCCAGTGCAGATTTCATACTCGTTGGACAGTTCATAACCTGGGTTACATTCACTCATCAACACTTTGCAAAATGTATGTGTTGTAGGCTACATATTGTGCTTACAACTGCAGGTTTGTGACATCAAAGGGTTAAATCATTTTTGGCCACCAATATGACAGATGTCCTGTGATCAGTTGTTGTGTCAGTGGCCAAAATTCTTCTAGACTGAAAACACTGAACAAGAATCACATTATTGCAAAAAAAAAAATCCCACAATAAGGAAGACACCCTAACCCTATCACATATTAAGATAAAATAATAACGAGAAAATATCACATTCATGTGGAAAATATCTAATAATAACGAGAAATAATAAGATCTCAAAAGAATTAAAAGATCTATGCTACTGGTTAAATAAAGGTTGAGTGAAAAATAATTAAAAGGACAAAAGGCATGAATTTGTGCAGTGGTTCATGATCCATCTCTCTTAGCATGTATTCCAGTGTTTTAAAATTGGATTTGAATTTTTAAATGTTAAATGTGGTACTTGGGATTTGCAGTGGTACTGTAGGTATGTATGAGTCACTGCCCTGTGCAAGATGTTGGACTTAACCATTTTGTCTCTCTTAGTTATAACAATACTAACCTCATGGAATACCAAATTAATTGAAATATGAAGGAATAGCAAGTACTAGTTATATTATTCGGCTGTCATGAATAAATTGGGTGAGCCTTTGCACTTTCTGTGCAAAATAAGAGCACTTTTGATACCACAATAAAGTCTGTTGACCAAACTAAACAATCAATCCTTTCAAATGTTGCAAAATGAACAGTAACAGTGTGGTGATGGGTCAAAATGGCAAAAATCCATCATATTCTAGGAAATTATATGACTGTAATACTCACAAATCACTGCAATTTTCCTGTAATAAAGTCTAATCAAAACACGTACATTTATTTTAAATTGCAATAATGTCAGAACAAACTTCACATCATGTGATGAGATTAGTGTAATCCCATCACATTTAATCTGCCACCTGGCTGCAACATGGTGTCCTTGTTGATGGAATTTTTCAACAACCTTCAACAAAAAACAGACAGACAACAGTTTTGTTTCGTTTAGGCTCAAAAAAAAAAACAAAAAAAAAAACTTTACAAAAAAAAAAAATATATATATATATATATATATATATTATTTGCTCATCATACAGAAAGACAACACACAGACTCTTGAGATACAGCACCAATGTCTAGAATATGATGAGCAAACATCACTGCTATGTCCTTTGACAACATTGACATATTGATTTCTGTCTGTCTTTGTTGTCTTCTCCTGAATGTCAAGCGTTGGGCTTTTTATGAGATGTCAGACAACAAGCCTGAATGATTGACTGAAGTTTTAATGAATAATTGAAGTGGCATCACAAGCAAAGGCTAGAGAGCGAGAGCAACAAGGGAAGCAGTGCACACAACATATATTGCAAAAAAAGTGGATCTTAGCCTCAAAATAAGGAGGCAAAAGAAGAGCTTGATGATGGACAAACGGCCAAAGCACTTCAAACAAGCCCAAGCAGCGCAAAGGCACCCAGGGCAATTGGTGGCAAACATAGCTCACCTGGTAGACCAAGGGAATAGCTATTGCAAAGTATAGAGTGGATTTTAATTATGCTGCTGTTCTAGTTTTCATTCGAACAGAGGGCCATTAATTCAGAGAGACATTCATGCCCCGGCCCTGTAAGCCTCCTGAGAGATAAAGGCACATTGCTTTGACAATGTCAGCTTTGCAATAAAAGACTTTATGCAACATATTCAATGAGCAGGGACACATTGGCGCAATTCTGTCTGACAATGAGCATATAATATCATCCAGACAATCAGTGCAATAGCTATTTTCTATGTAAATTAGTACAATTGATATCATTGATGTAATGCCTGAGATGGATGCCAAATATACAGCGTACGCATCTCTCTTTGTGACATGCTGTGCTCAGTCTGTCACACGGGAGATTTTATAGCAAATTAAGTCCAGCATCAATTGTGATTGTTTCTATTTTTGGTTCTTGGTGACCTGCTCATAGTGGCATCAGCCTAAGACACTCAACACTGTGCTATGTTGCTTTATTGACATTTTCATTTTCTAAATCTGTACTGACTTATTTGGTAAGCGTGTGATATGCAGTTCAAAAATTCTGGCTGAGAAGGATTTTCATTGAATTTACAAAAATCTGCAGTGAAAGTTAACCTTATAATGAGAGCCACTGTAATTGTTCTAAAGTGGAGCCAAATACTGTCGCTGCATGTAGAGCAACGTGTGACAGAATCTGGCAAGACAGAAGTGTTGTTGCTCTTGCTGTGACCTTTTGCAAGCACTCAGCAAAGTATTGGGACGTCATCTCACAAAATAATGATAGATTTTCTCCTACCGAGATTAAGAAGTAAGAACCATGAGAGAGAAGGGTGCTAACAAGAATCTAAGGTGGCATTTGACAAAGATAAGTGCCGGCGAAACCTGTCTGGAGATGCAATCTGTGGCCTTTAGAAGTTAAATATTGGGTTTGATGCCCATCACTGATTTTGATCAGCCAAGGAAAATTAAAAAGCGGATTATTGCCTGTCTCTTAAGTACACTGTTAAGAGCTTCTCCAGTTTTGCTCAGCAGGATATAGTGACAATTTTTCACATCAAATCAGACATACAGTACCTTTACATCTGCTATTTTGTGCATGTGTGAATACTTTGGTTTGGTTTGGCAATGCTACCAGAACAAAGGAGAGCACACTGAGAAAAACCAAGGCTGTGAGTTAAGTGGACAAAAACATCTCTGACCCCAGTCATCCCCTGTTCATTAATGGATTTGTTCTACTTCCACTTGACTGCATGTTTCATGTTACAAAAATCACAGGCCAGATTCAAATGATGATTAAATGATGATTTTGCCCTCTGAATACTCAACAGTCCAAAATTATTACTTTTGCAAGCTGGTCGTTTCAAATCCTCTTTTTGCCATAGAGGTCAAAGTTGGGTAGCGATGGTACTTGCTGCTCTCCCTCATCACCATTCTTCAGTTTGTCAGGCATTATTTTGACTTTGCCAGTCCCTGCTCTCAGATTTGTGTTGCTTGTCATCTCACATTACAGCGACCTGTCCAGAGTTACCCAGATTTGAGTCGTGAAAATCAAACATGCAATAATCTTGATGGCCCCAGTTGGTCTGAAAATAGATTGGGAGGCAACAGACTGAGACCTTAGCTCTCTGACTACAAGTTAATCCATGCCCACTCGCCATCCTGACTGTGCCAAATTCTCCTAAGACATGCGTGGACTCAGTTGTTGCGGCCAAATAAGGATTTAGAATCGGGCAAAAAGTCATGTTGCGCATCCCTAACATTTGATAAATTAACTTACCTTATCCCTGCCTTGGCATTCTAAAATATAGAAAGATATTAAATGACAAAGAGTAAAATAAAAAGTAGTAGTAGGTAACTGAGACAACTGGCATAAATTTCTTAGGCAGGAGCAAGCTGCCTATAGAATAGCTGGAAGAAGCAACTAGCAGAATAATCCCATTAAGATCCTACCAAAATTCCAATTTTATACTCAAATGTTATTCAAATTGTATACTAAATTGAGAGAGATATGACCCGAAAAGGTATCTGGTGTTACAAGTTGCATAAACTCATTTGAATTCATGGTGATCAGTGTGTTCTAGAAATTAAAATATGCTGAGACCATGAAAAATATTCTCACCCTGTGAATAATGTAGTAAGAACTTCATGCATCTTAAAAAAGGTATTGGGCATATATGTTGATTTGGCAAGAGACATTACGATTGGTGTATTGAAATGACTGAGATATACTGTTGTCAGAATTTCCAGGTTTATAATGTTGTCACATGATCAAAGCGAACGCATCCTACAATCCTACAGTTACACTTTGCCCTACAAACACAAATGCACTGTAGCTATTTGTTTTATATATTCATTCATGTATCAATTTTGTCATTCACACATAAATATGCCAATAATGATATAGATATGTTCAATGATTACACATATCATCCGACCTGCTTGTGTTCTATAGCAGCCACAAAGGACCGAAGATCAGAAATCCATGAATAATCATGCTGCCCTGAAGGCTTGCTCTGCCCTGATCTTCACGCTTGTAGTTTTGATTGGATTGCAGTACAAGATGTAATAATTTTTGAATAGTGCGAAACCCATTTGCATTGCTAGAAGACATAACTACACTTTAATTTTCATTAAACTTTTTTAGAGTTGCCTTGCGATTCATTGACACCTTTGTGCAATTGTTCTGTTTTTCGTTTATTCATGCAATTCACACGCCATCAGCAGACTGCAAGACTTTTCTCATACTATTGTTTCCTTGTTATCACAGATGCCAATGTACAAAGTACAAAATAAGAGAAGTGAGATAAAAAGAAAAAAAAACCCCGAGTACAATTAGATTACACATATCTCACTCAAAAACTATTTTAGGGTGCTCTGTCACCGACGTGCTTTAGGGAGAGAGCGCTCTGAATCAATTACGCTCTCCCCTGCAGCCTTCACTACCATGTCCTGCTGTGGGCTCTGGAATGCAGTAACCCACAGCCATATGCTAATCAGACTCACATATGTCGCCTGTGAGACTATCAAAGAGCCCCGAGGACCCAAAGGACAGAAGATGATGCTGAGTCTGGGGTGGGGGGTGCTGGATAAGAGGCGAGCCGTTGCCCTGTGCATGTCTTTGGGTTGCAGGGCGGGAAGGGAGGGACGGGGCAATGACTGGGACAGTCTGGCTAGCAGGGCGCTGCCAGATGGAGAGATTGCCCGCGGACATTCACACTTAGTAGGAGACCAGTGCACATATACTGGTGCCAGAGAGCATCCAAAATAATCTCTTCTATGCTCAGCATTCTTTTGACCATAAAAATAGCTTTCCACATGGTTGGAGCCGTATTTAGGGATAACCACAAATAAAAGGCCTCCGTGTGCTATGTACAATCTTTAATATCTGCATTTGTAGAAATGTTAAAGTAAGATTTTTCTTGTTCCATAGCACCAAATGACCATAATATACTATTTGCCAGGGGTAATGATCAATACTAATAACTCAATGATTACTTCATGGAACAAAAACCTCCCTTCCTTTGGAATTTCAAGACACTCCCAATTCACTCCCCCAAGACATTTCAATTATAAAACCTAAAACGCGTCATTCTCAAGACAAAAAAGCAAAGCAGTATTATAATTAGAGTTTTTTGCATCGTTATTGCGTCTTCACTAGATATTTCTGTTGGATCTCTTCTCTAAGTAGCTAGCTTACTCATCTATTGTGAAAATGTGACCATTTATGTCAATTACAATTACAGGCCACCATTACTCAAGGGAAAGGGAGGGGTGATGTTGCAGTTCCTAGGAGTGTGAAGATTCCCTGTTTTGAAGTGCATTGGGCATTGGTGCATCGGGCTTAATACGGCTACATAGATTTGGGCAAAAGTTGGGAGGGAATCGTGGATTATGTGGGCTTCAGTGTGTATCGGTAAAGCCTGATATGACACATTATTTTTTAGCATCTAATAATGTGTGTTTCTCTTGTGTTTCCTCCAAAGCTACCTGCTTCTCTCTCTCTCTCTCTCTCTCTCTCTGCCTGTCGGTCCTCCTGTGAATGAGTGTGAAGGCTCACACACGGGTCACGTGTCCCCCCTCCCACCCCCGCCCCTCGCTTTCTGCTCTCTCCTCCTGCGTGTGTTTCTCTCACCTTTGTTTTTGCAAGGATGTCGACCGACAGTGAGGAAATGTACAACGCACCAAATGCCTAATAAATCACAAGTTTGGTGTTACTTTGGATTTTACAAGAAAGACAGACAACTTGATAAAAGTGTGGCAATATGCAAAACCTGCCAAATAGAAGGTAAATATACAGGCAGCACAGCTAATCTGTATATGGACTAGTGAAAACTTAAAGTCCACTACATAGTCTAAGGCCTACATACAGTAGGTTAACGGTCAGCCTTTCTTTTTTTAATAAAAATACATTTTTCTCGTTGTTAGTAACAAATATCTCATTGCAGAAATTACTTAATAAACAATTGCCTGTTTGACTGATTTTCATGTTTTAATACAAACAAATGAGGTTCTAAATAGGTTGTTAACACCATCCTTTACTCGCTCTCCCGTTACTGGATTGAGTAGATGCACACCTATAAGGATTTCTTCTCGCAACCAGTCACTGTCGCTTATATGTTACACATATCGCACCACTTTGTATCGTACCGCACCGCACTGAGTCAGGGCTGAATCGAATCGTACCGATCTGCTGGCTGCTTAAAATGTATCTAGATGCATCAGGTCGTTGATCGCGTATCGAGATGCAAATCGAATCATGCTCGGATGGTGAGATGCACTCCACCTAGTTCCTACTGGTCACTGATAGAGGTCAATGGAGGCCAGAGGACTTACTGCTCCTTTAAATTTTCAGATCTGTTGTGAGGCTGTCTGTCCTCTTTAATCAATAAAAAGCATCACAGAGGATTGGAAAACAGCAGGTAGTGTTCATCACTAAAGGAACCAGGTGTGAGTGCACAGTGGGAGTACACATTTGGCCTGGGGTGTAAAACCACCAACCAATGGGATAGTAGGGGGCAAGAAAAAGTGGCATAGAGCATGAGTTAGTGCCATGTGCCCCGTGTTTGGAGCTGGGGAGCACAGTTGAGCTTTGGAGTACATTAAGAATCTCCAGGCAGCCTGGAGGCAGAGCTGCAGACCTGACAGCAGAGGAGCACTCAGGGTCATTGGATACTCTGCGGCCTCAGCCATAAGCCGTGCCCCACATGCTGTCAACATCTGAAGACTGGAAGGGCCTTGGTTCGAGACACAGACAAGCACAATTCCCTCAACTTGCAGCTAAAAATATTCAAACAGCTTTATTCTGAAAGGGGGAGCTTTGCACTTACAGTAATGAAGGTTTTGTTACATACTGGACACTGATCCAGCAGCTCACATGACTTGACAATCATTTGATACCATCTCTTTATTTCATAAATTGCTGCATCACTGCATATTGATGACATGTTGCATGGTGGTGGTGAAATGGTGAAACTGCACTCTTTTTTTGTTCTGCACTTCTTTCTAATTTCACTGCCTTCACTGGTATAGAGTCTGTCCATCTGTCAAAACTTTTGGCCCAATTTCTGTTCTTTCTTCCATGAATCCCAGGACTGGCCCTGCCATATTTGGTACCCTAGGCAGGTTTTGGACCACCCTCCCACCACTCCACCTCTAGACACACATGCACGCACACACACACACACACATATAGGGTGCATACACACACACACACGCACACGCACACGCACACGCACACGCACACACATGCACACACACACACACACACACGCACACACACAAAAGTAACTGCAATCTGATTGTCGATGTGAAAGAAAAAAAGAGAAACTTCATACTTGAAAACACCCTCAATTATCATAATTATAATAATTAAGAGACTGTTGATATACAGTATGGTGTGTGTGAACGTTTCTGCTCCTGTTTCTTGAACAAGTGAAACATGTAATCATTAAAAACATCAAAGAATTTACTGATAGTTTAGGGTTTTGGAATCATCTCACTCTAAGAAGTCTAGGACTTGAGGAAGATAAGAGAAACAGTAATGTGATTCATTGCATTATTTGGGGAAATTCAAATAAAAAAAAAAATGCATTGCAATTTTTTTTTGTCTTAGCTGGGGCTTCTATGAATGGTGCCTGTGGTTCCCACCAATTTGGCCTGTGCTTTGGATCAATGCTGGTGGCGTCTGAATACAAAGGAAAGAAAAAGAAAGTCAGAATTTAGAGGGTGACCCATTAAACCATATCTCTGCAGAGCAGTTGAGGTGCTCAGTGGGGATTTTCCACCTAGAGGCATCAAGGTCCGCTTCACTGGACCGCAAAGGCTGTCAGTCTAGCGGATGTATTCCACAGGAATCAGGGTTGCATCATCCCCATAAGCAGCTGTAAATTTCATAACCCATGTCCTGAATAGCCCCTGTGAGCCACAATATATTGTCTGCCGTAAATCAAGCATGAGTTCCTGAGACTCTGTCATCTTCAGCCAAGAAAATGCCAAATAGTACTTTGAGTCTAATTGGATGAAAGTGTGCATTCAACCCAGTATGTTTTGCTGTGAGTTTCAGAAGTACTCAATGTCTGCTTGCCATTAATCAGAACAAATTGAACCTTACTGAAGTGAAAAACAGCAGGCCGAGCAAACTGCATGAATAGCAAAAGAAAAAAAATGTCATCATCTGCACATAAGTTAGACAACTATCACAAAAGAGCACGCTTTCTTATGATAATATTAAAACATACTCTCATCTGAATAAAGTCCCAATGTCAGATTATTGGAAAAGCTGCAACCTAGGTTTCTGTGACTTGTGTTGTTGGCAGGGTTTTAACTTCACTGTACAATAGTTGCAAAATGTGTCTCAGAACTAGTTGCTAAACCTTGTACAGTGGCATGGGTTAACCTCATATTGCTCAAATGTCATCATCATCGTTAAAACTGCCAACCTATATTATATAAGCATATCTAAATTTGACAGATTGCAGCTGCAATTGCATGAGGAATGTGAGCATTTATAGGACAGGTGGAGGGACACCTGAATGACAACAAATGAGGCGAGAACTGAAGGTGTCCTTTAATGGATTCTGTTCGTCCCGTTCAGGAATGACACCAGAGGATTGCTTAGAGGGGCCAAATCACCTCCAAGAATGGGCTTGGACCTCCCCAGGCTTGTGGCAAAGGATAGGATTTTAAATTTACATGTACGGCACAATTTCTTTCTTATCAATCCTTGTGACTTTGTTCACATTCAAGGTTCAAAATACCTTACTGAAAGTATGTAAAACAAATGCATATGTATTCATATAATTATTTCAGTTCTTCCATTTAGAATCAGCTCTTTCATTATTTTATTTGGACAGTCAATCTAGAATATGTTTTAATTGTGGTTAGATATGGGCAGTTAATTTAATATCAAACATGTCTCTGAAGTTGTTTGGTATTTCATTTGTGTCCAAAATTATATTAAACCATCCTTTGGCCGTCCTTCCCAGCTGACATCTTTAAGATGTTTTGGAAATTAAATAAAAAGGTTTAGTCTCTACTCATAATAAGGCTGGAAAACTGACATTTACCAATGTGCGTTGTGAGTGAATGTAATTATATTCAAGGTAATTACAGTCCCTCTTATCACTTTGTGAGAAACTGGATTCATTGAATGATCAAGAAGCCCCCATTACTGGCTTCTGCAATATTTCTCATTTGAAGTCTGTATCCACAGGGAGTGTCTTGCTTTTGTGAGACACATAAAAAAAGAGTTCAAAGTCTAGGCCAAGGAAAGACTCAGGCAGTAAATAAGCCATGAGATCAACACAGTTTAGCTTATAGTGTATAGACTTTTGTCAATAGGTCCAATTATAGACATTTAAAATACTCATAGCATAATGCATTTCCCTGAGATCCAGTGACCAATGGAAGAGCAGGTGCCTTTTGGAATATATATTGAATGTATATCTGCAGTAATATGCATAGTCTACTGTCTATCATTGTGCCCTGTCATGTTGTCCTTGTGCCATGTGTGTCAGTATGTAGGCTATTGTGAAATTTGATATATTGCTGATATGCTGTATGTCTGTATCAGTGCCAACAATTCAATGAACCTGTCAAATAAAGTGATGATGATGATGCTCAGCTCAGATTTGATCTTAGTAGAGTCAAAACTGTCTGAAAGCAGCATGTGGGAGTTGATAAGGCCTGTGTATGTTTGTGTACACACTATTCTCAAACCAACTTACAAGGTCAATCCATACATGATGAAACATTCCTGTAACCATAGAAGTTTTTTATTTTTTTATTTGAGTGGTTGCTGGTGGGTGTGAGTGTGAGTTTATATTTTTACTGATAGTTTTGGATAGTCTACCTGCCAACACTGAGCTCTCAAAATAAATGAGATTAGAGCGTTATATGCTTCTTTTAAACCATGCAGTGATTACTGGTAGTTTGTGTTACACATTGATATATTTTTTTGGGTGCTAATATTATAAATTCAAAAGGAGTGATGTTCTCAAAGTAGTTCTCTGGCTCAAAGTTTATTTAGACCTTGTGAAATAGGCCCTGTTTTACAACATGACAAATCAACCTGCTACTTGATCAGTTTCTTTCCACAGGCAGTAGCCCTCTCCAATAAGCTACCAACCCCTAATTAATCAACTTCAGAACTGACAATAATGATTATTGCTCTTGTTGTAACCCTTCAAACTATTCTGTAATGGTAACACTCCAAATTATGAGTGTATTTTTACTTATGTTGCAGTCAGTGCAAAATATATATTGTTTCTGCTCTCATCCATCATTCTCTTTCAACTGTTGATATACTATATAAATACTACTACTGTATAGAAATAGTGTTTGGAGCTGCACAACAAAACACCGCCTGACTGTGTCTGATGAATTTTCATACAGTGGGTGGTTGTACACTTGGCTACGACTGTTACCTATTATATCACGGTCGTACCCATAATTACAGTAAAGAACGCCCACTTGGGGATTATTACTATAGTAAGTAATGTTTTTCCCTTGTGTTCCCTGCTCGTCGGCATGCTAGACATCTAAATTCTTTGAATTTGCGGAATGTAAGACAGGAGAGGTACATTCACGATCACAAGAGTTTTTGTTCTGCAAACGTTTCTTGGAGGCAGAGCTGTTCTGGAGGCAGACATGATGTCTTGGTTGAGTTAAACCTGAATGGGCGGAGCCAAAGAAGCACAGTTTTTCTGAGTGCAAGTTAGCTACGTGGCATACGTTGGCAAAGAAGGAACTCCAAAATACCAATAACAAAATAGGTCTATAAATGGTAATGACTTTTTCTAATCATTCATTCATGACCATGGCATTCATGATCTTGGAAGGTCAGCAGGCTAGCTAACTAGCCAATCTAGATGCTATACTGTAGGCTAGTTTGGCTAGTAGGCCTATGAACAAGGAAGGTCAGCTAGGCTAACTTGCTAACCTAGTTAACTAAAAGATAGTATGACTGAAAAGTGAGGTCAGAAAGAGGGGGATGACATGCAGCAAAGCGTGAGGGCCAGTTTCGAACCCATGCTGCTGCAGTAAGGACTTTGCCTTACATTAGAGCTCCACCAGCGTTGCGTCGTGTTGCCATCAGCGTTGCCCCAACGTGACGTTCTCCCTGCTCCACAGAGCGTCTTGACTTTTGAATGGATTCACCAGAAAACAATCAATTGAATTTTATTTCAGTGAGGGAGAACGCGTGAGTCAGCCATCGAGAATTGAACCTCCATCAGACGCAACCAGCAACTGCTGGTAAAGGAATCATTCCTTCGATGGCTGACGGCTGATGGCAATGCCTGACTCCCGATGGCTGTAGTGGAGCAGGGCCGTTATGGTACGCACTGGACCAGTTAAGCTACCAGGGCCCAATGAGATTATTTCTGCCTCAGGAGCAGCTCTGCCTCTGGGAAATGTTTGTATAACTAAAACTCCAATCTGCTTCATGATCGCAAACATTATCTTTACTTTGATAAAAAATTACTTTTCATCAAAAACACTGAAAACCCTCTTCCTTATTAGGACCCATCCACACACACACACACACACACACACACACACTTCATGTCAACAACGTGTTTCCATTTCCATAGCCTAAATGATAAAACGATGTCTAGGCATCTTTAATGAGCCTCTAACCCAGAGAGAAGATATCCCCTTGACAAACCTCGCAGCTCTCAGCTCACTGACTCAGCACCAACTAAAATGTGCTACCTCTGGATACTGCAGACTGTCAATCTCACACTGGGCAACATCTGTCCTCTGCCGCCACACAAACCCCTTCTCACATTTATTTTAGTCAAGCAGCATAATGAAGGACAGATTATGGACAGATAAACAGACGAGGGAGAAACAAGACAAAAAGAACGTCAGATCATCAAAACACGCCGGCCATATGCTTCAATATGTTAACAGCAGGAATTTCCCATAGCTTGTATTGAATTGTGCATGAGTCAGAGCTTACAAGAACTTGAGCAGGCTAAATGCTATTCAGTGAAGGAAACAGCACTCTCCATTTTTATAGACTTAATGCTTGGCTGTGTTCAGTAGCCAGTGTTTGGGTCAGGGTTAGCTGGTAACTGTGGATGAATTATTAATGTGACATAAAAGATTAGTAAATCAGTCATAGTCAATAGTCATTTTTTCATTTAACAACAGGCAAGGACACAACAAATGTTAATAAATACTGGGTCAATCGGCCCAGTCAATTGCCTATTTAGAATAAATTGTTGCAATGTAGGGAGAATGAGCATAGCGCTATAAAATACTGAATGCATGCATACTCTTTGCAAAGTGTGTGTAGCCCTGTTGTCCTTGTACTTAAAGGTATTGAAAAATTTTCTAAAGCCCTATTCGTTTTTTGTCGGGGCCAGTGTACTCTGTAACAACTCATCACTTTATGAATTGACAAAGTACAACAACTATCCAATCAAAACCTTCCTCTATAGACTACCACTACTACCTGATGATAGAAACTGTGCGTCTGCAAGAAGAGGAAGAAAAATAAATTCACTCTCTGAAATGACCAAGAGTTTGATTCGCACAGGTTAGTTATATGTTTGGTAATTTGCGCTGGAATTACTACTTTACAAATTACATTTGAATGGCCCTCTAAAGGCTCAATTATGCTCAACGTTAAATACGTATACGTATACGGACGGAGCCTTCTGTCCGTACTCTGCGTTCATTTCGTCCGTATTTGTGCACGTTTTCTGAAAGCTTACAGACACGGACGAAACGGAGCAGTACCACCGCAGTACCACCGGAAATCGTGGGGGCAGTGTAGCCAATAGTTCAAGCGAGACCAGCGAGACACGACGAAGACATTTAAAAAATGACGGAACTCTTTGAGGAGAGGTTGTGTGTGAGTTGGTGAGAAATTATAAACATATCTATGATGTTACCTCACCCGGGCACAGGGACAAACAATTGATACAGAACAGCTGGGAGGAGATTGGACATGGTGATGGTGGACAGAAACTTTTGACCCTCTACTGCCCTCTAGTGGATGTATTGCTTAACATCCATGCCAACGTAAAGGACGCATGGAAGTATGTGGGCAGTGACGGTTACATCGTTTGAAACGGACGTATTTATTTTCGTACGTAAAGGGAGCATAAATGAGCCTTTACTCGTAACTCCTGTTCCTATCCAAACGGCCGGACTTGTTCCCACCTCAACCACTTGAACTGAGGTGCAAAGTAGGACAGTTTCCCAGTTCCCAGTTGTCTTGAATGTACCGCAACAACAAGCGTGATCATACAGTATGACGCGTACATCCAAGTACATACGACAGTCACACTCGTCGTCTGTGAATTTAAAAACTCTCCGGATCGATGAGTGAAGTCACTGAGGAGCCATGCAAGTATTTCATTACACACGTGACGTCACCCTGAGAAACTAATCCCGTCTGAACAGGGCTTTAGTGTGCTTTCTTCTCTGTCTTGAGGGGTTCCCACTGAGGTACCAGCCATATATGCTGCTCCTATCAGTTTTACGAGCCAAACAGAGACAGCTGCTGTTGTCGTTTGTTTTGTAAACAACTCTTTTTAATTATTCAGCATCTCTTTGACTTTTTGGGGGATTTTTCTTAAACACAGACACACAGACCTTATTCAGGGTTTTTAGGAAGAGAATGTTCCATTAGTAGTTCACACTACTTTTCTGGGAAAACAAACTGCTCTAATACTGTCTTCTGAAGCATGGAGCGGCTTATTATCAAGCATTCTAATCGAGACCTCAGAAACCACTCATCTTCCATTCATTTCACTGGGAAAACACTTGGTCAGATAATGAAGAATACATATCATCCCCGCTGGTAGGGTCATCTACAGTAGATCATTTTGTTATATATGTAGGACATTTTTACAGCGCGATGCAGCTCCAATCAATGATCCATTGCATCTTTTAAATCAATCTAATTAGTATTTCTGGGTTATAACAGGCCTCCAGTGTGGAAAATTAAACTCAAGGTAAATCTTTCCACTTTACATTCCACGTCTATAAGGAGCTGTCCCAATTGAGGATGAGTGAATTAGCTTGTATAGCAGTAGCTATGTATTCATTAGCATGTGTGGTCTAAAGCGCTCATGGTGAGATTGTATTGATTTTTTTCTCATGTTGCTACAGGCCTGTTGCCGTGCAAGGATAGAGCTCTGATGGTGCTGATTATCTGGGGGGGGGCACTGAATCAGCGGGATGTCATTCCTCCCACAACCCCGAGTTTAACAAGCCTTCACCTTGACTGACCCCACGGTCACCCCACCGCTGCTAGCTTTTATTAGGGCGCTAAGTGCATCGGGGCCACATTACATGCTATTCCAGCGGGGCCACTGTGCATTGTTGTTTTCGTTCCAACCTTCATAATTAATTGGCCTTGATGAGCATGGAGACGGATACTAATTGGACGGTTAGGGATCTCTCTTTGACTACATGTTTTAACATGGGGATGACGTGCAACATTTTAAATGATTTAGCCTAAATGACTATGAGTGAATGGCATGTAAGGTGACTCTGCCCTTGGCTATCCTAAATATTTAGTAGTCATGTAATATTTCCTTTATTATAGGTTAGTAATACGCTCCACAGTAAAGTCTTGGAAAAAAACAGAAATGGTGTTGTTCAGAGCAGTGAAATGTTCGATCAAGTGGGTCAAAAGTTTAAACTCCACACTCAACGTCTGAAACATTAAGTCAGTTATGGTGGCCTGTATTGACATAAATAATAAAGTCACTTTTTCCCCAATAAAAAATATTGTGGTATTATGGTGAGTGAGTTTTGAAAGCCAGAAATCTCACCACCTGCCAAAGTAATCTTTAAGTCATTGGTACTGATCAAAAGCCTTATCAAACCCCCACAGATATATTGCAGTCATTTTGTGCTATATGGAACAATAAAAATCATACTGATTGCACCTTTAAGCTGGCAGGCTACCTTCAAAAGACTGGTTCTCCATTATGAAAGGAGCCTGTGTGGCATTATTTTAAACAAACCACTGATATCTGTAGATTATATACAAAAAGTCTGTTCTGGTTTATTTTTTCCCCCATCATATGTTGTTTTTCTCCAGCATGCCTACATGGTAATGTCCTCAGGCAATGATATTGTTTATTTCTCATGAAGCTAAAAGATTCTTGTCCATTTGGATGAGCTGAGCCGGGTAGAACAGACTGCGTTTCCTCTCTGGAAATCTGAATTCAGTTACTGCTGACTGACCCACTGACTGTCTGCTTAATAAATCCTCAGATTCACCCCTGGTGCAAGGCTGGGCAATCTCCCCTCCTTTTTGTCTCCGTCTAATTAGTCGCATATTAGAAATGCAGTGAGAAACAATCTAATTAAGAGGGCCTGACTCAATTTGCTTGTGGAAGGTTCAGTAATGGAGATGGGGAGAGTAGGGGTGAAACACAAGGGAGAGGTGAAGTAGAGAGATGGGGGAGCCGAATCTAAGCCTACCTATCTATCGCTCCATCTCCCTACCAATTAATGAATCTTACTAATCTCACAGACATGCAAAGGACAGGCAGATGTGAGATGCTGCAACCTGCCATGTTTGTTTATTGTGTACGTCTCTGTATATGTTCCTACCTGCTGCGAATTGCAACCCATCGAGAGTTCCCATGCTGCGATGAGAGTAGCGATTAATCAGCACAAGTTGGAACAAGTTACGCGTAAGCAATTCCCTGCTCTGTGAGTGGTGCAAAAACAAAACATACTGACAAAGCAAATGTGTGGAGATTAAGTCATTTATCTTTACCTTAATTTGATTTAATACCTGTAATAGTCCTGAGACACAGTCTGGGGAGGCCCATCGTTATCTACGTATTCTTACTTTTTTTTTTGCCAAATACCAACCTCGACTCAGCATCATACAAATACGGTTGCTTTACCTTGCCTTGCTTTTCAAAACAGTTTGTAGTTTTTTTGGAAAATGTCACTTCTAGTGAACATTTGTTTGGGCCTGAATGTATTTATGTTGCAAAACCTGAGAGCTTGTAGACTTGATGTGAGAACTTGTTGAACACATCGAGTCTACAAGCTCGATGTGAGAGCTTGTAGACTCGATGTGAGAACTTGTTGAATATATGTGAACTTGTATGTTGACAAAAATGTGTAGATAAATACACCTGTAAATTTTTAAGGCAACATTTTCATATTTATTTTTTAATTTAGTTAATTTGCCAGTGCAACCAAAACTGGTGATTACAACCTCACAAATTGGTCATTGTAACTTCACAAATGGGATTTCTCGCATCGCAAAGTGTTGAATTTGCACGCCTTGACTTTTGCAACACTTCTTGCGATAAATGTGTTGCGAAACTAACTGTGTGTGTGTGTGTGTGGATTGGGGGGGGGGGGGGGGGCTGCAGCGGTTCATTGACTGCTGCCCCTAAAAATTGTTTTTGAGAAGGCTGCTATGGAGTTGTGCTGGGAAGCCCCACGACTGTTGTATGGACTAACAAACTACACCAGAGTTTCAACTGGCATGGGGGTGAGTAGATAATGACTGAATTCAAATTTTTGGGTGAACTATTCCTTTAAATAATTTCCAAATCTGGAATTCAGCATAGATTAGCCATTGCGTTTACAACACACATTGTTACAAACCTAGCTCAAGCGAGGTTCACTCTACACTAGAGAGATAGAGAGCGCAGTCCCAGAAACCTTTAATTTAAACTTGAATTTCAAACCTTTTTATGCAAAACACAGCTCTGCTAGCTCAGTGTAGTTGTTACTGAAATATTCACCAGCATTTTTTTTTTTGTCACACATAGATTAGCTACCACAGTTGCAAAGTCATAGCTACAGTAGGCTACCTAACACCAGTTGACTGACCTGAATGTGGCTCCTTCCTGATGAACAGGTCTCAGTGGGGAAAATCAATTCCTTACACAACAAATTTATTCCAGTCCCAGTATTCAGTTTGGATTATGGCTCTTTCACCTCATCTCTTCTGTGGATATATCTGTTTTCTCTCAGCAGTTTGCAGGGCGGTCAGGACTAGAATGAACTGTGCGTGTGCGTGATTGACAGGTAGTAGGTACCCCTCCTCACAGAGAGCTCACCTGATTGGTTGAGGCTTAGCGGGAGATTTTGGAGAGCCTGAAACTAGAGGCAGAGGCTATTAGAGGCCTGATCTTGTCTCAGACAATTTGAATTACTGATAGTTGAAAAGGTGTTATGAGTTTTTCGCCAAATAATACAAAAAGAAAGTTGCCTACCCCATCTTTAAGTGTTTTGTTTCTAAGATAAATTCTGAGTTAATTTGGTTTCTTGTTTTTTGTCCATGTTTACTGTACACTTAGTTAAATGTCTAAAAATGTAAAATGTAACGCAGGTAGTTGTTAATATCTAAAATTTAGCAGTTACTTGAATTATGCATAACTTGAAAACGGATTTGAGAAGTTATCTACGTACAGGTAAGGGCAGAGGGGGGGTGATTTCAAATTGGGGGGCAAGATATTCAAATTGGCTTGGATCAGTGAGGGAAACAAGCACGCAGATCCATACAAGTACTTTCAACATACACTCGTGTACAAAATGTTAGAGGACTTTCTTGACAGATTCATAAATAACAACTATAGACTCACTAAAAGTATATTAATTTGTGAAACCTATATTAACTATCAATGGCCTAATGTTTTCAATGACTGGTTTAGAATTCATTTATCAAAATAGACTAAGGTGTGATATACATGTACATGAAGCAAATTATTTCTTATTGCATTATATTGTATTATATATTGCAATATAATGTATGGATGTGTCTTGTAACTAAGACCATGTGGGCTGGGCAGCTTGAGAGCGTGACAGAAATAAAAATCAATCTTATATGAATTTGCAACACCATCATAATCCATATCTGAATTGTCTCGAGACTGAAATATCCTTCTAACCTGTATCCTCCGCTTCATCTCCATCCCCACTTCAGGAGCAAAGTCGATTTAACAGGTACAATCAATAAGGAATTAAAGCTTTCACTGCATTGATCAGGTCAGGCTATTTCATTGAAAAGGCAGCTGATCCTAATATTTTTTACATTCAGTGTATATAACTACTCCACCACTCTTCCTTTGTGCCATCATCCGATATCGATTTTTTTCTGTCAAAGTAAAAATGTCTTTATGTGGTTTTGGAGCCCAAGTGAATTTTTTTTTTTTAAAGTAGACTTCATATACAGAAGTCTGTGCCCATACCCTGGTTTAAGATCAAGGGGAATTTTCAAGAACAGTAACTCCAAACAGCTAGAATATACAGTATATAAAAGGTGATGATACACGGGCAAATTTTTAGGGCAAATTTTGCTGGAAATGTTTTCTCACTGAAAACAAAGTATCAGTTTGAAATCTAGCCAAGCTTGATCAGCACCACCATGTTGTTTCTGTTGTTTTGTGGCAACGTCCCATGACGTCTTGCATCTAGTGTTTTAGCAATGTGTTAGGGTTAACGTGTTGTTGTTCGTGTTTGTGTAAGTATTTGGCCAGCAGCAGTTTGAGGGTTAATTTTTTATGCTATCAACTACAGCTAGCTGCTGCAAGATATTGGCGCAATTTCAGAGCATAACATTAATTAACCAACAGTAGGCTAACTATGTGATTAGATTTATTTAAACCTGCAATAAGCGATATCAGACCTAACCAATCCTGAACCTAATATGTGCTATGTGGAGATTTCATTGTCCACTATCCACACACGCGGGCCAGCTGTGTTGCTGTTTTCACCTCTTTTCTGAAGCGTGTTATCAAATTCCGCTCCAGAACAAAGCTCATCCCGGGCCATTCAGTAGCTTTTCACATTTTTTAAACTGGCTTGCCACCTCCCTCGCTGTTTAAAAGCGGCGCTCACCCATTCATTTAAATTTTCTCACAATGGTGGAATCGATGAAGTGAGCAACTTGCTACCTACCTCTTCACTTGTTAATGTGGGACACATAACCTTCAGCTGGAGAAAGTTCTGTCAAAGTGAGACTGGTAACCGGCGAAACTTCTCCGCAGGTACTTGGCTATTACATTAATGCATGCAATGTTGCTTTGCAATGTTTGTCCTTGGCTGGCCTCCGTAGCGCAGTGGCTTTGTTGTGATTTGTGTTTACAAATGTGATGCAGTTTCTGTCACCCTCTAGTGGTCAGAAAATGTCACTTAATGCAGCTTTAAAGGATAAGGCCGGTGTTTTTTAATGCATTGCTTACCGTCAACAAATCCTATGAAAATACAAAATCAACAATGTGTTTGCTCTACTCCACTCATAGTTTAAATTTTAAAAATCGGTAACTGTTACCACAAAAAGTCAGACTGTTGTAGTTATTACCAAATCAAATTCAAATGGGAACAAATTCTTCATTACGCCGGGGACTATTTTCGGTGCTACGGAACTACTTTCCTGAGATCGCAAAGTGTTTACAGCCGGCTTATTAAGTTGTTTTGAGGAAAAAGTCGGCTGGCCTGGTGCATCGTGATGATGAAATATGCTGCCAGAGCAACGGCATGGCTCTTTGACATGTTTTTAATCGTTTTTTTTAATACAATGGAGTTTTATGGCTGCATGGACGAGATTTGCTGGCAAAACAAAATCATTGCTGATTTTGTTATTTTCATAGGATTTGTTGACGGTAAGCAATGCATTAAAAAAACACCGGCCTTATCCTTTAAGTGAGGTTAACGCTATTTGCTTACATTCACAGCAGCGGCCAAAGACAGTATCTGGTCTGTTCCGGTCACATCTCAAAAATATGTCTAAGAGTGTCTCCTTTATAGATTCCTAGGTTCACTATATGATGTAATGTATTATTATTAGGCTACATTTTACGGCCATCCTGGGCATGAACCTGAACTGGCAAGCTTCATTCATTTTGGCACATACTCCCATTCCCAAGGAAGGTGTCCAAGAAACAAAAGGGTAATGGATGGACTCTCTGAAGGTCACTGTGCTGCCCACTAATGGGGTAAAGCACTCCCCACAGTGCCACTGAATAGCTCCCTGTTCTAGAACAGTGATTTCCTACAATGAAGCAAAATTAGGAGGAATCCAGCGCCAACCCAGGGGGAAAAAAGCTATAGGGTGAATTTTTGACCTACAATGTATTGTGGAGATTACCACAGAGCATGCCTTAGTACAAGGACAATGTACCACTGGGCACAGTAACCGAGGTGAGGGCCTTCATGTAAAATAAATATACATCAACAAGTAGGTTGAGTCCCAGAATGAACCATTTACTGACATCACCTGTTGCTGTTTTTCACCTTTCCCTCAAGAACAAAAATGTGCAATAACAGAAAAATCCTGGTCCACCGCACATAGTGGGTGTTCCCAGAACTGACTACTTTCACTGAAATTAATTGTATTTGCTTACAAAAATATGACAAACTAACAAACACAAAAAGAAAGAAAGAAGTCAATCATCAGTGCTCTATTATGTGAGTAAATTATTAAACTATAACTAACTAACTAACTATAACTTATTATAAAAAATGATGGTTGTTTATTGTTCACAATGGTGAGATTCAAAGCTGATAGAATACACAAATGTACCAACCAGAGCTCATTAGCAGTATTTGGTTGGTGGATATTGTTAATTTCCCAGCCCAGTCATATGGACTAATATGCTCCAGTATGAGGAGGCAGGAGCCATCCTACCTGTATGTTTTCTAGACAGCAACTGTATTGCAATCTTTGACATCCTGTGCAATTCAAATAAGCCATTCAGCTACACAAACCATTTTAAAGTTAAATAAATTCTTCTTATTATATTATTCATTAGCTGCTTGTTGTATTGTATAATATTTATATTCAGCCAAAGCGGAAAATGATTTTTATCTAGAACAGTTTAAACATCCCTGGAGTGATGGCACCATGCTGGGCCGCTGCCTTCCTGCCCTCCAGAGTGTTCCCGCAGGAGGAGCCTAGGCTATTTTTATGGTGTGTGCTACAGCTAGCTGTCCATACATCCAACTCAAAAAGGAGGTGAAGTGAGGTGCGGTGTAATTTGCCAAGGTCTACATTTAAATGTCTGCACTACATTCAAGCGTAAACACTCCATTTGCACATCTTCAACCGGCGGTGCTGGGTGATAATCATTCTTGACACACTCACGCTACCGCATTCATCATTTGTGAGTGGTGAATTTGTGAATATCTTTGAGCATATTTTACAAGTTGGCATTACTTTTCACAGGCACAGTGGGTGAGCCGGGGGCATACATAACAAAAAGAACCTCTGCATAGTTGTTCGACCCATTGGCACTAAGGACAGCTGAGGAATATGTAAAAGGTTTCATTTGACTGCCACTCTGACAAAATCATATCAAGAGTTTCCCTTGCCTGCCGTCCGGCCCCCATGAATCATAGCATTTAGCACTTTTTGAATTTGCATGGCGATTCATAGGGGTCTGGCCACAAGCCTATCCACGACTGATTCGCTAACGTAGTTTCTCGCCCCAACCAATTTGTTGGTGTTAGTCAGTTATCAAAAGCAAAGGAGCAAAGCAGATTGACTTAATCTGGAAACACCTCAGAACTAATGATAATCATGGCGGTGTTCATGTCTGAGCTTTTAAACATGCTGATTGTTCCTGTATTAAAGCTACTCTAAGTGATTTTTTCTGACCACTAGAGGGTGACAGCAACCGCAACACATTTTGTAAACAACAGCAGCCCTTAAGGACAAACGTGCATGAAGGGTAATGGCTAAAATAAACCTACGGAGAAACATCGCAGGTTACCAGTCTCGCTTTGTCAGATTTTTCTCCCGCTGAAAGTTACATGTCCCACAATGACAAGTGAAGAGGCAGGTAGCAAGTTGAAAATGTTTATTCGCTCGCTTTATCGATTCACTTTTTCTCGGGCCAACTTTGACAACAAGCTTTAGGAAAGAGGTGAAAACAACAACACAGCTGGTCTGCATGTGTGGCTGTTTGTTTATATCATTACATCTCACGGAAATCTCCACGTAGCACAGGTTAGTTTCAGGGTTGGTTACAGGGTCTGAAATCGTTTATTGCAGGTTTAATTCATTGATGCCAATAACTTTTTAAAAGACTGACGAAATCATGAAATCTAGCTTGCTATCATCCAATTCCTTTTCCGGCGCTGTCATTTTGTTAGTTAATGCATAAGTAGGTTTGTCCCGCCTACATCGGCCATCCAATCGGGTATGTTGGACAGTATCTGTCTTAATTAACCGATGATTGATACAGTTCAGCAGGATTCGCTGAATGTTGGGAGACAGTTGTCCAGTTCACCACAATATTGTGCCAGAGTTGTCCTGGTGGTCTGAACACAACAGCATGGGTTTGAATCTCAGCTCATGCTGTACTTTCTTGCCTCCCTCCCTCCCTCCCTCCCTCCCTCTCTCTCTCTCTCTCTCTCTCTCTCTCTCTCTCTCTCTCTCTCTCTCTCTCTCTCTCTCTCTCGCTCTGTTTACTTTTACTACTGTTTACTAAGTATTTATGTAGCTATTGTAAAATAAATAAATAAATACATACAAATAAATTAATAAAGACATTACCTCAGGATGGTGAACTGTTTCATGGAAGGGGACTGAGAAAAGTGAGAGGGTTTTCAGATCTTACACCCCAAGAAACTACTTGACCATTCCTCAATAAACTTGTAGTCACTAGAACTGTACAAATGATAAATGCCCACTTTGCAGATTTACCAGTATTGACTGATTTCAAGCTAAAGAAGTGTTGTATTTATAGATTTGGGTGAGCTGTTCAAAGCTTTTTGCTGTATGGGCCAATAGTATTATACTTAAGCAAACTGTGCCACTGAAGAAACGGTTGAAGGCAGTGCTGGCATCAGAAAACTGGGTGGGAACAGCTTGTGTTTTGGAGACAGCGAGCAGGAGGGTTAGCATAGGAGGAGAGCTCCGGGGTTTGATAAATGAGGCTGTGTGGCGGCTGCAGTACTAAACTGCTTCCCTGCTCAGCTGTGGTGACAATGTGATTAATATTTGCACGGCATTAAGCTAATTTATCATGGCCACGTGCAAGCCTATGGGAGAATAGTCTGTCACATGGATGCTTGGTCTAAGAGAGGAGAGTAGGCTTGGCAATGTGAAGCAATTATTTCAAGCCGAAATAAACAAATAAATAGAGGAAATTTATATTAGGGTGAGGTGAGTCTGCCGAGCATGTTGGAATTGAGGAATATGAGAAAGGCCGAGAGAAGAAAATCAGTATTGCTGAATGTCAGGATCAAGTTTGTGTGACAAACTGCCTCCAGTTGTACACAAGCTCTGGAAAAGACAATGAAAATCTACATTGCTGCACCAGTCCAAAACACATGTGCTCTGTGATAAACTTCTGTTCAAGTCAGTTTAAGTGACTGCTACAATTCTCAGAAAAGACCAGACTCATCTTGAAAACCACACTTCCAATCATGGCCAATGTGTCAACGTGACCAATGAAAAATTGTACTTGACACTTTTGTGCCACTCCTGGCTTTATTTGCATTTTTTTTGACTGAGGTTGTTATATAAGGTCAGACAGGATGGGACAGTTTTTATGTTTTGAAGCTGTAAGGTTTGTTCACATTTGCAATGTTTGTACACGCTGAAGTAAAACAAAACAGTTTTCTGTGTTCTGATGGATTAAGAAAGTTCCATTTTTACATCAAACTCCTCAAGAATATACAGTATGTCACTATGCCCAAACTTAAGAGGGTCATAGAAATTCCACACTGTATGTTAAAATTGTTACAGCATATTGCAAAAAAGCTTTTTTTTTTATTCCTGAAAGGGAGAGTATTTCTCTCTAAGAATCGAAGGATTGTCGAATGCCCATCAGGTGGCCAATTCTTTCACCACAGAATGGATTATCTGTCAGGCACGGGTGTGTATGGTGCATTGGAGATAGCTTTAGCCTCCTCTCCAAGAGCAGCCTTCTTAGGGAACAGCTGCTCTTTCTGGGCCCTGTGTTGGTTTGTAACGGGGATGAAAGTTATGAATTTGTGTTGATGCTGTCATTGGTCGGCAGGTTGGGTGAATATCCACACTTAAAGGAAATCTGATCTGTTCCACCAATTCCCTTGAACAGTTTAGTGAAGACGTGAACACGAACAAGCAAGTTGTTATGGCTATCATGGAGCCCGAAAAAAATGAAACAGCTTTCCTTTAAGTCTGTTGTGGAATTCACAGAAGCTCGAGGTTCCTCTTCTACGGTGTCTTGTCTGCCAGTATCCTATGTCTAGCTTCTCTGCCGCAGTAGGACGGACTAGCCAGGCGGCTGGCACTTGGCAGGGAATGTGTTGCCTTGGTCAGTAGCCAGTATTAAGATGCTACTGCTGTCAAGGGGCCCCGGAAGAGAGACCAATAGCCAGGACAGTAACTCACCCTTTAAGGCTGTTGCCTTGTTTAGGAAAGTAATCTACCCCCAAGCTGCTGCCTTGGTCTACACATGATACATCATTGACAAACACTGGCACAGCAGTATTCACAGCAGTCACACTCAGCCCTTATGCTGCGCAGCATCTCTCAGCCTGGCCTTGCAGTGTGGGATATTTTAGTATGCCTTTAGCCAGGCCAGAGAAAGACGTAATGCAGCCTCTTGCAGCTGGCGAGGGCTGGTGCGGAGGGGTAAATCATAGACATCCAGTTGATTTGTGTGAACCTGTGTAATAATACCTAAAATGCTAACTTAAGTGGCTACACAGTGGCACTTGCACTAATTGTAGACTAAGGTTTTTCGTGTTAAAATATGTCATTCAAATAAATTGCAGGGCTGCCAAGTTTTGATTTTAGCTTAGAGTGAGACTTGTTTGTGGGGGGCGTTGGCGGGGGGGGTCTGGTGGTCCTCCCCCAGAAAAAAAAATAGTAATTTAAAACAAATTTCCTGCATTTCCACACCACCTAACCTCTTGGATTAAGTCAAGAAACAGCAACCCTGTATAATGTTAACCAAAAATGTTAAATTATGTTATATTACTATATTTCAGCATTGAGGTGCTTACATTCATGATTTTGCATAGGCATACTAACCTAAAAACCTATTATTGGGAATTGCGAGAAAGTTTCAGAGCAAGAGAGACACAGAGCCATATACACTAGAGGAGACATGTCATAGAGAATTTCTATTCTGGAATGGGACCATATGGCAGCCATCTTACCTGGGTACACTTCTCAGCTGTAATTGGAACCAATGGTGATAGTGCCTTATGCTGCCATTATAATGCTAATATTTTTTTTATTGAGACATCACTACTACTTTTTATTTAGCTCACTGTGTGCAAGACAACTGTGACTGTCTAAAATGGTACCAAACATCAACATTTTTTGTAGTTTGTAGATAAAAATAGCTAAACTATGTTAAGTAATTATGTTTTAAATCATAAAGATTATCTTCTGGAAGTATTTTAATGGTGCATTTACTTTACAGAAACTATGAATCCTTTTTTCAAGAAGACTTTATAATTCTCAGATTTCTTTGGTTCTCTTTGGTACTGAGTAGTTGTATTAAGAGCATATATGAAAATCTGCTTATTTTGAATGTAAAACCCCCAAATGATCTGTTGTTGTAGTAATAGACAGATGTTGGCAGCAATTATTAAATATCACCATCACTGAAACACACCTAACAATACACCCAGATAAAATATACAATAAAAGGCAAATGTAATTGTAAGCCAATAAGCAGGTAATAATGGACAAAAGCCCTCACTTTTTTTACTTTATTGGCATGACATCTTAGCCTACAATTAAGATTACAATGCATAAAGAAATAATTTATATAGCCTAGATGCCATCATGTAAACAAGTAGGCTACTACAGTAAAAACAAACATCTCTACGCTTGAATCAATTTAAAATCCACAGTAGCCTATACAGATATGCAAATGAATGTCCTCTCTGTCTGCGACCACACGCCACTATGTGTCACTTCCATCATTAAGGTGCGTCTTGGCAGAAATAGCCTGCAATTAATTTTTAAAAAATGGCGCATTTTCAGCAGCGGTGCCGCTACTGAGTACTATACAAGTACTATACAAATACGATAGAAAACACTTGTGTTACACTTACACTTGTGTTATATCTCTGTGCACAGAGCGTCCCCGTAACCATAGTAATTCACTCTCACTCCTGCCTGCGTGCGCACGGCACGAGAGGAGAGGGAGAGACGCTGTGCTGCTGCCAGTGCCATATATACGCCGCATTTTACGGCGTTTGAAAAGTGACGGAATTTGGCCGCTTAGGCTTGCCATATGAATTTGTTTTTCACTGCGTGAAAAAATTGACTTGTGGCGTGAGAGCGTGTGAAAAGTGTCAATTGTGTGAGTCTCACGCTCAATGCGTGAGAGTTGGCAGCCCTGAATTGGAAGCACATGCTCCCTGTAGCCCTGATTTTCTGACTGGCTTTTGTTGCAATATGATGCACCTACGTATAGCAGGGTCTCTCGTGTGCTTTTAGTGGTCATTTCATTCGACACTGAAAGAGGACAGTTTTTGCTTACTGCTATTAGGTACTTTTAATGAGACATGTCTGACTTGGGCTGCCTTTCTTGTCTTCATCTTTCTTACTTATCCTGGGGCTATACAGTACATTGCACTTTCAGTATCATACAACTGTGTTTATTGAGTATATAGTGCCGTGCTGGAGGCAAATTCCTGTTTTGTGTGTTTGTGTCTGTATTTTATATCAATGGTGTGCTCCTGAGTATACTGTAATACTGCAAATGTTCTTATTAGAGACTAATTACATATAAATCAATCCATCAACCAACCAACCCACCAATCAATCAATGCTGGAAGTCAATGTATGGCAACAAGCTAGTCTAATTCAATCAATGTTCAGGCTAAAGCAATTGGATATAATCTCAAATTGAACCTGCATCCTTCTTTTTGTGCAGTTTACCACTCTGACAGAGATGGAAACATCAGCATATATCACATGTGCATGAGTTACCTATGATGTAGTTGCTGGTGACCTTCTAAGAAAGCAGAATGGTTGATGGAGCATGGGGCTGTTTCTCATCTGATTTCTGGGAGGTAATTTATGGCCCGTGCTCGCGGCCCACAGGTGGAAATGATAAGCTGTATGCCTTTAACATGCATTTTTGTTAAAGATATGATCAGCAATTTATTTGACCATCTAAAGTTTGTCCATATAGGTTCTGGAGAGTTTGACTTTCTAGAGTTCGTCATAAATCAAAATTGAAGTCATGTCTGTGTGTGATGTTATGTTTTACTCTGCAAACATTACAGATGTAAACAAACATTTTACAGCCACAAAATATGTGTTCAGTTGACACATGCTCACAGCTTAAAAACTCAGATTTCAGAGTGAAAAAAAACCAATGTCTTCAATCCAGTAAATGTCTATGCCAGGGGTACTCAAATACAAATCTTAAAGGTCCACAAAGAAAATGTTCAATTAGACAAAGGTCCGTTTATTAAAGTCAGTCAAGCTTTTAACGAATTATAATTAAATTATTAAATTAATAATATAAAATTAAGTATAAAATATATATAATATAAAATTAAATTATATAAAATAAAATTAAATAAAACATAAAATTACATATAAAATTAAATTAAATTAAAGCTACAAATCACCATTTCCCCATTATCCCCATCCTCCAAACCCGGTTCACACACCCAGCCACCAGAGGTGAATCAAACCATCCTAAGAATCAAAGTCCAAATAAGTCCAGAACTATTGTACATTGTGTCAAACACTGTTGCTTAATGAGAGAAGTGGCACCTTTGGTCTGCTGCCAAGACTTTGAACTTTGGCACAAAAGGTGTGATGACCAGGCAGAGACACTGATGCAAGTGTTCATTGGTGAGTCGGCTGCGGTACTTGTTCTTCACCATGTTCATTGTTGAGAATGCAGACTCACTGCTGTAGGCTGGCCACCTTTGAACACGCCATTTTAGATTGATTCACGTTCCAAATCTAGGCTAGTAGCTAACAGTACGTAATGATGAAACGAGCTGCGCTGTCAACTTGATTACACCGGTCTTTGTTCTCTTCTCTTGTAAAAATAAAGTTTGAAAAAAAAAGTGCGGCTCTACAGTATGACGTCGCGTCCGCGACCCACCGCTGTCATGGAGATGACGGGACGCTGAATGTGATTGGACCAAACCAAAGCAGAGTAGACGTCCTCACACAGACAGTGGAGCAGTCGGGCATTCAGAGCGCTGCTTGCAGTGGAGAAAGCGGATAATTTTGACTCGTTGCGTTGCGGCGAAGTCTCGCAGATAATACAAATAATACATATGAAAAGTATAATTTGCTCAGAGTCCGGAGACAGTTGTGGTTCGGTCCGGATCCGGACCGGAGTCCGGACTTTGAAGATGACTGGTCTATGCAAACAAAGCTAATGGTAAGGTGACATTGTTTAAACATGGAGCAACATTCTGCAGTTATAAATTGGACCTTTAAAGGAATAGCCTACACCAAGTTTTTGGGAGATAGGCTGGTTGGCCATCTTACCTGTGAAGAGAACAGAGACACCAATATTTGTCCATGATCCCATGTAGATTGTTTGCTAATTAGCATACACTATGTTAAGTGAACATATGCAAAGTAAAAAGACTGGCATATGGCATGTAGATTCATATCTCTTGTTATTAAATATCATTGAATGATTTTAGACCTATTTTAGTTGACCAACCATGTACTGATCTGCTGTGCAGTGTTTTTTAGCAGGAAGTCTTGCAGTCTCTTGGTAATGAAAATCCTCACAAATTGCTACAGTCGTCGACCAACACACATAAGTTCTACCTGATCCAAGGGTAAAACGCTTTCTTTCTGTCTTTCTTTCACTTTCTTTTCCCTACCGCTGAGACATACAGTAGCTGTCTGAGCAATGGAGCACAAGGAAAAGCAGCTCTCCCGGCACTAATTTAAGGGGAATAAATTTGAGTTTTTGCACCCCCACTTTCAATCTGTACATTGTTAAATTGGCTTCCAGCTTGTGCAGTGTTTAACTTGAGTGTCCAGTGATATCTGAAATTAGGCCAGATTTCATAAGACTTACAATGCTACCATGCTAGCTGACTAGAAAATATGGAAAAAAAAGAAAAAAAAACATGCCTGAAATCATCAAAATTTTTAACAGCGACAACCGGCAGCAACGTCACAAAACATTGTCTCCGGCTTAACATCATTTGACATAGACATGCTATAGCTTAAATGAAATATCCAAACCAGAAGATAAAGATAATGTTCACTACATAGCTCTCATGTAATTGGTGTAGTGAGAGGTGTTTTTGAGCACATGAGAAAGTGGAGATTCTCATGTATTTAGCTGTAATCCTCCAGTGAGTTAAGCTTCTCCTACCAAGTAAAGGCTAAAAACATGTTTTTTTAGAGAAACAGACAATTTTGTTCTGCCTGTGTTATGTTATACTGTTGGCCCTATCATCTGTAGAGCATGGTTATAAACCTGAAACTTTCCTTTTTCTATTGCTTTAGTGATGGGGTGAAAAGACAAAAGAAAGAAAAGAAATAAATGGTATAATATGGTGACATCTAGTGTTATCAGTCTAACCTTTTTATCTGAAATAACCTGTGTTACTTGGTTAGTGTGTTAATATATTTGAGTTAGAAAGTAGGAAATAGTCTCATCAGGTTCAAGAGGAGGCAGTGTTCCAGGTGCATGTTTCTAACATTTTGTGAGACAAAATAATAAAAACAAACTGACAAAACTGTATACTCATATACTAGCTATACTATACCCGATGTATCATTTAAAGAAGTCTTTTGAGGCCATTTATTGGAAAACATAAACTGCAGAAGTCTTCTCTCTCTCTCTCTCTCTCTCTCTCTCTCTCTCTCTCTCTCTCTCTCTCTCTCTCTCTCTCTCTCTCTCTCTCTCTCTCTCTATGCCCTTCCCTTCCTCCCTCACTGTCTCTACAAAATGAGCTTTTCATCAGATGACCTAAAAACATAAGCAAAAACACTGTCCATGTGGGAAATGGCACAGAATTGTTGGTGAGAATAGTAAAACTGTTATAAAAACTCTAAATCTATCTGCAGGAGGATACAGAATCCCCACCTTACTTGCTTCTCTACACTATAATCAGGCACCTATGCAGTAAGATAGACATCAACAACCATAGCAGCAGTCCCCAGAGATAAGACATTGGGGGGGGGGGAGATTTGCTCAGTGGTGCTGCTTTGTCTCTGGTGCAGAGACATCAATGAGGATATGTCGACACAGATACAGACACTGGCAGGGGTTTCGGCACGTATATCAGTTGCGACCTTTGGCAAACAGGATGTGTTGTTAAAGTCAGTGGATGTGACGTGCCATGTCACATCCAATGGGGTAAAGAGTTAGCTGACAAACTGCAACAGATGGACATCTGCCTGGCATCTGACACCCTGCAAGTCAAGATCTAAAGCAGCAGCAAAAACCTGAGAGAACAGGATGTTGACAGCTGTAGTGCAGACCTCATCTGTCTGTCTGCAGTCTTGAACGGTTTCACTGCAGTGGAGCTGGACTCGGTTCAAAACTCATACAGTATATGCATCGAAAACAGTAACATTTACTCAATGTTACATTCAGTTGGTGTAATGGGGCTGTAGTGGCGAGATGGAGAATCTGGCTGACGTGTATTCTGTGTACTATATGTTTTATTGGTGCCATCATGTAAACATAATTCCCTGTGTGAAAATAAGATCAGTAATTCAGACTGTCAAAGCAACAGCATTGAGCATGTCTACGCTCATGTTTCTTGGCTTCTAATCAACTGCATTGCATACTGGCAGTCCCATTTTCAGGCAATGCCAGCTAATGCTTATAAGACTAGCAGAACCTAATGGGTGATCCTACAGTTGTAGCCAATATAGTCCCAGCATCATGCATCTATCCTGCATCTAATCTGCATCAATACTGCAGCAGCCACCGCAGCCTAAGTGTTATAGAAATAGGTCGGCATGTTTTATCACACAACATATCTTTCAGTCAACTTCTATTGGATGCAAAGAGCAAAAATAATTCCTGTTGGGATGGAGAAATGGTGCAGCAGTGATTCATTCAAAAAAAGGTGGCTTCTTCTGTCAATCAACACTTGTTCTTTGAGATGCAGTGTGAATACTGTGCAAGCATATTGGAGCATCATATGTGTGAAAACATGCAATAGTGTGTGTTCAGCATGTGCTTTCCCCTCTTTTATGTTCTACAATGGTCTTACTGGAATTGTAGCACCAGAACTATCAATCTGTTTTCAAATGTTGGCTACATGTTTATCATTTTTGTAAAAAATTCAATTTCCTAGCAATTACGTACTGTATTATGTAGTCCAAAAAATAATTGTTTCCAATGCTCTGCACTCGTGTTGCCAATGCTTTGCCACTTGTGTTGTTTGTACTTCTAACAGAACATATGCTATTTGGTGGGTGCTTTCATCCAGAGTGCCTTAAAATATCATGAGTGCATTCATTTTGAGTATGGGTGACCCTAGAGGGTTTGAACCTTTAACCCTGGCAGTGTTAGTGCCGTGCTCAACTAGTCAAGCTAGACGCATGTTGTGTCTGCAAAACAGTCTGGCTTCCAGCTGATGCTCTTGGTTATGTATTGGAAATTATATGTAGCCTAACCTCATTTTCCTAGCATGGCATGAGTGACAGAAGTTTTCCCTTCACTACAGGAACAGACAGTAACAGAGAGTCTCCCACAACATCTTAGTTAATATTTTTTCAAGAATGTGGAAAAGAATGCTGATTTCCTTTTTGAGGTCCACATATTTTTGAAATTACACACTTAAAACAAAAGGTTTTAAACTGTACCCACACTGGTTCTTTGGCTCATAGGCTAATCATAGGGGAACCATTTTTGGTGTTATATGGCACCCATACTTAAAGGTTAATAAACCATTGTCAAATGGCTCTAAATTGAACCATAGATGTGTCACATTGCACCAAATTGTTGCTCAAATGCTCAAATTTGTAGCCTTCATTTCTAACCAACTGATTGCTCAAATAATTAAAAACTTAAACTGCATGCTTACTAAGAATGATGCTAGCTTTTATAATCTTATTTTCTTTATTTTCATCAACTGTCTACAGACAAGACTTAGAAAACACATTCATGTATCATTGTGTACCATTTCACAATGTACAAACTGCAAAGGCCGGGAATGGAAAACACACTTAATGCTGATAATTGAGTAAAATGTATTTGAAATGAATATTTTTATTCAAGCATGCAAATAAAATTTCCCTTAAGACAATATTCAAGGCATAGAGTCAAGTTGAGAGACTGAGTTGCTAGCATTAGGGGATGGAGATTCGACTCCAAAAGAGTCGATTCTCGATTCCATCACGTTGATTCTGAGAATCGATTCTACTAATAAACGTCGACTCCAAACTCTGGAATCGTAGAAACTGAATTTGTAATTAATTAATCTATCTATACTAATCTGTGTTCGACTGCCTTGGTCTGATTCATTTCACAACAAGTGGGGAGGGGGGAGGGAGAAATTCAAGGCTCACTGTTGAATGCTAACCATCGTAAAACTAAAATTTTTGTGTTGATTTTCATTTGGAATCAGAATCCATTTAGAATCAATTCCATTACAAGGAGTCGCAGTCGGAATCAACTCCAAAAAATGTGGAATTGTCCATCACTAGCTAGCATTATGGCCACAAAGTCATGACAGTTCACACAAGTTCACAGCTATACAAAAACATGTTACAGTTAAGAAATCTTTCTGCTGTGGAAGCTAGACAGATTCGCCAGCTAATGGCCATTTTCTCTGACACATAAGCTAACGTTAACAAAAACGTTGGCTTAAAAATGTCATGAAAGTTTGTTTGCTAACCTAGCCCAACCTTCTAGGTACAAAGTTTGCAACTAAGTTATAGCTACAATATTGACATGAACATTTTCTCTTGTAAAGCAAGTAAAATAATCTCTGCTGAGTACCTAATTCACTTTAAAAAAAAAACAGTAGTTTGCCTCAGTTGCACCACTGACTCAGCAGCAAATCCCACCTCACCAACTGTTTGTGTGGGAAGAACTGAAGAACCCGTCATGAACTTCCAAAGAACCATGTGGGGACGTTAATGGTGGTACTATAGCACCTCTGTTCACTTCAAAGAACCACTGATGAACCTGAATTCTGTGTACATTGGGGTCTTATCAAGTGAAATTCCATGAACACATGAATGACCATGTAAACTTTCAATTCAAGTAAGAAGAAACAGAAAAACATACAAATTGCATGTGCATGGCTTTTCCACGACAACAGCAATATTCTCTTACAGGCTCTGATACCACTGAGTGTAAATGCTGTTTATTGGAAGTAATCCGAGGGCTGGTGGAAGAGCCGGGTTCATGCTGCGGACTGTGTGGGACTGATATGGACTGAGAGAGAACATCACAAGTCCCTGAGCTGGGGTTTCTCTGTCAGCCAGCTATCCCTGCAGCTCGCCCCAGGGCCTGTTGGCAAAGAAAGTTCTCAGAGCTTTCCACCTGCAATGTCACGTTGATTACACAGTGGGAAGAGCGGAAAGGAGGTTACTGATCACGTTTTCTCTCTCTAGCTTGCTCTCTTTCACTTTCTTTTTCTCTGTCTCTCTCTCTGTCCCTCTTTCCTTGCTTTTTTGAACCTATCAAAATCACAACTATCCCAACAGAAAACACAGCAAGAGAGGGTCAATCCTCTCGATTCCAATTGCCCACAAGGCTTAACAGATCTGTCAAACCCTGCCAGGGATGGTTGAAGTAAGGAAGGTTTCCATGGCAACGGCACTGCCACTTTGCCACATGCTTGAGTCCTATGGGAAAGAGGAGGCAACTCCTCTCTCACTGCCATCATGGTCTTTTCTCACCTTGCTGTCCAGGAGAAAATGTCCCACCAGAGTACACTAATGGGTTGGTGGAGGTCATTTCGCGAAATTTGCCTGACGCAAGCAGCGACATCCAAGAGGTGCAAGCCATGAGGTGTGATTTTGCCCTGTTTATGGAAGCAACTTTTCTCAGTTATTCTTGAATAGTGTTAATGGCCTCCTTGGCAAGGCAAGTCATCCATTTGCAGCCTCCATTCGACTTCTTGAAAAGACTTGCAGTGCTGAGCTAATGTGAACGGAACCAAAAAAAAAGAAGCCTCTATCATTATGGTTCCTTGTTACCGAGGTTCAACAGAACAACAAACAGCAGCACAAGAGCCAATGGTCTTTTCTCTTCAAGCTGACACACCGGCAAGCTTCTGTATGAGAGCTGAAAAACAACGCCTGGCACTACCCTGCTTGGCTGATCTAAGAGCAGTCTCTTGTGCTGTGTATTTCTTCCTCTAATTGGTCCAACCCCCATACTCTGGCTCTCAGTGGCTTTGCTGGTCCTATCGGGGGAACCAGGGGATGGGCAGCACAGTGTGTGGAGGGGAGGGGGGGGGGATTCAGGAACATCCAGAGGGCATAATTACCAGCAAATCTGTGCGCACCCACTATCACGGTATTGATGGGTTTTGTGGACTGGTATTTGTTATCGGGTGGCAAGGGCTGGTGCACCCTCATTAACACTTCTCACCTCTGGTGCAGAAAGCAGTGGAAGTAAACAAGCAAGAAGGAAAAGAGTTTTGTGTTTTTAGACACACACACACACACTCACAGAAGCATGCACACATGCACCTACACACAGGCACGCACAAGCAATAACACACACACACACGCACACACAGAAAGACACACATATACACACACACACATGCAAGCACAAGTGTCTTTCTTTTGCCTTGCAAGGGCTCACATTTTGAAATAAAACACAAAGTGGAATTGGTAAATAAAGGAATTGGCTCTGTGCCTGGGGTGTATTTTTTTAATATTGTGAGTCTTAGTAAAAGCAAAAGTATTGCTTTATATGGGTATCTCTTAACTGGTTTATGTGATAGTGGGGAAACCAGTACTACATAAATACAGTATCACTCACATTTTTCTATTTACTGTCTGCTTATGAATATTATTGATAAAATGCACTAGTTTTACTCAATGTTAAAGCTTCACCGTGGTCACAAATGTCCCTTTTTAAATTTAAGTGAGCTGTTTCTGCTGAACTCAGCTGTTGGCTTTGAACATTTTTATGTCACTGAATGCTCTAATTGAATGGTACAGATCGTGCAATACTGCTTTCTTTGTTGCAATAGGTAACTAATCATCCTGGTTAGTTTGACTGTCTGTCTCCTTCTCTCAGTATACATACTTCCACATGGTCTTATCATTTACAGTAAAAACAGAGAGCCGCATAATATTCATGTTCACATTTTTTCCACATGACCCCACAATTGCATGTTCCCATAAAACCAACAGATCTTAAAGAATGCCTTATATAAAATGTGTGTTGTCTCAAAACCTTCATCCAGCTCAGTGACAAGAAATCCCACATAGTGCTATTCGGCTCTATTCCATGACAGTAGTGTATTTGTCAAAAAGTTGGTATGAATTTTTTAACAAAGATCCAAAGTGTTGATGTGTGTGTGAAGTGTACATTTTTGATTAACAGCTCAAAAGAGTGGTTATGTCGTGCTTCTATCAGCTGTGAAACATTTTCAGTCTGTGTGGAGAAAGTCGTGCATACTTTTATTTTCTCTCATTTAGATTACCGCAGCTGTATTTGTGCCTGAGTGAAAAGTCTCTCTCCCTGTGGCCAGTGATAGTGTTCTGGTTAAGCCTTCTCTCATATGTCTCCCCTATGCTGCCCCAGCTTTCTCACTTTTTGTCTAAATGAAGAAAAAATACCTAAGGGACTGGACTGTCCGTTTTCCTTGTAAAAGTCTCCCATTTCAAAACTACTCTCTACAAAAACTAACTTTGTGAACTTACTTTATTATATCCACAAACCTA
Organism: Centroberyx affinis; assembly: GCF_046629955.1. Classification (NCBI taxonomy): domain Eukaryota; kingdom Metazoa; phylum Chordata; class Actinopteri; order Beryciformes; family Berycidae; genus Centroberyx; species Centroberyx affinis. The sequence continues at coordinate 109,415 of NW_027279922.1, forward strand.
CTTTATTTTATTATTAACATATTCCTGTTCTGTTTGTAAAGCCAATGTCTCCCTTACTTTAAGTTCTACATTTTGTTTCTTGTATGCAGTTATAATACCTATCCTTTTGGGAAACTAGAATTGGATGTATGATAGTATAAAATGAGAGGCGATGGGATAAGATTACACAAGAAAAGATTATAATGAGAAAGTATTACATAATTATATACATAACGAAAAAAAGATCTCATAATAAAGAGGAAAGACCTCATAATAAGATCTTTATCACATAATAATAAGAAAAGAGCGATATAACAAGAAACACTCTCATTATTACAAGAAAATAACTCATAATAACGAGAAAACATCTTGATGACAGAAGATTTCATTATTATGAGAAAACCTGCTTTCTTTTTTCCAAGATGAATTCAATACACTTCTGTAGTAAGTGACGGAATTTTAGCACAATCATGATGGGAAAAAAGTAGGAAAATAAGGCCCAGGTTGAAAATAACCAGAATTATCCTTCAAGTAGACCCAAAAATTGAAAAGGATTACTAACGTTTATGGAATATGGATCACTAAATATGAACTTACGACTCTCTCTCTTCCCCATATTCTTCTTCTACTTGCTCTAATATGCTCCTGTTTTGGGGTAAAAAAAATAATAATTCCAAGGGCAGGAATATTTCCATCTATGGGTTGTAGTTTTATGCCATGGTATTTATTTTTGTATCTTTTCCCTGCGCTTTTGTTTCACATAATATCCAATTTGTGTAAACCTTTACGGTAATGAACCGCCGTCATTTCTAGCTTGCTGTTTCCTCATTATATGGCAAGCTTGAATGGTCTGACACTGTCTGAAATATCAAGGGTTGGTGTAGATTGGGGAGTGATTTAAAGAAGTTTGTTGTTGAAGCAATTAGTTTTACATCATACTCCAGGGGAATTGAATACATGTCAGTATCAGGCCCACTGGTTGCAATTAACATCCTGTGACTTGACGTTGCCCCATGCATTTTTAATAAACCCATAACAAACATGGCATTATACCTCAACTAAAGCCTGGTACCGTGATGTACAGTTGTTGTCATGACACAAGACAGCAAACCAAATAACAATACACAAGCAGCAATCTGCCATTAAAAACAACTATGTATTTTTTCTGTTTGCAGCTTTTCTAACTGATTTGCCTTTTACTTTGCAAGTTCCTAAAATCCTCTTTAATAGGACCATTACACACTTTACAGCCTTGAGATACTCAAGAGATAACTTGGATTGTTTTTCATTTGTGTGTGAAACTGCATCATGTTTGCAATACAACATCCTTTATTTCAGTTATATAGCTTTTCCATGTACATATCCTCACTTAAGCCATTCTTTTACAAACTGTACAGATGTAAACTTGTAATGTTGTTACTGGGCATACACATTTTCATGGCAAAATGTAGTGATTTCTACCAGAAGACACCCATGATAATGACTGGTGTCAATGTGAATCCATCAGTCAATAGTAAACAGAGTTGGTGAAGTTGGTGATTATAACTACGTAAAATAAATCTGTGAATAATGAGTTTCAGTCAGAATGTCATTTGAAATGATCAGTGAGCACACTGAGCACATAGCACTTGCAGACTAATGAAATTTTCATCTGCAGGTTTCATTATACTGTCAAGACTGATACAAATGGGAGTGTGGGGACTTCCCCAACCTCTGCTGATTCTATCTCACTGATATCAGGTTCTCTGTGTATTTCTGGGTGAAGGACACGGCGTGAGGCTGCAGATGGTCATTGATCTGCTCATTTTCACTTCAAGTTGCAATTAGAGGCCGGCCACAACTTCTTGGGTGGTTGTCGTACAACACATTGCTTCACATTCTGATATCTAAATCTGGATACGCTGACACAATTATTAATTCCTGGTGTGTTGAGAGATTTCATGACAGGATGGAGGGTGATTTACAGTGTTTCTTGAATAACTTCATCAACACCTCAGTCAAAGGTATTGCTTCAGTCTCTAATTGCTGTGAAAATGTTTATTTCGAGATTAGACATACAGTGGTGTGGTATGTGGGTAACTTAAGACTCGCTGTACAAATTTGGGATAATTTTGCAAAATATTCATATGTGCCCTTTTTAATCCACCCCCCTCTTTGTTTATTAAACTCATTTCATGAAATGTCATGTCATTTAGTTTCTTAGACTCTCTGGTAACACTTTGTGTGACTACCATATCTATAGTGCATCTATAGTGTGCCTTATGCCTTATTATGACTCATCCCTATTGATGCATTATATCAGCGGTCATAAAACATTATTCAGATTCAAGATTTAGGATTCTTTATTGCCATTTGCAACCAGTGCACTGAAAATCTTACACGTACACTCACAGTATCAAACAAAAATAGACAATATTACATTATACACCGTTACAGTATACACAATCGACAATATTCAATAAAATATACATTATTACACTATACACAGTCAGTCACAGTATACACAATCGAAACATACAAACACTAGACACAATACTCAATATACTCAGTCAATATAGTGCACAGAATAAAATAATGGTAAGGTGCAAAAAAAAGCAAATAGTGGTAGGTAAAGTGTCAGTGCATAAACAGTAAACAGTATGTTCCAATATATACAGTGCAGAGGTAGCATTCAGCATATGTGTATGTTGGTGAAAAGGTGAAAATGAGTTCAGTGTCCTATTTATTGTAGAGATATAATTTATGATAAATTATAAACACAGGCGTTTCATGAATGTTTATGACTAGAGGTTATTAGACTGTCATGGGACAAGGAGGGACGAGGAGGATAAGTGCCCTTATAATGCATTTTAGATATGGTAGTCAGTACAAAGTGTTACCACAGCTTTTGTTTTTTTTTAATCTGTTGGTAAAATAAATCAACCTTGCACATGGATGGTCTGGGAGAACATGATTGAGGTCGGCTGGACAAAACAAATGGAGGAAAAAGTGAGAATGTAGCTGTGATTATGGGATTATGTCTCGTTTGACGGAAACCTTCACCACACTCGTGTTTGGAGATAACAAAGATTTGGAAGATGACTTTTAAAAATACTACAGCTGGGCTTGAAAATATACAGATAAAGATAATACCACCTCTTAATCCATGAGAGAGATGATGAAACAAGCTGGCAGAATCCTTCCTCAACCTGTTCCCTCCCCTTTAATTAACATCTCCCCTTTATGGCGGTAGTGAATTGAACAAGTGAGATCAATAAAGGATGATACTTTCCATTGGGTCAATTCTATTTTATGTAAAGAACCGGTGTTCATTATTTTACTCAGTGGGTCTTTTTAATATACGCTCTTGTGTGTCCTCCATGACGCGTTTGAAATAATATATAATGGCCAAAGTAGAATTCCAACACTAAGAAACACAAGGACAGAGGATGGGTAAAGTATCACAAAATTTTATTTGCCAACCGAGGATGTATCAGATGGTGACTTGGCATATGACAACAAATGGGAAGTCCCATAATTCATTGCAAGGACACATCACATCCAAACAGCACACAGAAACAGCTGAAGATTGTTCATTGTTCTCTGTGATGGTGGTCTTGAGAAGTTCTCTTCAACATAACTTAGGAAGAACATTCTCCATAAGGTCTTCCATGATGTGTTTGATGTAATATCTAATGGCTGAAGCACAATTCCAAAACTAAAGAACACTGAGGATGGATAAAGATTTTTACTTGCCAACCACATATGCATCAGATGATGACTTGGCCAACAAGAACTATAGGAAAGCCCCAAAATTCAGTGGGAGAATGATGCATCACGTTTAAACTATCTGGAAGAAATAAACAGCACCGTAGTCTATAACTCAAACCTTAATATGTTGATGCTTGAAACAGCTGGGAACATGAGCACCTGTGTGTCTTAAAGGGTAAGTTTGGCGATTTTGGATCTATACAAAATTTGTCTCTTACATACCTGTAGTACTTGGGCCTGCAGAGAATATTGAGTCTGAGTCAGCTGTCGGTTGAAACGGCGAGCCCCCGTTGCTAGGCCTCTTGCTGCTAACAATGAGTCCAAACATGATAAGTCAAAATATCTCCAAAAAAGCCATTTGTATGCTCCACAGGGGAGTTGAGAGTAAACAGAAAAGTTGCAAAGTACATAAATTAAAATTAGCTCTGATTTCAAGACACCGTTCCACCATTACGCACACGTTGCAGCCCCACTTTGTGAATTAGGCTCAGGATGCAGGTGCATCTTTACAAAAAATCTTGCCTAGTGCAGCTTTAAAATGCATGCTGAGATTTTGCTATCATCCACTAATAGCTGTTTGACATTAGCTGCTATTAATGTGCTGTGCAGTAAATGTAAATTGAATTGGATTTCAGTCTTAGAGATTTGAGGATTGAAGCAGCCTGGTGTTTGGGGTCATACCATGGAGGAGCCTGGCCTTGGGCTGCCTGTGGCACTGGGTTGGCTAGCAGGCGTCGCCCCCTGTAGCAGTACACCTGGCTCCTCTCCTTTGAACTAGCTCCAGACTGACAGAATGTTGTTACTCCAGGGGCAGGCTTAGACCTTCATGATATTTGGACTATTTTAGGAAATGACTGACTGTGTATTCAGGTGCTGAAATTGAATTAAGAATTCGTACAGCCTTCCTCTTCTCTGGAACTATGCTGTGTTGGTTGTAACTATTTCCATCATGACAGTGTCTGAATAAGACAGGCAGTCCTTAGTAAATGTAGAAGTGCTGTGAAAAAGACTGAAGCAGTGAACCACAGCAGTAATTACTTTTCTGTTGATGCTGAAATGATTTATTTTTCCACACACTGGATTTAGCCTCATACAGAATAGAATGTGTTTAGTATTCATGGTCATCACATACAGTATAGTGAAGGAAAACATAAATTGCTGATAAAGAGAGAAGAGCTAAAGTTGTCAAATCACTGTTTACATGAATTTTACTTTCAACCACACTCAAAGGCTTTGGCATGAAACCTCCACCTTCAAAGTTTTAAAATGGAACTGATAGGGGGATACATGGAGCAAGGTTATTCAAATCTCCGAATTCAAGCAAAACATAAAAGTGTTCCACTCCATGTTGTGATACCTCTAAGTGCTGTAAGAGCCGATAAGAAATAATGTCTGCAAAACAGATCCTCCTGCATTTCATAATCTGCATTTAGAGAGGAATCAATGCAGCTGAAAGTCACTATCATTTCACATTAACGACACTGTGGGGATAAATTGTTTTGCAGATACTGCATGTTTTGAAGTTAAAAACCCAAGTTACAATTTCAAGGAAGATTCGAGTGCTTAGAAAATGAACTGATAACTTGATGCTTGCCCTTATGCAGTGTTGTGTAATCCCTTGTTGTTCTACATTTTTACATTGCGAGCATCCTCCAGTTCCTAAAAGAGCTTTGTACTTCCTAACAGAGCCCTCTACTTCCTAACAGAGCCTTTTACTACCAGCACCTTCTTGTTCCCCATCTCCGCCATTGCTCTCTCTTTACTTGGTGCTGTGTCCCATGCAGGTGCAACAGTGAGCTAACAACCCAGTATGTTAACTATCAGGAATCAATTCACTTTATGAGTTTGTATCAAACATGTTTGGAATAATCTTGATTGCCCTGACAGGTCTGCAGCTAGATTGGGAGGTGAGAGATTGAGTCCTTAAACCCTTTAATGCTATGGGTTTATCTGTCTGCTGGACCGGGCCGCCCCACATCTAATCATCTGGTCACTTCTGGGCTTCTGTTTCTGCTGTTGTCAGTACAGTTCTGCACATGCCCTTTTTATTTGTTCCTCTAACAGCTCAGCTCCTCTGGTGTCAAGCCTTGCTCTCCTCTCAGAATAATTATCTTTTGAAATAATTAATGGGAAAATAAACATTGCTTTACATTACCATAAAAGCCAGAGTTTAAGATGGAGAAATTGCTCTGCAATGTGTGTATGTGGTTTGGGGTGGAGGGTGGAGGTGGGGCGAGAGGAAAGTTGTTTACTCATGGTTCGTTAGTTTTTTGTGAGGTGGCTTTTCTCCCTTTAGGCACCCTACGTGCTAAGTAATGCTTTTCCTCTTTTTACTACCTTCAATTAGCCTTGTACATTAAAGTGTTTGCTGATGTCTGACTAATAGCAAGTATCTATCACACACCACAAAACAGGAGAGAAGGGTCTGAGCGCGACAACAAGCATGCTGTGTCATGCATTTCTAGGAAACAGCCCATTTATTTATGCAAATGGAACAAAAGCTGTAACTTGCTTTTTCAAATTTGTGTGAAATGTGGAAAACGTTAACACCTGGCTCTGGAAAAGTTGCCTAATTGCAAAAGTGCTTTTGTGCAATATGCCAGCATGTTGCTGCAACCTCATCCTCAAGATTATTATACTGACAACATTGGATCGTGTTTTTCCCAATATGAAAATGTGTCTCATCTGTAGAACTACGGCCGATGTGATGATATGAATCCTCAACACAGTGACATTAATCCAGTGATCAATGATTAGATATGTCAGCACAGTCCTAACAGGCTTCTGTTTCATGATAGCCATTCATTTGTTTTTAAAGATGGTTTTACAGCATTTTCAGCATGCTTCATTTGATAGTGACGAGTAGAGGGAGACAAGAAACACAGGAGAAAGAACAGAGGTTGAGAGTTGGACCCGACGAGACACCAGGACAACCCTCATGATACATTCATGAATGAAAATTAGTATTCAAGGGCCAATTAATTAACTAAGTGGGGGTAGGTTTTGTAGACAATTAAGAACTTTTTCCATCAATTACTTGTTTGTAATGTTTTTCCCTGTATGAAAGGTCAAGTCATTTGCATGATTTCATTCATTTTCGGGACAATAGGGAAAACAATTACTTATTTTTTTTCAGCTGTTCAAAGAGACAATAAAATCCTATGACCATTAGTTGAATAAGAATGTCTTGAGGAACAGTCCTACAGAATTTCTTACCGTTTTGTTTTTTTTGCATATTTATGGTACATCAATGCAATATTTCTCACAAACCAGGATAACAACTCGGTGAGAGAACTGCTGATGGAGCTAAATTAGGCATGCATTATGTATTAACAACCTCAGAAGTGCTATCCACTATTGAAAGACAAAGTAAAGAAAAACATGAGCAACATTTCACAGCAACATTGTAGAGAACCAAAAATGATAGAAAGTGAACCGAAACAACAAAAGCAACATAGGGTTCAGTGATGAAGATGGTCAGAGACAAGACATTTTAGCTTTCTCTAAAAGTGTTCCCTCTGTGGAGCCCCAAACCTCTCCACACTACAATTGTTTATCTAATAGGGGAAAAAGCTTCCAAACCACCTACAGTAGAAATCCAGGTAATTCCTATACTTTCCTCCTCAAATATTCTCCCTGTTCTTATGTGATGGCCAGCCTTGAGGTAAATTCACTGTAAGCCTATAAGCCTGTGATATAACAAAGCAATCCAAGCACTGGCCACTGACAAAAAGGTTTTATCGACAATCGTATTAATTATTCATATCACTGAATTCCTTAAGAGATATATAAGAGATGGGGATGAGAGAATCCTTTAAATGAGCTTCCTGAATTGTTTTTGAATTTGGCATTTTATGTTACTTTTGCTTGAAGGTTTCACATTATCCAAAAAAAAAAAAAAAAATGTGATAACCTGAGTAATTATTTACACAGCCTCCTCCTTACTTAGCATAACACATATCATGAGTCATTCAATTTGTTCAACAGGTACTTTAACAAAATGTCTGAGTCAATGACTCACCTGCAACGATTTTAACGGTTGAGTTGCCATGTATGCTGCACAGAAGTTAGTTTGTACACAGTTTGTACACAGCAAGGTAATTCTGATGGCAACATTTTTACCTGTCTTTTTTCAGTGCTTTCATTCCCAACTAACTGAGAAGAGAAACCGAGTGGAGGGTACAGCTTTTGGAAAGACGTGACCTTTGGAGTGAATAACAAACACAATTTTCAAATCGAATGCTGTACTGCTCTGAGGGACTTTTATTCTGAAATACATAGTTTAAGGCTTTTGTTACATAATTGTGAAAAGAAGCTGTTATGAATGGTGATTGTTTATTCATGAATGTACTGTGGATTATGCTAAAAGCCTGTTATGAACATGCAATCTTCCTCTTCCACAAGAGGAACTACCCGGGACAAGACAGCTGAGCATCCCACACCTGCTTTTGTGCAGTATTTTGATATAGATGTCTTTCATGCAAAAATTGACTTGTTATGGCAAAAATCATGGTGCATTACAAACAGAATTACTTCCCGCTTTGACTTACTAATGTGATTCGTAGGAGATTTCTCAGGAGCCTCAGACAGGGAGCCACTTTTTGAGGACAACATGTGAGCATTGGGACAACTTGAGTTTCACTGAAGGCTGCCACGAGTTGCACACATTACACTGTGACTGAAGAGTGGAGAGGTGTTATTTACATATCTCTCCCTAATTCCATCCTGCAGATAATCAGGCGAGTTGTGATTTCCACAATAAGGCCGTAATTATTCTCTCACTCTGACAGAGCGGGCCCCTGCTATCACCAGAGCTGAGCAGAGCATGACTTGGCCTATATAATAGCTAAGCCTCATTAGCCACAGCCACTGCCTCAAACCTGCAAGTGACTGGGGAAACACAGATTTCTCCTGGTGACAACGAGACAACAAATTCCCACCAGCACCACAGTGGGCATGGAATATAATTGGACATATCCTGCATTCCCCAATAGTGTATGAATAAATATAAAGTTGTGTCAACGGCAGTCAATCTTTCTGAAGTACATAATTTATCCAGAGGAGATAGGTGAGAGAAATGGGACAGATGTGAGATGAAAACAAGAATAATCACCAAAGCTCCCTTCTTCCTTCCTTCTACCACAATAATAGCCATCAAAATAACAAGACATTACATTATCCAGTGCAAATTTCACAGTACACTCTTGTGTAACATTTTTTCATTTTTTATTTTACACTATGTGCTAAGATTATATCATCTTTGAAACTACCACCAACTTGCTCTTGCTCTAAAAAAAGGCCGGTGCAATTATTGACTGCCACTCTATTCAGAGGAGCTCAGACTGTTGCCCTCAGGCTGTCATTTCAGGCCGACTGAAGCAAATGTGTGGAGAGCTACTGTAAAAACATCTTTATGTTTGTGGCCATAAAAAGATGGAATCTTGCAAACGTACTGTTTTCGGACGTTTTGAAATGTGTCTATATATTATGGTGTATCTACTGTGCATTAGTCTGCACATTTTGCAATATGATAAGGTTTTACACAGATCATGCTTTGGTCATTTATTATTGGAAAAAATCTCTTGTTGGATTTGTGATTTAATCACAGGTGTAGGCGATCAAAGTAAGAATCTGCAAAATGTTCATATTAAAAAATGTCTGTTTTGCTTCTCTCTATCACACATTGACATAACACGGTAGTGATTCAACCTATATCCAGTTCATGATAGCTTTTACATTTTTTGTTTTATACACCTACTGTCTGGTAGGTCTTTCCTGAGAAAAATCCTCTGACACACAGGAAGTGATGCGTTTTATGTTTCTGGCAGCAGCAACAGCGGTTTGTTTGAAATCAGTAGAAGAAGAACCGGGTAGTTAGCATGAGCAGCGATAGCCACCATGGCTGAACAGACAAAGAACAACGTCACCTAAAGAAACTAAGACTTCATAAACAGAAAATCCAAGGTAAAAGGTCACACTGTTTGATTGCTGATGCTAAAATCATAAAACAAGGATCTTGCAGATTACCATTTGAATCAGTTATCTATGTGTCTTTTCACTTGATTCTGACAGCAAACCAAATTTCTCTCTGTGGGACTTTATGCTGTGGAAATCAGTAAAATCAAATTAAATTGGTTTGAACTGACAAGTCAACAAAATGTTCAAATTCACTGTAAAAACACAAGCCCCCGCCACTCATTTAGTGCATGTGACTGGAACCGCATGAAAGCATCCTTCTGTTCTCCCCCGGCCATGCAAGTAGCCCAGCCAGTTTGCATACATTAGTCAAAGCAATGATGTGGATTTATGCATCACTTTGATGTGTTTTTGTTTGTAATCCACTGTCCCTGTCAGTGGCGTTAGGGCTCAGGCTGTTTGAAATTCAAAGTGGGAGAGACGGCATTCAGAGGGGTTAATGACACCAAAAGAAAAGCTGGACTCGGATGAGATGAAGAACTCCCCCATATGTAGGAGTTGGGGTGTGATCACTGGGTGAATGGGAATGTAAAGAAAATATATTATAGAATCTAGAATTCTGGAAGAATCCAGGATGTGTATGAAAAAGTTTCTCAATATAGTACACCCACTATAGAAACACAAGATGTGAACATGGACAAATGTTAGACCTGCTCTTTCTTTGAAATAGAACAGTTCCAGGTGAAAGGGTTGGAGTAGGCCTCCAAGAAGAAGAAGAGTAGGCCTACCAAAATATCCTGTTGAAATTTTACTTAAGAAGTAAAATTACTGGTGCTAAAATCTACTTCAGTAAAAGTAAAAAGTTTAAATTTAAAATGTACTCAAATTAAAGATACTGTGTCACTTCATTGATGTTCTTTTGCTATTAGCTAACCAACTAGCTAGCAAGGCTAGCGTACTAGCTAGCCAACAAACAGGCAAACACTAATAGCCTAATACTGCTGGATGGATGGCTTTCTGGCTAATGTTGACTAAGCTCCTGGAGAGGCTACAAAATTTGTGCTCTGTATAATGTGTTTTAAATTGTACCGAAGTACAACAGCCTATTTACATCAAAACATACTCAGGTAAAAGAAAAATTACTGACAAGTAGCTACACAAAAAAGCTACTCAATAAATATAATGTGTTACTTCCGCCTGTGGTGATGATCCATTTTTTATATTCTTATTGAGCATTAATAAAATCCACCTCGATCATGCAGGGGAGAGGTAGATGAAGAGGAGGAGACGGGTTAAAGAAGGATTTTCAATCCTTGAGACAACTGAGAAATGGATTATACAAATGAGGTTACAATTCAATATTAGATATTCACCAGATGTTCCTAATGGTTTGTGCACTGAGTGTTGGCAGAGATAATTCAAATTGTGTTGTGCTGTCTTTAAAATGCAAATCTGGGATTTTACTTGACTGTATCAATTCTGTGTATACATGCTCAGATTCTTGAAGAGTTAGCAGATGGAAAATGCTTTTTCAAACACCTTGTCATTCAAAATGAGGTCTATTTTAGTGCAACATTTACAGTCAGTACATAATAAACCAACTTACAAGTTATAAAGTATATAATATACATTTAAATTCATAACCAAAATATGCTTAACTGTCCCTAACTGATAATCACTGTATCAATCAATTTAAGAGTGAAAAATGTCTCTAAATTGTCTCACTCTTGTTTATATCGGATAGCTTCATTCTAATATCCCAAAACTGTTTAATAACCCAGCAATTATGCAATCTCATGAATCTTAAACTGTCAGTCTCCCAATGCACTATGAAGAAAATTATTACTGCGCACTTTCTAAAATTAGCAGTTAATGAGGTTGACGATTTCTAAAGTTTGGAGCGTAGCAAAAATGAGACCCAAATTTCATACTGGACCATGAATAGTAAAACTGTATCAACTGTAACTGTATGCATATCAACTCTTTAATATATTATAAATATTCATCATGCTGTCCTTATGCTGCACCAGCCAATTCAGGCTACAGATTCTATTCCTGAGCGAGAGAGGGCATCTTGTAAAGCAGAGAAATGGATTTGAAACAAGGGACACGCCTGCCACTGAACTTTGATGAAACTTCTCGGCTGGGAAGAATGATTTTATTTTTCCTAAGGGCAACTACTGTAAGTGCATGCTAAAATACTGTCCAGTCAGCAGTTATGTAAGGCAGGACCCATATGACCATTCAGCTGCAAACTGCAAATTACTTAAAGGCCCATTCTGTAATTGCAGTAAGGTGCCCCCTGTTGAAACACTGTCACTCCACTACCGGCTATGTTAACATCGTGATTAATTAGGCTGAAGATTATTTTTTTCCCAGGCTTAAATGGATTGTTCCAAAAAGCTTATTTTCTGTCAACAATTCAATCAAAACCCTTCAAGACTACATGTTTGCAGATATACCCAAAATTGAGATAGTCAAATAAATTACAGATTACAATTCAATATTAGTTTTGATAATGGGGTTTTAGTCGATGCAGGGACAGTTTCGGTCTTCTAAATTTGATCCCTGCTCTCACGCTGTGAAGTAGTGTCATTAAATGTCATTGTGTGGCCTGAACTGAGAGGAGTTCTGGCTATGACAACCTTTAATTCTGCTGGTGTGATGGAAGCCCATCCCTAGTGGGGCTCGGGCAAAGAAAGACACACACATCAAAGACACAATTCAAAGCACTTCGTTCTTGTGTAGGTGATGCCAGGGGATTACAGAGGCACAGAGTTCCCCAACAAGCCTGACAGACTGATTGACTGATTGATTGATTAATACATGTTTATTTGCAGGAAACAAAAGAACACGGAAGCTATGCTGAATATTAATAGAGCAATCATTTTCCATCATTTTTTTACACAGGGTATTTTACACAGTATATAGACAGGCAGCCGCAGCCAGCCAGCATAGAGTAAACAAGGAAGTGCTGAAGCAACAGCCAAAGTGGCATTAAAATGATATGAGAACAGCATTACATTAGATAAGTTTCATTTACATATTTTTACCAACACGTCTCATTACGAAGCGAGCAATCAATCATCCTGGGTATAATGTAAAAGTTTCCAGCTTTCCAATTCATTTGCTTGTTTGTTTGTTTCATGTTTATTTTCTTTCTACTATTAGATTGTGGCAGCACAACTAATTTCACAGTAACAAATTAATTAGAAAACCTTACACTCAGTGTGTTTGAAAATAAAAATTACATCTTACAAAGAATTAAGGTACAAACAATGATGATCTTTAAATCAATAATGAGACTAATAGTTATTATCAGTGTGACTTGACTAACTTGACATGACTAACATTGTACACATTTACAACATTGCCCCTGCACACAAGTGCAAACACACACACGTCAGACACACACATACACACCCCATTACCAACACACCCATTCGCCCAAACACACACACACAGTCCAACTCCTATCAACAACTTCTCTGTTAACCACAGCCTCAGGCGCTGACCTATGAACAATAAAAGCTCAGTGAAATCATATCAGAAATGTAATTTGTGGCATTCTTGTTTTTTCCCTTTAACTGATGATGAATTTTAGTCAACGCATCTATTTTCCTCTTCTTGCGTGATGCTGCAGCATAGTTTGAACCCTCGTCCCTACTTTTTTTTAAATCATTGTCCTTGAAGAATCCCGGTCCCTTCAGCGCCTGAGGAAACAAAGGACAGTTAACTGTCACCTTTTTATGGGCAGTAATTACAGTAGTTGTCCCTCCACCGGCTTTGAATTTATGACCATCTGCAAGTAATGAATTGAGTTGGAAAAGATATATGCCTCAATGAGATTTAAAGTACATATTTGCAATGTAAATTTAACCCAGTTTTATTATGTCGTGGTGAGGGAAACAATTCACAGGCCAGATAGCGGTCGTGACAATGATTCTTATATATTAAACCTGTATATTATGTCTGCATGTATGACCCAGTACCTTTTATTTTCCAATTTCAAAAGTCAATTTACCACTAACCCAGCACTGTTTGGGTCTCTCCGTGATTTTGTTTTGGAAAAAGCATCCCATGCATTGCATATTGATTTGATTCAGCAAGAAAAAATAAACTACATTTTGACTGTAAATAAATGGAAGTGGAACGAATCACATTTTGTGGATTTCAGCATCGACTTGCATAACACATAATGAGAGCAAAGTTCTTATATTCTCAAAAGGTGGTCAATATTGAATAATACAATACAGTTCAGCTTTATACGCAACAGAGAAATATGTCAGGCTGGTGGAAAGACTGGAATTTTAATTTATGATTTTGCATAAAATATTGATCTTTAGGGATCAGGGCTGGTGACATGCATATGATTCCTCTTAATATGGATGAGCATAAACAAACATTGTCAATGGAAAACATGTAGACAGACAGGAGTCAATAAGGCCCCTTAATTAGACAAGAGCAACCCAAACAGAACTTGATTACCATGTAATTATCAAGCTGAAAGTAAGACATCAATGCACATGATCATTATGATTCTGCAATGTAGTTACTGTGACATTATGAAAGGCAAGGGAATGTTTACTTAGTTTGGAAGAAATGTTAATTCAGAACAAATGTTTGGCCTTTTACATGGTTGAAGTTTGATATGTTTTGAAATCCACTGCAACTTCATAAAAGAAGGCAACACCCAAAATCAATTTAAGGCTTCCATGCTATTGCAGCAAAAATACAAGAAATTAATAGACGGGGGTCCAAATTTCCCCAACAACAAAACCTGCGCTGGAGATCTGGGTCTAGTAAGTGATAATCTGAAGTTTTTTTTTTTTTTTAAGGGCGATTCTAACTCGCAGATATCTGTGCCTTTCATGGTGCAATTGGTTTTAGATGGGATGTTACCTGGCCTCCGACCTGCTCCAAGATCATTCCAGGGTCTCTAATACTCAAGCTTTGCCAATGCTTAATGGTGGCATGATGTGAAAACAAGCACAGATCCTGTACAGATCCATGACACATGTTCTAGTTAATTCTATGCACTGATGTACTACGACACGGTTAAATTACTTAATTCCACTAACGTTACTTAAATACCACAAGGTAACGTTAACAGCACCTACTGTTACTGTTTGTATGGCAGCAAAGACGAGTTACTGTCTGCAAATCCCCGTTACTAACTTTTGAATGTTAAGTTTCACTTTTGTTTTCACACTGGGAGACTCTGTGGATTGAGTTCAATGCTGATAACATCAATAGTACATATGGGCAAAGCACACTCAGAAGAGAGGTTATTCTTTAGATATACATTACCTGTCAAAAGTTTGAACACACCTGATTGAATGTACTATGTTGTTCATTATCTTAAAGCCATTTTGATCTAAAGGCTTATGCTTAAATGCCTGAAATTTATTTCGTAGACAAATCTAGATAGAGTTGAATAGATAGAGCATAAAGCTGATGCCTATGTAGGAATTTCTTTCCAAAGCCTTTGCCTTTCCATCAAGATAAAGGGTGGCTACTTTAAAGAATCTAAAATATAAGATAGTTTTGATTTGTTTGACAGGTTTTTGGTCACTGCATAATTCCATTTATGTTTTTTCATAGTTTTGATGTATTTGCTATTATTCTAAAAAAAAAAAATGCATGTGTCCAAACATTTGACTGGTAGTGTAGATCGTCATTTAATTTTCATTTTTATGTCATTTGATGACCTAGCCGAGACGTCGGTTCTTATGCTCATTCTGTTGCATTAAAAATGAAATGACAATCCATATTAGCCTCTTAATGGGACTTCAGCACTGCAAATATGAACGCATCTAAGCCTGCGTGTTGACAGCGAGGACAGTAGTAATTTTAATAAAATAACAGACATTTCGAAGTACTCAGAGCTGAAAGGAAACATTGTGAAGCAAGGGCTGCTGTCTTATACCACTTTGTACACTAGAAAGCAAACAGTCAAATAATTGGTTCCATTTGAAGTTGAACATGGGGCTATGTGGGTGAGTAAGTCTCTCTGTGGCTGTTAGCACAACAGATGTCAGGTTGCATGGGGCTAAATATACTCTTTGGGGGTTTGGCTGTTATTTCCTCAAATATTGATTCCTCCCCATGTGCTGTGTGACTGAAGAGCTTCTCTTTGCTTTCATTTTGAGGGTGCTATCATACGTCTTCTAGCATAGGCTACAGTGTTTACATTGGATTTAAAACATTTTTCACCAAGAATTGATTTCTGTCATTTACATTCTAATTTATCACTTCAGATGTTGTCACAGTCAATGAAACATCATTGAGCCATCTGGATCTTGTTTCTGGGTTCCACAGACTTCACAAGTTGGATTTCTGAATTTCACAATACTAACGCCACTCTAACATAATGATTTTCAAGCATTTGAGTCTTTATTATCTCACAGTCAAGGCTGTTGTATAGGTGTACAGGCTGCAACAGCTAGAAAGCCGGCACCGCCTGCTCCTCTGGACACCTGTCGGATCTGTTTCAGCCTCTGATCTGTATTCATTTCAAGGTCTTTTTGCTGTGTGAGACCGATTTCCAGAAGCTTGGTTTGTTTCCCCTCCCAATCATGCCGCAACCCACCACATCTCATTACAAGTCGGGATGCACATTTATCATTGTTATAAAACCATCCTTTTCTGTTTTTGCCGTCTTTACAGCTCCGGAACACGAAGGAGGCTGGAGGGATGAGCGCCTTGTTTACTCTGCGCTAATAGAAGAAAACGAGTGATGGTGATTTCCCTGTGAAAACGGAGGCAGCAGCGAATCAGGTTTGCTGTGAAATTAATTTGAGGGAAGTGATTCATGTTTTTGTTTTTGTTTCTTTTTTGTTTTTTTTTGTTCAAAACCTTATCGGTGTGGAGATTTTTCAGCATATGGCCTTTTTGAGGTAACCGTGTTCATATCGAGTTATGATACTTGTTTTCCACTTCTTGTGTGGCATGCGGAGGATAAAACCCTCCGAGGTTTCTGAAAACTAATGCTTGACACAGAGGCATCGGGGGTTCTTTGCCTCCAAGGAGAGCATTATTTTTTTGACAACAGAACACCTCAGAGGGTATTATCTTGTTTATACCATGGCCACTTTCCAAAGATTAAAAAATCGGAACCATCTATTCATCTCTTCCCAAGAAAAATATATGGGCATTGTTCGGCAATGGTAGTCTCTTGCAAAACTGTTTTACTGCTACAAGCAGTAAGTCTCTCTCCAGAAATTAAGTCTGTCTCTTGAATGATAAGTTAACTAAAATACCTCATGGGGATTTGCAAAGTGAATACTGTACTCCTAAACCTAAAACTGCTGTTGGCCTGATGTGCCTCATTGCAATTAAGATATTTCCTCATAATAGTAATAATGATAATAATGAGTAGAAAAAGAAGATGAGGAAGCAGCAGTAACTACGCAAGGAATATTTCTCAAAGTTAAAGTAGTAACGACAATACAAACAAACACAAACCACATGAATCTTACTCCAAACTGGATGCTGCTCGCTGCACAGACCATGTCAAAGCCTGTTTTTAATGCAACAGAAAAATCCTCATGATTTGGGGATTGACTGTGTGTGTTTGTGTGTGTGTGTGTGTGTGTGTGTTTTAGGAGAGAGAGTCATCTAACACACAGGGCTTGGGGGATCATCTAAATGTTTGAAGGAATGAGGCAAGGTGATTTTCAAGAGCTCTATATGACAGACATCTGATAAGCAAGCATCTTTCCAACTATACTAAATAAATGCAGATTGAATTTTAGGACTTCAGAAACCAAACTAAAAAAGGATACATACAATGGAATCGAATCATTTTGGCAACTCTGTGGCATCCGCTGCAGCTGCCTGTACAGCCTACAGTAAAGGTTAGGACTGGAAATATCTCTGAAACGTCACGCCTTCCCTGGAGATGCTGGCAGCCCATTGGCACACATTTCACACAGCTGAACTCTGGCCCACACGGAAGTGGAGTGCCAGCAGGGTGAGGAAAGGCCGTGAGGACAAAGAGAGAGAGAAAATCAAACTTCTCCAGCTAATGGCGACTGCCCTGTTGCACAGTGGGCTCCCTCCTGCGCCCTTCCTGACTGATGTGCTGAGAATTAGATTCTGTCACTTAAAGCCTCGCCAGGGCAACACCCTGCAGACTTTTTACCGGGCCAAGACAGGGGTCCGCCCCGCTGGTATTTGGAGAACGCGAATGAGGTCATTTTCAGTTTCCGCCGGCCATGCATGACTGCTGCATCTGTGAACACTGCCAAATGCTGAGGATTGTGGAGAGCAGATATAAGCCTGAATTTAAGTTGTTTTTTTTACAGTAGAATAGAATAGAATATAATAGAATAGAATAGAATAATGCAATGCAAAACAAAACAAAACTACTCATTATACACAACAAAAGAATCATTAGAATCCCTAATATACTCCAGTATAATACTGGATACCAAAATCCTAAGAATATTTGCATATATTTACATTTGCAGAATTATTTGCATTTCATGTTTCATTTAAAAATCTCAAAGCTTTTAAACAGGAAAAAAAAAAAAAAAAAAAAGTGAAAAGGCTTTCCTTATAAATAAATGTACTGGAAAGCCAGTGGATAACATTGTGCCTTTAAGCCAGATTTAAAAGAAGTAAAGTCTGGAAACATACATTGGATGATAGAGGAAATTGTTCAGGAGAAGAATGCTCTGCTGCCCATGGTCAGTGAGCGGCTTTCGGGGAGACGGAGGATTGGCTGCTCGTTGGACTGAAGAAGCCATGTGGACTGCCAGGGGATGAAGAACTCACTTAAGTACAAGGTGGAAATGGAAACTTTTCCTGTAACAAACTCACAGAAACTTGCAGTCTGGTATAGAATCTCTATGTTGGCCGAGGCTCCTCTGTCAAAGAATACTTTCTGCATGTTTGCCATTTCCTAATTGTCAGACAGGGATGTTCAGTCAATTTCCTTTAGTGACATATCTTGCTATTCTGTCATTCAAACTTTCATCTGATGCTGATAAAGAATGGCTTTTTACAACTTCATCTGCATTCATCATCACAGATTCTGACTGCATATTTTTTGTGATGCATTGCTTGTATTCAAACTCCTCTAAGAAATTAATGAATAAAAATCAAACGTCAAACATATTTCACCCATTGCAGCAAAGGTGGTGAATGGGACCAGTGCACCAGACTCACTCTATCAATGGCACAAGGCCAATACTTTTAGTTTGGCCTTGACTCTAAAACCTAATTAAAAACATATTTTTCATGTTTAAAAGTTACATTCAACTTCACCTTTAAGGGGAATAAAAGTTACCACATCAAGAAACACATTTTGAGTGACATAATTACAAAAGTCTGAACAGCAGTATATTCCAGACATAATATTATATTGTATAAACCAACTTTACATCTTTGATCTTTGCAAAAGATATCAACATTTCATCTAAAACGTGCATTAAATCAAAATTAAAATGTTTTCTTAATGGTTAATGGAAATGGTACAAAGTACTTCATACACAAACTCTGGGTTTGAACTATGATACAAAATTAAACACTTGAGACAATTAATTTTTAATCAGTCACCATACTTCTTGCCTTCTACCTCATTAAACCAACCAATGTCACTCTTCTGGATAATTTATACTCAGCATAAAATTCCTTCCAATATGACATGACAATGCAATGACAAGCTGCTATAGCCTGCATGCTGCCTGTATGTCATGATAGTCCATGTTGAATAAGGAGCTGGGATGGATTCCTGAGTGAATGTTATCTAAATGTTATTACTGTACATGAGTACAGGGTTATGGGAATGCTAATACAGGCTTTTCATGTATCAACACATGGCAGGTATTCAACCACAGCGCACAAGACAAGAATCTTTGATGTAGAATTACACTGCAAAATCCTCTTTTGTGTGCAGGGGGGGGAGAGCAGAGGTTATATTCGCTCTATATGCTCTGTGCGCCTCACCTCTGAAGCGGGGGCAGACCGCAGAACCTCATGAGCATTCAGACTCCACCTCCTGCTCCAATGCTGAAACTTACAGTCAGCCTGTAATGAGATCCTGAGAACTCTTATTCTTGTCAGTTACTTGGGCGTTTGTCACAAATGCATGATGGCAGACAGACAATTATTAATCCCCAAATTGAAATTGTGAGTTTAAATGGTAACAGGCGAAGGTGCACCAACCATTTCATTATTCCATCCACATAAACAGAGGTGCTGCAATATCATATATTTATCTTTTTTTTTTTTTTTTTTTTTTTACTGGGAAATATATTTTTTATTGAATATAGCTCCAGAATTTGGTGGGACACATCATTTATGGTTCCCCATCTGAAAATCATTCAAAAATATGCACTTTGTAGATTTCATGATCTTATTTTCACTTGTCCATTCACTTTGTCAAATGAGAATTTAAAGTTGCACTAGGCAATTTCACATTCTGGCTGCCTCAAGTGCCAAATCAAATAATGTGGTTATCAGTGAACTTTGCTCTCCTCTGACTTTTTTGTGGATGCTAAGCATGAATGGATGAAAAAAATGTTTTCGTAGCAATCTCAACAATCACTGTGAGTCCAGCTTTCCCTCCATGGAGCATTTGCTCACTGCTGTTAAGGGGGAAGTTTTGTAAAGTTTGGTTAAAGTTATTCACTCTTAAATTTTGATTTGTCACTTCCTGAGCACCAAGAATATTTCCCACCAGTGACCACACCGAACATCTGAAATTAATTTGAGAGAATATGACGAATCTACACCATCTCAGTTCCTGGGGATGGCACGCTCTTCTCTGCTGCAGCCCCAGTTTGTAATTTAAGATAATTTTACATAAAAATCTCACATAGTGCAACTTTAACTATTTTAAAGGCAATTCCAGCTTGTATTTTTTTCTGATTGAACTGTTCTTGTTCCACATTTTTTGTTAAATGTGAGATGGTGTTTTAGATTAAACATGCTATCAAGAGGCTACATAGCTAATATTAGTTTACTACACAGCAGTTTAAATATAGGCAGCATCATTCAAGTAGTATGGGCTACTGTAGACAATAATCTTAATGTTATAAAATAATCAATCATTAGACAGTTTCATGTTTGGCAGACTTGTTTTGGCAGACTGGTTCAAACCAGTACAGTTAAGCCTCTGAGTAGAGACAACAGGACTTATAGATCTAATTTTGTCATCCAATAAGAAAGCTCCACTGTTGTGCTGCATTAGTGTTAAACTTTGGCTGAACTGATTATGTGGAACTCATTAGCATGCATGTAGACACACAGAGGCTTTGAGATTGAATACAGACAGCAGAGACACCGATTCCACAGATACCATTGAGGGGATATTTCAAAAATATAATTTAGGTATGGAGGGTTTATCTCACGATCGTAAAGTCTCAGATTGCATACTTGGAATATATTTTACAGAATGAGTAAAACACAGTTAATTTGATGGAATAAACGCAAGTAATGCAAGAAATTATTTTAGCTCATCCATTTAATAATTAATGGCTTATAAAATTATTCATACATTTGACAACAGCTCATGATGAGGCAAAACAAAAATCTTCAGCAACATGAATGGTGAACTAAATGCAGGGCTAAAGGTGGCCTAATTAATACAGCACTGCTATCAAGAAGCAGTATGTGACAAAAAAATTTCAAAACCGCAAAATGGGCTTCGGGAACAGCAACAAATCCCATGGCACTTTTTTTTTTTGTCATTGGTGTGAGCTGTGAGGAGACCAGAGGTGTGTGTTGTCACTGACACAGACTGGCTACACCTAAACACATCAGAAACATGACCCTGATTTTTTTTTTTAAATCTAGATTTTGTTTGTATTCACATGCTTCCTTGAAAACTTTGATGGATAATAAGTTTCCTTAGTCCATTGTAAGTCAAAATACAGCACTTTTCTCCAAACATGATGTTTTACAGCCTTAAAATATTTATATAAAATCATATTTAACTTAACTAAAGCCTGTAATGGTGTGAATGTTTCAACAGTAGGTGAATTCTTAGGATTATGTGACTAAGAAATTATTTTAATACCTGAGAAAGGATAGGTTGCCACAGCTAAGTAGTAATGAACTGAAACACATACAACTCACACATACAACTTTCTTATATACTATAAATATCGGGTGTATCATCTACTGATTTCTTGAGGGAACGGGTGTGTGTGCGCTTGTGTGTAATAAACAAATTATGTTTATTAATCAAATTTAATTAATCTAATGACAAGATCGAGATTACTTCTGGGCCTCTGATTCTGAAGTGTTTCCAACCTTGTAACTTGCTTCTCCACAGTGCATCAAGCGCCACCGCGGAAACAAAATGGAAATATCAGCTCAGCTTCTCTAGGAAAACATAAGCTTCTGGCCATTGAGAAGCCACAAATCTCAGTGAGAAGAATTCACCGTTCAGACCGTTCTCATATTCTTCTGGCTGCCTCCGAGCTAATGAAAACTCAGAGGATACGGGGAGAAGCCCCCTGAGCGTAAACACATTGCATAATAGGCACTTTCTTCAAAATGCTAACAGCCCCAGAAAAGGTCTTACCATTTCATAGATTTGATACACATAAGCAGGGGTGAAATTTGGAAGAAGGAAAACAACTTTTAATCTACATATTGACAGACTAGACATACTTGTTTTGTTTTGGGATTTTTTTTTGTTTTTAACTCTGAGGAGGTATTCATGGTAGACTGCTATTGTTTAAAAATGGCTCTGTAGGGAGGGATCACTATCTTTTATTCTCAAAATTATATTCTGTAGGCATTCAATGTTTTCCAAGACTTAGAAATGCCTGACTGTAACGTTTGAGGGACATGTCAGTTAAAGCGTCATACAGCTCAGCAAAATAAAAAAAAACATACAGTCCTGCCATACAATTCCATGGCAGCCATTTAATTTCTTATAGATACATACAAGGCATTGAGTTCCAATGTGTTATGGTGTGTTGCTGCAGATTCCTCATTATTGCAAGCAGTATTTTACATGTGGTGAGACAGGTGCCAATCCTTATAATGCCTTTGTTTCAGGTGACATTGAAAGTGAATATAATACAGCAGCACACTGTCTTAGCTTGCGAATAGCACACACTTTAATTCAAGAAGAGGACAAAAACATTTCCTTGCCATCATCGTTCCAATCAAGTCTTCAATGCCTGAAGACGGTCGGACGACCGTAACATATGTTCTCTCCTTGAATCAATGTTAAATGAAAAAAAATTGAGTTAAAATTCATATTTTTCCAAGCTAAGGCAGTGAATGGAAAAAAAAATCCCTTTCTTTATTAGACATTTTCCCTTTCACACATGTTTCTAGCACTTTAACCTTATGGTATGCAATAGCCAAACTCTTTCAGGTGATACCAACATTATCTGTCGCTCTCAGAACAAACAGCACTCCTTAGCTCCTAGTTGCTGAGTATTTACTGTTGTCTCTTCAGAGTTTTATTTCATGAAGTGGGTTCCTTAGCACACACAGCACATCCTGTAAAATGGGCCTCAGATGGGCGAAAGAACTCATTTCTGGGTTCCTGAATGAGATGTGACAATCCCTGTTATTTCAGGAAACTTGAAGGACTTTGATGTTCTTCAGCATCACAAAACTCAGATATTAAACAAAATAGAGTTGTTGAAGGACAAAACACGATAAAAGGAAAACTACACTCTTGGAAATATTGACGGAGCAAGGGTGATGAAACAACTTCAGGATGTAGGTGCAACATCTTTGACATCAGTTTCTGTAACATTAACAAGGGGGTCCTTCCACTGAATGCTGAATTTATGGTTCATTAGAGGGAAGTGCCTGTCTTTCTAGCATATGTTTCCTCTTCTCAAGGAAACCAGTGTCTTGGCTGAAGACATGGCAGACACTCACTGCTATCTCCAACTACCAGGCATGCACTTTGTGCCCTGGCTCCCTGTCAAATCCATACAGAGAGCCTCTTGGTTTAAGTAATGAGAGCGGTGATTGAATATTTAAGCACCTAATTAAATTCTCTTTTTACATGGAGAAGGAGGGAGGGGGGCGCAACAACTCGGTGCCACTTGTGCTCTCCTTGAGTACTTATGCTACGTACTTTGAGTGTGGGAAAATGGACGATCCTGCATCCCACAATGAAGCTGGCATTCAGGATTATGAAGGACTAGACAGAAAGGGTATGGGAGAATTTTAGAATGAATATTACAATTGCAGTTATCTGAGAAAATAATTTTCATTGATTTGTTTAATCACTGCCAATAAAAACATAAGTGGTACCATCAATGCTGCAATAGTTTACTGCAGAATTGATGAACAATAAGTTGCAGCTAATGAAGATCCAATCTAACAGATGATTAATTAAAGCACATACACTGCCAATTAACAGTAGCTAAGTATTTTAAGCATTTCTCAAAACATCCTATGAAATATTCTCTGAAATACAGTGAGACATTTTCAGGAAGCAATTTTATGAATTTGAAAAATGTTCCTAAGCTTAACGTTCAGAGCAAAGAATCCATAAAGCATTCCATTTAATGTCTAACCAAGTGCATGAGCTCGTTCTCCAGGGTGTTCCCAGAACACTGCTGTGGTTTCACTGTTCCTTGAGGCATTTTAACTAATTGCCATTCTGTCAAAGACAATGTACTAATATCAGGGGCCACAATTCACAAATCTGTCAAGCTATTCTGAGGCTATGGAACAAAAAAAACTGTTCACTGGGTGCAAATGCAGACGTCCCATGTGATTCACCACTCTGGTAATTGCCAACACCCATGTGGGCTACAGCGTAGTCTCAAAGCACTTTTCTGTAAAAAACTATTCTAGCGATTGGAAGGTTATATAGCTACACTCTGGGTTGCTTGCTGAAAGGCAAAGGCTGAGACCCAGAGACTGAGAGTTTCTGAGAGGCACTCAGGTCCAGGAAGGAATCTGTTACATGCACAGTGGGTTAAAAAAAAAAAATGGCTGCAATTTGACTGTGAAGAATTATATGAAAGAGCCGTATCCATCAGTGTTTGAGACATAACCATTATAGACCAAGGATGTTTCTTACAGTCGGTCTCAAAGAGAGCCACATGATGTGCATTCGCTACCCAGCCACTGTACTGATTTGCGGTTTGTTTACTGCATCTTGAGTCGAACATTGGATTTGATCTGCAGCACAATGGCTTTTCTGTGATAAAAGAAGACAATGTTTACATGTGAACTAAAGGTACGATTGTAAGGCTTATTCAAGCCCACAAGAGTTAACTCTTTTCTCACACACTTTTTCCTCTCCTTGCACACTAACATGAGTGCTGGGGTTAGCACTCTACAGCAAGATCTGGGATGGGGTGGAGATTTATGCTTATTAAGACTAAAAATATATGAAGATAAGCAAATTATAACCTTGACTTTTGGGGAAGACCACTAATTTGCGGGCATCAAAAATGAAAGGGAAGACTTTGAATCTCTAATGTCACACCAATGTACTGATGCATTGAGAAGTTGGAAAAATTAACAGCACTTTAGTAAATTTTGGTCATTTATGCCTTAACATGCATAATTCAATGAGCTGTTACAACTCTTTACTCATATTAGTCCAAATTTAGCAGTTACTGCTTACACATAATAGCACTGAGAGAAGTTCCCCAAAGGCTTGAATACAACTATCCAGCTATGCAATTCAATAATAAGTGAGTACTGAACATAGATGACAAACTCTGAGAGCAGAGGTATTTTTGGTGGCAAGTTTATGTATGTTGTCCCTAAATTGGGCAGATATGGTCTTTGCAAGATTGCTACACAATATGAATTGATATATGTGGATTTTATATGTAGGGTAGTGTAAGTGTACAAACACCTACAGCATCCTTAGAGTGATTGCATACTGTTTGGCAATCACTTCCATCAAAGTTATACTCTGTGTATTCAAGTATCTTATTTGACTCAAGAGCAGCAAGAACAGCAGACTGTGTAATCATGCGAGCCTTAGTTTAAAAAAAATAAAATGAAATACAGCCATGTATGTTCTTCACCTTACTCTGCAGAGAAAATATACAATAAATCATAAACCTATAGGCCTTGCTTTGGAAACTATCCCATTCTTTCGTTAATTGTCAGATCTCCCCTAATTTTGCTTTCCTCAGAGAAAGCTTTCCATTTGATATGCAGATCTTGGGTTTGCTGCAGAATGACACAACAAATAGCATCTGATTGCTTGTGTCTTGAAATGATGGATCTCTGTCCCCGCAGCAAATCACTTTCACTTTACAGCCCATGGATCTCAAGTAGTTTTCTGTGTATTGTATTGAGCTAGGTTGTGCCTTGAGATTTTCTTCAAATGTAAAGAAAGTTAGTGGTGCACAAAAATATGACATGTACATCAAAATTTGATTCCCACTTTTTGCTCCACGTTTGTGCACTTTTAACTGTGTCCGGCAGTTTATGCTGAATGATCATTTATGTTGAATGATCATTCATCTGCCATTTCCAACAGCATACCCTTCCAAAAATGGGTCAAAATTTGGTACCCACAAGACACAATCATGGTACACAAGACTCAAACATGAACTGAAATATTGTGTATTCCCCATTTCTGCAGTGCTCTCCAGTAGGAAAATAAAAGAAAACAGTGAGACTTTCAATCCTGGAAAGTCTTCACTATTTTCTTCTCAGATCTCAGTGGATCAGCTTTTATCAAAATTGCACGAAAGAACCAGCATGCTTGATAGAACGGTCACATATGGACTCCAAAGAGCAAGGACAGTAAGGTTGAACTTGTACAGTGATGTAGTAAACACTGTGTTGGTGCATAAGAATGAGCTGCCCCAGTGTCCAGTATCCTGCAGGCTGCTGAAGTGCACTTCTTTAAGGCCAAAGAGCCGTCACTGCATGAGTAGTGGAACTGAGAAAAAATACTTCAAAGTTTATCTGCTGTCCTGCCAAAAAGAATTGTTGGGTACACAAGTGGACTGCCATATCATTTAATAGCATCCGTGGGTAAAAACTGTGTGTATTATTGAGAATCTACTCACCGAAAGTAGTTGATGCTGTTTGCATTTGTAGGAAAATACAGTTATTTCACCTTTTGCCTGGCTTTGATCCAAAGGATCATGCCACCTCTTAACATTATTTGACATCTAGCTCCAGAAGCACATCTTGAGATTCTGGGTGTTTTCACTTCCAGTGACCTCTATCAGTATTTGGGCAGCAACATCTTGGTCAATATTTTGGTGCCACTCATGGACAGAGTGCTCGCTCAGTGCTGTTTAGGAGATAGTTCGTATTTCACTCGTAAGTTTTGATTTGTCACATTTCGCCAGAGAAATTTCCATACCCGACTCCAAAATTTCATTTGAGAAAATAATGAGGATCTATGGCTTCTCACCTGTGATTTTGGCTGATAAAACTGGTGTGCTCTTACATAAAAAATGTTGCCTAGTATAGCTTTAAAGTGTATTAGCTTTAATTTTAGACTGTTTTCTGCCATATCAGATGAACAGTTAAAGACGTTAAGCCCTCTTTTTTTTTTGATCCACCATGATCCAAGCCTTTGAACAGATTTTATTCAGTGTAGTGGTATTTTTTTTTCCAGATTTTGCTTAATGTGCAGTAATCCAAAAGTCTGCAACCAATAAATATAATCAGCACTGATATCTTACCGCCACATTCTCTCTCTAAACTTTTTGCATTCCAGTGTACAGTATCTTTGTGCGGGCGAGGCGGCCTGCAGTACATGTTTGGGGAAGTAAATCATATTGTTCCATGCTCCTCCCACAGAAATTCAAGATAAGCTTCAGGAGCTTCAAGCTACAGTTCTCTTTATATTAGCTATTCTCTTTTGTTTGAAGATTGCCTAGAGTTTTTTTTTGTCTGGATCACTTCAGTTGAAATGAGGTCCCAGTCCATTTACTTTTCACACCTACAGATTTCGTCAGAACTCAGATGTCAGTGTTTGTGCTTCATGATGTGAGAAGGAGCCACTATCAAAGTTATAAGACATAACCCAGACAGACTTGTTATCATTTGGGTAATAAGGGTAATAATGGATGGTGAATCTCAATGGTCTAATGAAAAACACTAGCCTGTGAGATCATTTGACTGATTTATTGATTGACTTGTTTGATCATTTGAAGGGAGGGGAGGGGAGGGCAGGGTGTAACATAACCAGAATCAAGGGAGAGTCATCTTTATTTCCCCAATTACATGGGTATTTCATCTACATACAGTAACTGGTGATAGCATTATTTACAGTTTCCAATATGGAAAGGAGAAAAGCTACACCAAAATTAAGCTTACCTGATCTTCTGCACACTGTAACCTGTTTCTTGGCTCTTCGAATGCAGTCAGAGGGTGTTTCCACTTTGTTGATTGCAGCTATTTATTCAATGAACTCAAGCTACTTAGGCGAGTCAGTGTTTTTTTATGTGTATGTGTGAACACTTCACATGAACTTAGAAACCTCTAGGTCTGGAATTATGCAAACACAGTTCCTCCTTGGGAAGCGGTTCGAGTAAAGTTTGCTTTCAAGTCTGCTGTTTGCTTCATTTGCACATGGCGAACAGTGTGCTCCAGTTTTATTTCACTCAGGGAAGCTGTTTATTAAGGAAATGAAAGTGAGAGCTGGGTGACATTTGCTGCAAATATGTCTTTATATATGTTTTATGTATTTTATATGTATATGTCTTTAGGATACACGTACTGAAGCACTATAAGAGCTTCTGAGAAATGGTGGCCGAAGCTGTTTTATCATGTACAGCTTAGGCTTAAGGCTGGCCTTGGGTGTGAGACAGAAGCTTAAAGTGCGAAGACGATGCCAGACGGTCGAGAGTTGGCAACACATGTACAAACTGCCACACTGTATTTTAAATTCAGTGTACATTGTACTGTATCTATTCATTCTGACAGCAAACAGCGTGGATAACTTGCAAGTAATGCCTGAAGTGTCATTTCACAGATGAAAGATAACATTTCAATTGGATTTCTTATCTGTTCTAATATCTATGAAATGGGAAACGTGGAAAAGGTGGGATTTGGTCTGCTATCACACTCCTGTGGCCCATCTCCTCGGTGACATCGAGATCAAGGAGGCTGCTGATGATGGTGGCGGTGGGAGAAGCAGTGGGATATGTGACGGTCAGGGGAAATGAATCAATTATTATCCCCCAACAGCCCTATGTGGCAGGTTATTAATCAGCCGAACATGCACCACTTACTCATTAGATAAGCATGAGGTCGGAGTCTCTTTCAATCAGCACTCGTGCAGCGCTAGCATGATGGTTAAACCCTGATCATGCAGATAGAGATATGCTCGCATGATGAATCTCAGATCAAACGCCGGCAGCACGGAACTTCTGTCTCGGCTTAAAAAAATAATGGAAAACGTTTAAACTTTGATCTGCTGTAGTGTCAGTTTGAAATTATAAAGTTACGTCTAAATTCAGAGTTGATTGATTGACTACAAGCATGCAACATTATAACTACTGTATTAGGATCACACAGAGTCACATGATTTTTTTTGTGGAATTTTTTGGCAAGCACACAGAAAATGCGTATTTAAACAATGAACAGCACATATTCCACAAAATATGAAGATGTGAAAATGCATACTTTATCCACAACAATATATAACCTAACCCGCAAATCCAATAAATAAATAAATTCCTAGCATATTTTGAATCAAGATGTTTTCTGAAATGTCGCTTGAAACATGAGAATGGGATTTATTTATTATTTTTTTCTTTTTCTTTTCCGCACTTGTGTTGAAAAATATGTTTTTTCCTGTCATGCTTCTGAAATGAAGCTGTTTTTTCATTTTGACATAGAACGCTAAATATTTTATATCCCAGATAGAAAAGCTGCTTGCCAACAGAGTTAACTTTTGTAACTAATGAAGAAGAAAATCATAAAGGTATTTTGACTGCAAAATATCCTGGGACGTTCAGAAATGGGAATACTGAGATGGTCTAATCACAGCTTGAACCAATTCTAATTCTGCTCAGATAACTTCATTACTTTCCTAATAACTTCATTTTGATTTAAACCTTGAATAGTTCCAGTAATAGCTTTTCAAATATGAAAGAGGGTTTCTATAGCAAACGTGATATCAAATGACACTAGAAAAGTAATAATTAATACACTTATTTTATATCATATTTCATTAAAATTATTATTTTTCTTTCTTTCTTGTCCTTAGAATCAGCAATCTAGATCATGAATAAATTCACTGGAACCTATTTTCATGTGGTTTCAAGGCATAAAAAGTGGAACATTTTACAGTGTTTTGCTTTAATTACCAACACAAATGGAAATTTTGACTAATGGAGACTAAAACTGAATGGATTGTTGAGTGGATTGCTAATCTGACTGACCCACTTTGTATATGTTCTCACTTAGATCAGGTCAGTTTGTTAGACATCAATAGCATCAGACAACATCAACTGCAATAGTCATCATTCTAAATATAAATTATAATTAAAAATTAATGAGTCATCTTTATTACACATATATATGCTGCTAACTAATTAGGCAAGTATGGTCTTTATTCATTGATGTGCATACACATTTTCTGTAATTACACTAATACATAAGGATCGCTAGTTAATGACGTAATACATTCATGACATAAAGATGTTGAATAAATGCATTATAAAATTATAATTATAATTGATGATACCTAATCTATTTCAGGGTTTTGTTTATTAAAGCTTCAAAGAGTGGGAATATTGTAAAGTGGTACTAAACCTTAATTAATTCTTATAAATTTTTACCCACTTTAACATTTTGGCCAACTGACCAACTACATATGAGGAACTTAATGTGAAAAAACATTATATGGATAACACTTTTTAATTGAAATGTCAGACATAACTTATATAACTCTTATCATTTTAAATTCAATTAAGAATTCAGAGGAAAATGGTCACCAGTCAGTCTTTTTTTAAGCACCCACGTCTCCTGGCTGCACTTCAGGAAGCTGGAGTGAGTTCTTAGAAACCTCAAGCAGAGCAGTCTTACTCAAATGATAAATATCTGTCAAGACGTTTTCTGTCATGTGAGAAAGCAAGGCTTTGCCCTGGAGCAATATACTTTCCAGACTGGCACTGCGAGTGGGAAGCCGCTTACACCGCATCCACTCATTCAAACCCTATAGGACTGAAGTTGTGGGAAAAAGGATTTAGCGGTTTGAGCTACCACACTTTCAAGCCAAAACAAACAAATAACAAACTCTGCTGAAGCACACAGTAACACATATGATGCTCATTTGATTTTGTTTGTACTAGTGCGGCAAAGTATCATGATGAATGAGCTGAAATGTGATGAAATATATTATCTATAGATATTACAGCATAATGAAATCCGGACAGAAGCAGGCGAAGCACTCGCAAATACTGATTCCGATGTTCCAGGGTCAGGTTGGACTGACATTGCTCTGCACCTATCAAAGAAGTAAGATGTAACAGAAAAAGAATGGCATGGCTGAGATGGGATAGAATGATGTGCAGTGCGGGAAAGGCCACTAAGTTGTTTATTAGATGTCTGCCCTTGAGGTCATCCACACAGATCGAATTTTCCGTAGAATTTAGCAATGGATTGATTGATACAGTATTGTCCCTATATCTCAGCCTTGCAGTCACATCAAATCTAGGTCACTATCTGGCGAGAAGAGGAAGAGGAAAATCCCAAATGGATTTAGTGAGTGCATGCGCTGTAGCTAGATTTCATGAGGCCTTCATAACACCGAGACTGTCAGACGTATATTTTCGTATATCAATCTAGTTTTTTACAGATAAAAACAATAAACCAGTCACAGTTTCTGGGTCATTTTGACTTTAATATTAATCTGTAGCTTGTGTCATTATTGTTATGTAGTGGTCAGTCAGATCTACCCTGTTGAACATGTTAGATCAGCCCACAACAATGAGCCATATTGTAATAATATAGCAGCACAATACGTCTACTGCTGCCCATCATGTGTGCTGGCATTTGTGACAAACACACATTCACACATATATGCAAAGCCTGGAACTGAGACTGCAAATTGTACTGGAAGCAAGTCCCTGATAGCCATCCTCACGTTGACTGAGGCATCTGCAAGCGGGAAGATAAAAGGCAGAACTGGATGTGGATCCAAATTCTCCACAGAAGGATGAGCTCTTACGCCGGCTCTCAACAGCGGACGGCTTGACACCGATGAGCCTTTCCTCCGACAGAAATTTGAGCCCAGCTCTATAATCCCTCCATCCAAAAGTTCAGGCCTTCATTTGTGGGTTACAAAACTGCAGAGCCGTGCAGAGAGAGAAAATGTCGTCCTGGGGCTGTTCTGTTGATGCCTTTTTGATAATCTACAGTAAATAGATAGCCGTGTCACAGCATAATATCACAGCAATGCTCAATTTCTTTGTGTTGCTCCTTTGTCCATAAGACCAATTTGATGTGCCATTTCTCAAATATACCTTCAAATATATTTTTCAAATACAACTTCCAAATGGGATGAGTTCAGACTCTATGAAATCAAGCAGTTGTTGTCCCTCTGCTCCTCTACTCTAGTGGATGTAGGTCTATTTCCCTGTTGTTTCAGCATTATAAATGTCATCTTCACTTATACCACAGGCAAAAACAATTAAGCTATCTTCTAGACGCAGACATCTAACTACAACAAGGACCACAATGGAAATAAGTCCTGTGACTTTTTTGTGTTATCCTTGATGTTCTTTTAATTGTGCATGTGCATTGGTGTTGGAACCATGGAACTGTCCTTTTAAAGTGAATTGTCAAATAAAAAAAACTAAAACTAAAAGCCAGCTACAAACTGAACAGTGGCCACATTTTATTGCATGAGATCAGCAAGATTTCTACAACTCAACAATAATGATGTGTGCCCCAAAAAAATCTTTAATAAAACTTGGATCAGGAGAAACAATTTGATCCATGAAACTAATCTCAGTACAGAAAATCACTGTAATTTGTATTGATAGGAAATATTTATTAACTCTCTGCTTACCAGGAATCAGCTTCCAGGTGCAGGTGAGGAAACATGGAGGCAAAAAAATTATTAAACATACAGTATACCAAGAGAAAATACACTCAATGCACTAAATATGTGGCAGACCTGCTCTTTCCATGAAATAGATCCCTCAGTGGTTTCCCCCTTTTAAATCCAATTCAGTGAAGTTGAAATGTCAATGGAGAGAAAACCAGTTAAAGAACAATTTTTAAGCCTTGAGATAATTGAGTGCAGCTCAATATTCGGAAGGTGTTTTACCCTCAAAGTAGAGCTGAGGGAACATAAGCATGACCTAATCCTAATGTAATCAGGTTGGTTCCAAAATGAGATATCAACATTTAGAAATATTAACACTTACTCTTACAAAGAGTATTTTTAACAAAGACTTAAAAGAAGTTATGATATTTGTAAAGGATAACAGGTGAAGTCCTTAGCTGACAGACTTCAGATAATGATTTTTCCCTGAAATGGATATCTAGCACTTTGGAAAAGAACTCGACAATTACGAAATAGCAGCCAGTAAGTGCTTTTTGAGAATAGAGATATGTAAAATTCCATTATGAGGCATAGTACCGTCTACTGCACAGCCACTCACTCTTCTGTAGGCCAGGGTGACAGCCATTATAGATGGTGGAACCAATTACTTCTTCCACACCATGCAATATTTATGAAACACTTAGCCAACGGTCTGGAGGTTAATATTTCATTCACAGATAAGACAGAAACTCAAACCCAGAATAGAACTTCAAAGAGAATTGGTTTAAGTACCTCACACTGTGAGCAGCATACTCTGGGTTGTTTCAATGTCACCAAACCCCCCACAAGTTAATGTGATTGATTAATGAAGACCTTTCTGAACACTCCTAAACACATGTTAAATGTGTGCTAGGTGGAGTCCATTGCATACTGTATGTGTAGTTAAAAGACTCTGGCTTGTGATGGGACATTGATCAAGTTTCCCTGCCTTCTACGGCCTTAGGCAATGAGGAGGAGAATAGATTAGTTGCTCAATAAACAATCTGCTATTGCCTGGGTCACTTTCAACAGCAGTTAGAGACTTGGTCAGTGGTGGGATTGACAGATGTTGATAAATTGCTTTTGTACAGCAGAATACAGGTTTCTTGACTGTACAGTAACGTCATTCGAAACAACATCTTTTCCTTTCACTTGATACCTTACTTTAGCAACCATTTTGTGGAGCCAATTTTGTGTCCCTCCTTGTAAGCATTTGTTTCAGTCAAAGACATTGCATGTTTCATGATTCCCTTCAGCGATTATGAGCCATGAGAACATTTGTGGTCCACAGTTGCTATTAAATAACCTGAATTTGTCACAGCCAGGTATTCACAATATTTGAGTATGAAGCAGTTGCTTGCTTGCTGCAGCAATACTGAGGCCTGGTCAGCAGTCTTGAACATTGAAGGAAACTCATTATAAAATAAATGAGACCTGGTAGACCTGGGGAAGTGAAAAGTACCCACATTTACCAACTATTTCAAAAACTGTGTGCAAATACAGAGGGTAGAAAGATAGTATAGCTACAAGGCAGATTACATTATTTTCATATTTATTGGCCATACTAACATTAGAATGATCAACCTCTGCCCACCATAACCAAATAGCAGTTGTGATGAAGTTGCAAAATGACAAACAGTCATTTTTGCTGGTAAAAACATTTCTGTCAGGATTGACAAAGGAGTTTCTAGAGTGATTTGGTCATGTGTTTCAGTGTGGACTGGCTGTTAAACAAGAAACCATATTAGTGTGACATTTCACATGAGAATACACAAATGCTGTATTTAAGGATAAGGAGGATTCGGCTACTTTAATATAATTTAAATTATCTAAATGTAAAAGTTACCAACTGAGAAATTAGCCAGTAAGTATAAGGTGCTGGAAATTAGAGCAGAAATAGAGGAATAACACGATCATGAGGGTCTGACTGTCCAATCCTTTCTTTGCATCAGCAGTGAGAAAATATTTTCAGAAGTTCATTGTAACCAAAGAACAACCAATATGTAACCAATAAGGAATGCTAACAATGCTAACTAGCAATTTTAGGGAAACTGAACAAAAGTAGAAACTTTTCCCTGCAATGTGACGTGTCTGGCGAAGAAAACTTTCAAAGTAAAATTCAAAATGTCAGCGTATCCCTTTAAGTGTTACCTTGAAGCTGCAAAACGCGACTCACAACACAACGACATTAAGATAAAACACAACAGCATTATGCCAACAGACACTGGTCACAACGGAAGTGAGAAGTGGACTTATTTGCTGGTTTGGGTGTTTAGACTTCAAAATAAAAGCATGAAAGTTTAAACATGTAAAACAAATATATATAGATTTAAAACCTAACAATACACTTCCTACCTCAAGCCTTTATTATAGATTGATTGATTGATTTTCTTTTATTTTCGTGTCATGCCCACAAAGTGCCCAACCCTCATGGGTTTACAAGACACCAAAGTTACAGTTGCAGTGGTCACACATTTCATTTCATTACAAAATTACAGATTATTATACAGCTCAGTCTTAAACAAAATATTCTGCCTTCTCTAGCTTGGCAAATAAAATCTGCTACAAAAAAGATTCCCTTCTTGAAGCACAACTCAAGTTTTTCAGAATCATCCAGCCCAAAGAAATCAACATAAATATAGGACATAGAGATGGTAACTTCCACATCTATTGTTATTTGATGCCTGTCTGAAAAGAGTGACTAAAACCATGCAGGCTGACAACAATAAGATCTAGTGGAAAATGCATTTGAAGTAAGTGGGTTTAGTGTGTAGTTACTCTTTTAGGGCTGCCGTCTGCGATGTTAAACTGACACATTGCTAGAGGGTGTGTGTTGACAAGTGTGATTATAGCACGGGAAGTGGAGCTATGGGCAGGAATGGGCACATACATGACTGGCCCAGTAAAATCATCAGTACCACAATGTCTGTAGAAAAAGAGAAACCTTGGCTCTGTAACATATTGGCAGACAAACAGGTGCCCACACTGTTGTTGAAAAGAGGAAATAGATGTTATGAGTCAAGACACTTACATTGTTAGTTTGGACAGAGATGGTTCTCAGTGTTGGAAAGCAGACCATTTACATTAACCACCACACACACACACACACACACACACACACACACACACACAATCCCTCACTCACACAACCCTCTTTACTCTTTACTCCATGAAATGGCATCTTTACTTATTTTCTTTGAAATTATGTATTTCCTGTTGAAACAGGATGTTGGGGTGGGACATAACGCAATGAGGGATCATTCAAAAGTATAAACCAATGAAATAAAAAAGTATAAACCAATGAAGTTTTATTTTATGGGAGGGGTGCGGAGGGGCGGGATTGTTCAAAAATCTGATGGTTTTATTGGTTAGAAATGTATATTTATACCTACTAGTGCAGCATGAGGTCACCGTGAAAGATACTCTGTTTTCCAGGAAGTAAAAGTAATGGGAGTTTATTTCATGGGGACTTTCAACAGTATGTTGGTGTTGGTTCTGTAAGTTTTAAATCATCACACAAACACTTTCACAGAAATGACACCACCCGCATCCAGTTAGGACTGCAACTACTCTCCTCATGATGCCTGATACCAGTCTGCTGTTACACGTACATCACATGCGACTGGGCTATTTGGGAGGGTGAGTGGAACATCAGCATATTCAGTCACGCTTTCTTTGGGATTATTTGCAGGCTTGAGGTCAGGGTACACATCATCTAACTCTTCATCGCTTCAAAGGGAATTGTAGGGGTTTGCGACAGTATAATGCAGATGAATTCTTCATCACTGTCCACACTGAATATTAGCGGGCCCAGTTCTCCTCAAGTGACATATCTGACAATCTGTGATGAGCAATACATCCCAAGACATAATAGGGGTGTAATTTCTTCAGCCCACTAGCAGCCCGACAGAATGCGGGATCTCAGATCTTGAGCATCTCCGGATGATTCAAGTCTCTATTTGCCGGGACACTTCATCTAGCGAAAGCAATCATGGCTCCACAGGCCATCAGATGATGTGAAGGCTGCAAGGCATTAAAGTCTCATTCCGTAATTACAGAATTGCAGCTCCTGTTCAAACACTGCTACCTGCTAATGGTTTTGTTTGCATATTGTTAACATGTACTGAATTTGAAATATATTGATTGAGTTTTTGATACACGGACCGACAATATGGGATGGCTAAACATGGGTTTTACATGTATTTTGAAGCAGCAAAAGGTGTGAATTGCATTTTGAGTTGTGATTGGTTAGTACAGCTCCAAAAAGCTGTTGGTCTTGTTACTCAAAAAAGTAATACATTACTCATTTTACATTACTCAGGCAATATTATTATTTTGATTATTGCAAAAACTGCCCGCCCACTGGATACACACAATATGCCGCACCATCATCTTATATAAAGCTCCTCATTGATAGAAAAACTACAAAAATAGCAAGCGATTCTTCACATAATCCCCAATTAGATCATAACCCTCTAGTTTATTGCCACTTACCAGCTTGCTTTGATCTAAGACAGTGACACAGCTAATGACCTGCATTTGTATAAATTCCCGTCCACAGAGTATTTCAGGAAGAGTTCTCTGGAGATGTGACCCATCTTTCCTTGTTTCATCATTGCTGTAAAATTGTTGTCGCTGAGCAGCAAAATTTTATGCAGCACTACACTTAACTCTACTCTTCTGATGTTCAAAGAGTTTTAGCCCAGGCTGTGCAGAGAGATGAAAAAACACAGGGATGATGCTCTTCACAGGTAACCAGCTATTACAACTGCAATAGAGAACTGGCACTTTTTGGTAATTCCTAGTACAATTGGCACCGATTGAGATTTTCCCTTGTTGACTGGGGTGATGGTTTACTTTATAAAATTCATATTGTTTTTGAACACATAGTGGGTATTATTCCTCAAACCAAGGCTAAAACTACATTAGGCAAGATTTTGATGTAAAAATACACCTGTCTTATCAGTCTAAATCACAAAGCGGGGCTACAATAGAGAAGGGCATCCCATCCCCAGTAAAAGAGATTTTGTAGTTTTTCCCTATTTGCCCAAATGAAATTCTGGTGTCGGGTATGGACACTTCTCCACTCACAGGGAGTGACGAGTGGAAACTTAAGAGCAAAATACAAAACAGTCTCCAAAACAGCAGCGAGTGAGCGCTCTGTCCAAAGCTGGACTCATCAACATTAGATCTGTAGCCTCTCTCATCCCTTTGATTTCCTTTGGTATAAAGCATCACAGACAGGTTGGTAAACATGAGCGTGCTGTGTGCAGTTTACTGACATCACATTACATCATTTCTGGGCATTGAAGTTCAAATTTTTCAAACAGTTACTGTAGCTCTTGCTGCCATGTGAAGCCACCAATGTGCAAAGTTGCCTAGTGCAGCTCATGTGTCATTTAATCTCTGAAGCAGTAAGAGTATGGCACCAAAATATTGACCAAAGTGTTGCTGCCCAAACAGATCTAGAACATGTTAAAGGATAAGGCTGGTGTTTTTTAATGCATTGCTTACCGTCAACAAATCCTATGAAAATAACAAAATCAACAATGCGCTTGCTCTACTCCCGTTACTTTCTGACTTCCCACGTACCGTTTTTAGCCGTCAACCCGGAAGTCATTGGCTCCAACTGAAAGCTAAAAACCTTGAAAAAGCTCACAAAGACATAGTTTCAATTTTAAAAATCGCTAACTGTTACCACGAAAAGTCAGACTGTTGTAGTTACTACCAAATCAAATTCAAATGGGAACAAATTCTTCATTACACTGGGGACTATTTTTGGTGCTACGGAACTACTTTCCTGAGATCGCAAAGTGTTTACAGCCGGCTTATTAAGTTGTTTGAGGAAAAAGTCGGCCGGCCCGGTGCATTGTGATGATGAAATATGCTGCCAGAGCAACGGCATGGCTCTTTGATGTGTTTTTAATTGTTTTTTTTAATACAATAGAGTTCTATGGCTGCTGGGACATGGCTGCATTGGGCACCGGCTACATGGACGAGATTTGCTGACAAAACAAAATCACTGCTGATTTTGTTATTTTCACAGGATTTGTTGACGGTAAGCAATGCATTAAAAAACACCAGCCTTATCCTTTAAAGACCCCATGAAGTGGCATGGAGAGCATGATTTGCTTCCGTGTATTGACATATTTCCGAATGAAACAGAAAGTTAGGGTGGGAAGCATCATTGGGAGGGGCTTATTTGAATATTGCAGAAGTGGGCGAGTCAACATCAAACCCACTCAGATCAAACATGGACAGCAGTCTACTCTCGATTTCTAGAAATCTACATTTTTGTATTAGTGAATAAGTGAACAATAAGTCCAGCAACATCGGCAAAAAGGTAAAAAAAAAAAAAGTGTAATTTTTCATTTCATGGGGTCTTTCAGAAAAGGCATGATTCTTTGGAACAGTGCAGCTTTAAAGTATATTGTATCATTATATTTAGCAATCACAATTTGTGCTGTATCTATTGCTGAAAAATAACAACACATGATAAGAAATGAAATCATGCAGATTTTGCACAGATAGATATTTCGCTGGAACAAATTCTAGAGAAATGTTCACAAAATTCTGTGCTGCCTATACAAAGGATTGTATTTCATCACTCAGGGGAAGCTGGTGGCTGGTGGGAGAAGGTGAGCCGCTTTCATCTCACCATGCATAATTTCTGTGAACTGAGAACATAATTTACCTTAAATGATTACCTTTGAATGTGGAGATATTAACACTGTAATGGTGTAACCATTACTGCTGTGTCAAAGAATGTTGCACGCTGAACTGTACCAATTCAGAGCTTTATTTCAATGTACGAATATTTGCTATAATTAACACCCATGCTGGTTGGTGGATAAAAATATCTCATACCAGAAAACATTTTGATCCGCCTTTTGCAAGAGGGAATTACATGGTGGTGTGCACTATAATTTGGGTGAAGAGAAGGTCTCTCTCACTCAAACAGGATGAGTCACCATGGGATGGGGGCTGGGGGATTGTAATGATTAAACCACACTCAGATACAAAGTCATGTCAGGATCACTGATGGATGCCACAGATGTTTTGCTCTCTCAAGTCACATCCCGCAGAGCGGTGACACAGAAATGGAGAGAATGTGTTTGCCGCAGATCAAATTTATAGAAACTCTCCCACACAGTTGTACATTATTCCGGTTATCTATTGTCCAAATTCATAAGTCATCATTATTGTCACGGCCAATGACCAGCTGCAACCAGTTTATTACTTTTATCTTATTTTAAAATTCGATACACTATTTGTATCTGAAATTGTTTCCATGCTCTGAATTAAGAACAAGTTAGTTAAAATATGGCCCTCTTCTGTTTTGTTTTTCTACAGTTGTGCTTGGCTTTTTCTTTTCAAGGGAAATACTTATAGCCTCTTAAAGAGCTTGACCAGTAGATAGGAAATACATATTTTGGAACTTTCTTAACCAATTATATCTCCACATACCTGTCTACTTTCCAATGTTACAAACATTACAAATAGAAAAAAAAATCACATTCTCACAGAATACATGTAAAATGTATGTTTAAAGGATAATTCCGGTTATTTTTTATCTGGGCCTTATTTTCCTAGCTTTTGCCATCATGACAATTGATTGTGTTGAAATTTTCATCACTTACTTCACTGTTTAGCTTTCATGCCTCCAGGTTGCCAAAAGCGCTGCGGTCCAGCACACATACACGGGGCCAAAGCAGTAATCTCCAACAGTTGAATCCAAAAACTGATTAAAACACAATAACACTGCAGTTACACTTAAATAGCTGCAATTGAACAATTATAACAGTTATAGTCCATTTGATATTTTTATTGAAAATAACCGGAATTCAGTTCAGATACTGTCACAGATTTATCCAAAGAAGAAGATTACAAAGACAAAGAAAATTAAATTCAGAGGGAAATAAAGTCTTTAATTCAACAGTCCTCTCTGAATCATCTACCACCCCGATTCCTGGAACATTTGTGGCCCTGATTTGCCTCAGATTGTGTATGAAATGCAAATAAACACGGGTCCAAATACATTCTGCCTCCTGCTGGGCAGAAATATCAAATTTTCAAGGTTTACACAGAAGTGACAAACCAAGCAATGCCCTATGCCCCTCTTGCAGTAAAGCACCACAAAAAGCCATTGACTGAGACGCCCGGCAACAAAAAAATATTTCCAGGCTGAGCTTTTTTTGCTGACAGTGCAAAGCTCCTCAGATTTGAGAGTTGTGACCCCATATCTCAACCCTAGCCAAAAGATTTCTTTCTTCTCTAAATCCCATAGTAAAAAATGCAGTAAAATGCAAGGGTAGGGTTCTGTGTCAGAGGAAGAAGAAATATTAGTGGTAAATTGAATAAAATGACAACTAATGTTTTGAATTGTTTGTTAAAAAGCCAATGTTTCCCATGTGTGCTGGTAGGGAAGTGCCTTTATTTACTGTACCTACTGTCATCCTCATCTCTGTACAATGGAAGGATCAATTTACTGTGTTTTCATGCTATGTTTTTAAGCTACAAACAAATCTGTTTTTCTGTCTGTTGAATTAACAAAATCATCAGCAGGGCTAAATGCAGAAAAGAGTAGTACAGTAATAGTAATTTTTCTGTTTTTTAAAAAGGTATCTCCTTGGTTTCCTTGATATCCCATGGTACCTCATTTATCCTACCTTACTTTTCTTCTTTCTTTCTTTCTTTCTTCTTCAGAATCCCTCTCTCTGCCTCCCTATAGTGGATCCTTCTCATCGTCGCAAAATGAGCCCAAATGATTCATTTTCAATCGATTCAATCAGTTTTTTTGTAAATTAACAGTAATTACACACCAGTTTGTGAAGTGCGGTCTAATGCAGCATCCCAGTTAAGAGTATTTACGCTCTGCATGTAAAACAGGAATGATACTGTGGGATGACTAACTGCCCAGTGGTTTATAAGCCCATTAAAATGTGACATCCGTTTTGACCACTAGACCTACTTAACAAGCCTACGAGGGCTGGCATTATCCAGCCAGTATATAGGACTGACATGATTCACAGGATGGTGATTTCCCAGCATGCATCATCCTGAGAAAAACAGTACAATTAAAGGGGCAGTTACAAGGAATCTGAAGGGAAATATTTACTTTTATTTACGCTCTTTGTTCTCACCATCCAGTCTCAGCTCAGCTGCAATATTACACTTAACACAATATTGTCTGATATTTAGCACTTTTACACCTGAAAGGGATTCATTAGATGCTACTTATTAGGCCTAATCAACAGGTGATAGCAGCACATACAGTAGCAATGCCCACTGTCACACAAGAGATATCTAATGCCTAATACTTTGAAAAAAACAGTTCACAGAGTTAGATATCACCCAGTCAGTAAGACTTTATGGTCTTAAAGTTTCCCTCAAGAGATTTCAGGCTTCCTACCCATCTTCACAGATGGGGAACTTTTCTGCCAATTTATTATTCACTGCATCTAGGGCCAAGGGAAAATTAATTCCTAACATGAAGATATTTGCAAAGGCATGAAAGCAATCTCATTTTCCTTAATCTCAATAGCAGTGGCAAAAAGAAAGCCAGCCTTACATCAAAGGGCCATGTTTGTTTGCTTGGCCACTTGCAGTCA
The DNA here is from genome assembly GCF_046629955.1 of Centroberyx affinis. Lineage (NCBI taxonomy): Eukaryota > Metazoa > Chordata > Actinopteri > Beryciformes > Berycidae > Centroberyx > Centroberyx affinis. Next base: position 151,643 of record NW_027279922.1, read on the forward strand.
CTTTGATTAGGTCCAGATCAACCCCTCATGCGATCTGTGTTGTTAATTTGTGTGATCCTGCCTTCTTTTCACCACACTAAAAGATCCTGTTACGAATGCTGTGAACACAATCCGATGAAATACTGATCAGCAAAAATCAAATACAATTTTAAAAATATTCTTTTCAATAGTTTATCCTGCTGATTGTAAAAGTTGACTACTAAGTAAGTTTGTCACTGTTCATTGATTAGGCAGTGTCCATTGACTTCCATTCATTTTGGATGCTTATTCACTTTCATTCACTTACATCCGTGGCAGTTAACTCTCCTGGTGACTAGATGGCTGTTGTCATTGTAGTCGGTTGCTTTATCATATGTTGTGTTATCATACATGTTGTATGTCGTCGGTTGTAATAACTGTGTTGGAAAGGAGGGGCAAAAATGTTATTGTTTCCCCAGATGTGACCGTTAACTAGTGGCTATGAAGAGAGATCAGTGGCTACCTATAAACTTCTCATCGTTTCAGCAAACATATCGTCTCAGATAAGAATGTCCCAATATTATACTTAGATAGTACATATTATGGATATTATTATTACAGTATCAACTCTTACTCATCTTTCTTGGCTATTTTGGCGATTTTCTGAATACAGGGATAGTTTTTAATAGCCTTAGCTAAGCAGGAATTTCGAAACATGTAGCTTTTCCACTTTAAACTGTCATTTTTTAAGACAAAAAAGAGAGCAAATGATACGTTTTGCATGACATTCTAGACATGATGCATTAATGGGTGATTTCCCCAGTTAACTATAAATAGTACTGTGATTAACATATCAGTCCTGTTGACTGAGCTACTTACTTTTACACTTGCTTTTCAAACATAGGAAAGTGGAGCAGAGCTGACAGTGAGTGCATTTACATGCACACTAATATTCTGTTTATATTCAGGATATTCAGATATTCTGTTTATGAGGCCCATTAATGCCATATGCCAAAACTGGTCGATTCATGTAAATGCCATATCCTGACTAAGACCTTTGTTGGGGTAAGGCTCATATTCGGAATATTAATGTGGATGTAAACGCACTTGATGGGTCTGTGTATCTACAGTTGAATATGAAATAGGTCTGAATGAAAGATGATGATCCCTACATCTCTTTCCCTCCCTCACTCTCTTGCGACTGCTTTCTGACTGTGTCTTTTGACATTAGCACCATCTAACTGTGGGTCAACGAGTGCATATGTCCTCTGATATGCCGCTCGATGTGTGTGTGTATGTGTGTGTGAGTGTGAGAGAGAGAGAGAAAGAGTGATTGTAAAGGCTTTATTATTTTAGGAGGGGGCATGCAATGTGTATGTTGCCTTGGGTCGTCATATATTTTTAGATTTATGCTACTTTTCCAAAACAAACTTAAAAGTAAACTAAATAGCTTCTCCACAACCTGATGAACTTCAGTAAGACTTCTCGCTTACTAAAAAAAATTATATAGAAGAAAATAGTAGTACAGTAATAGTATTTTTTGTTTTTTAAAAGGTATCTCCTTGGTTTCCTTGATATCCCATGGTATCTCATTTATCCTACCTTACCTTTCTTTCTTTCTTTCTTTCTTTCTTTCTTTCTCCTTAATCCAAAGAGTCAGAGCACTGGATGTAAGAAATGAATACCTGATGTGTGTGGGTTGTATAAATGTTTTAAGGCTTGTTTATATTAACAGTATGAAAATCGCCCCCCCCCCATTTTCGGCCACAATAGCATGAAACAGTCCCAAAGTCATAAGTCATGCTAAAAACCCATTCTTAAAGAAACTATTGATATATATTGTGCAATAAATTCACTAGGAAATAGCTTCTTAAATTGCGTATTGCAATTTAACATGAATTGCAATTATTGCTATTCCATCTAGTCAGTAAAGCATATTCATCACTGATGGCATAACGATGTTCCATTGGCAATTTAAATGGTGACAGAATAACTCCCCTCAAATATTTATTATACTACATTATTAAATTATACTCACCAGTAACGGCTTTGTTTTTTTTTTTTACTCTCATTGCAATCTCAGATACCCAGTGGCATAAAATACCATTAACTTTGGTCCCTCGCTGCCGGCTGGCTGTCTGTCTGATACTGTATATTTTACACTTCTGTGTAAGCTAAGTCAGCCCGGTCGCTCCCTCTCTCTCTCCCTCTCTTTCACACACAGGCGCAGGGCTCCCTCATCCCATCTTTTAGAGAGAATGGGTAATTATATAAACAGCTTTCAGTGAGGCAGGGATTAGGTCCCAGAGAAAGTGATGCTGTCTAATGTTGGCACATTTCTATCACATGCTGAAAAATGGGCTCAGGAGAACGGCATGGAACGAGTGGTGAGCCAGGAGGAGTATTTGATTGGGGGGGTGGAGGGTGACACCATGTGTGAATAATATTGCTTCTGATACACTGTTAGGATTAAGGAGGTTGCAACCGAATACTTGATTATCTTAATGATCCCATAGTGCAATACTTGATAACCCATTTGATAAAGGCAGAAATCAGGGTATTCAGATGTGTTTTTTAAGATTAAATTCCATGTTTTGATGCTTTGAAGAAGGTCTTTGACCGAAACGTCGCTATATTAAATTGTGATCTGCAAGTAGATGGCGTGCGGGAGCCTAATATATTAATTACATGTTGCTTTTTCTCCCAGCACCCATGACTGAAGTTGTCAGGTGTGCAAACTCTATACCCTATTAAAAGATTAAATTCCACCAATAACAGGTGCTCCTCCTCTAATTAATTAATGTGTATAGTTACCCAGTTGTCCTGAGGGTGAAAAATTCCCCCTCAGATACTCTTACACTGGTGTATATGTTGTAATTTACTTTTTTGCTGTACCAACTTTCCCTCAACCTGCCTCATCTAATTTTACATCAGTTAGTGATTTCCTACATTTCCCAGAATGACTTTCAACAAGTCCCAGAGAACAGGTGTGAACTTGTTGCATTCAGCTGTGGGTTATATGTGTAGGAGCACAGTGCGATAGCGTAATAAGAGCAAGAGAGCGAGAGTTTTTACAGTCGAGAAAAAGCGAGTCGCGCCCCTTACTCAAAATGCAACATGCCTCGTGGCTGCATTGCATTCTGGTCTATTGCAACTGAAGAAATTGGTATCTCTTCTTCTTCTACGATGGATTTCTGTCTGTATGATTGTTGAAAATCGGTGCAAAATGGCGGATCTAGAAAGAAGCCCTTTCTCTTTTATTCAGGACTGACACCAAAACAGTTGATGTTTTAGATAGCTGAAAATCTGTCTGCTTTCAAACTTGATTGTAGCTGTGCCAGAAATATCCCACGGTGACGTCATGTTGTCTACATTTGGCCAGTTATCCACAGGAATAAGAAAGATCACACCAAACAACATAATGGGCCTGGAAATGCAAGTTACATCACCAATAGCTGTCTTTTTTACAGCTATTTGTGATACCCCAGGGGATGGAAAATAAAATTGCTTGAATTATTTGTTTCCAATATTTGCTCGTAATTATGACTGAAGACCGAGCTGACTAACATTTCAATAGGACCAGGACGGTTTTCCAACCCACCCATTGATTTTGCGACTCCTTTATGTTACGAAGAGGACCTCTTCCTCACTGAACCACCTCTGAGACATTAAGAAATCCCTGCACGGATTTCAAAACTCAGACTCTACAGGTAATTGAAGCTCTGTGCCAGCAGTGGAGGGGAAGGGGGGCAGGAAAGGAAAGAGAAATCTTTAAGAAGGGCCCAGATGCCTGCGGAGACAGTTTTCCACAAGCGGAGCCTTCTGGCAGGGGGTATTTCCTGAGATTGTACAAGGAAGATAAAATGTCACACTCTGTCCCATTGCAACATGAGTACAATGTCTGGTGTCAAATGAAATGTTCCCTGGACAACAATGAGCATGCCATCTGTAAATTGTACCTTGGAGGTACAGTGGATCTTGGTACAGAAGCGCCCAACAAATATGCATATGGTCTTCAAGGCAAGACTATTAGAATATATGGGTCTCATTGAAAGTTACTTGGAAACACTTTCCCGCGTCCCTGTGTGATTCACTGACCAAAACAAAACTATCACAGTTGAGCTAATTTATTATTATAAGACATTACCAGCAGTACAAGTAAAGTGAAACTGTCCATTATGTGCTGTGATCTCACTTGACAAGTTCCAACAGTAGTATAACAATAATGTGCTATGGAGAGTGAGATAAATAATCCTGAAATACTGTAAGTATTATACATTGTAATTCTGAATGTATTCTGTAATACAATCTGTATACATGTTGTTGCTGTGCATTATAGATATGTTCTTCAAAGAGGATTGCATGTCATATGCACTTTGAACAACTTCCAGCCTTTTTTCATTTCTGAAATATGAATGTGATCCCATGACAGATTGCATGATGGAGATCTATGCACAGAAACACAGGTCATCCAAAGTTCACAATTCCTGAACCGTATGCAGTGACATTACAGTGTGTACGGGTTTCAGAGTTGGCTGCGCTTGGTGATGCGCAGGTGCATCTTTGTTGGGCGCCAGAGTGAAGCACGCTGGGTAACGTGGCGCCTCTGTTCATCTCTAAATCAGTTTTGTTATCTGTGTTTTGACAGCGCACTGATGTATCAAGATATGTTCCGTACATAAGCATTATAATCACCATACAAATGTTCCACACTAGGAGACCATTTCAATTACTGAAGACTCTGGAAAGATGTGCAGCCCAAAGATCAATGGCAATTGTGGATGTTTAGATGAAGCCAGCAAAACATGCACACAGGGATAAACACTTTGACTACCCCATCAAAATGCTAAATCGCGGTCCATAATAACATATTTATGACAGTGTGATGTCTCGCTTCTTAAAGTCAAAGTTACGTCCCAGCTGGCCACTATAGTAGGTGAAGATATCATCTTTCAATAAACAGAATGCCATTCCCCTCTCCGACATTCATCAAAGGCCGTGTCAACGGCTAATCCACCATTATAGACATCATTTGGGGCCTGATAACTTGTCACAAGCAATTCCCCGGCTGCATGTAGGAGGGACCCTAAAGGACAATCTGATAGGCACCCAATCAGAGGCCCCAGCAATACAAAGGTTGTCTGGGAATGTGCGCAACACATTCGGTGGAAAAACAAGGCGCACAAGCCACAAGATCTAATTCCTATTCTCTTCCCTTAGCAATTCTTCAATTAAATTGTCAACTATCATCTCAACTGCCCCGACAGAGGAATGGAGTGAGAAAGGAGGAATGAAGGAGGAGAATTAGGGACAGATTTACAGCCGTGGATATCAGCCATCCCGTTCTATTTTACCCCAGAGCAAACCTCGTTGACACCAAACAAAGGCTTGACGAAATGCCTCCAAATGACACACAATGAATCAAACCAAAGGGAAGTGTTAATAGAGTTGCACAAACAAAGGAACATGCCCACTCACTGCTGTTTTGTGAAAAACAGGTAGCAGTAACTTTGGTGTTTTTCTTTTTCTTACTTGTTATTAAAGTTTACGTGGTTATTCATGTGTCAGCTGAGCTCCACACATCTTTAAATCTGTTAAAATATTGCCTAAATTACAATATACATGACTCTCAATGAGAAATTAAGCATTCTATTCTTTAATCCTGAAAAACTTACTTTGTACAAGTACATTGTATTTCTTCTAACAAACATGTCACACCACAAAGCTTTATACCATTGGTTTATTGCTAAGGACAGGTAAATCAGGTACAATATGATCTTGTTTTGTAAAGTAAACTTACAAATAATTCAGAGGATGTTAGAGACGAGTGATATTTACTGTTGGAATTGCAATACGGTTCATCAATTCAGTTATTGTCTCACAGATGCCGTATTTTAGCTAAGCTTTCATTATAATTCATAAATGTGAATGCAGTATTTTTCTTAACAGTTGCCAAATGCATACCATACCTTATATGTTTTGTTTTTTTTGCTCGGTTTTTCAGCACAGCAAATGAAAAATAACTGAGAAGTGATCACTTGCCGTCGAAGAACAAGACAGCTGCACTGCAACGCTTTCAGACATTTCTGCATTGAATATTAAATGACTTTGCTCGCTACTGTCAAATTTATAAGCAGTCAACACTGCCACTGGATATCTTTAAGACTGCATGCAATGTATTTTGATTATAAATACAATATGGATGGTATACTCCTAACATACAGGCCAGTACTCCGTGCTGTTGGCTTTAACAAATCAGTCCTTCTCTGGATGGTGTCAGTCATTCCATACAGGAGGCGGTGTAGTGAGTAGAGAAGCCATCCTTCAACCAGAAGACCCGGGTTCAAGTCCCCCTGACAGCAAGCATCTGCCCTGCTGACGTGTCCTTGAGCAAGATGCTGGATCCCTACCAGCTCCATGCTTCTATTCTGTATTCGATCCTGACCTCTGACCTCCCTGTGGAGGAGTGCAAGTGAAAAGAGAACTTCCCTTTTGGGATCAATTTGGTACCACAAAAATAAATAAATAAATAGAGTCTGGGGGAATACCAACTCTCCATAACACAGTGTGAGGAAATAGCCTTCTAAATGTAATAGGAGTTATTAGGCTAAGAGTTATATTTATATGAGATGGGGCAGGTGAAACCCATTTGACTTCTCTTACACAAGGCCAGCACAGGTATTCTTCTCACTGCTTATGGCAACTCACATCATGTTCTTTCTTCTCCTGTCACAACTACATTCCTCCTCACAACACACAAACGGGGGCAATCAAAATGTTTTATGGTAAAAGTATTATGGTAAATCCACTGTGCAAAACAGCCATGTCATCAAATGAGCCCAAAAGATTTCATCTTGTGCCACCGACCAGAGTAACACAAATGTTGGCCAGCAGGGACAGTTCAATCTTTGTGTCGCTCTAACTTATACAAGACCTAAATAGAGAATTAATTACAACTTTAATTAACTCCACACATCAGGCTTTGTGAGCAGGCTGCTTACAGTACTACAATGCATCAGAGTTGCTGGGCCCAGAAGTGGAGCATCAGCATTTGTGCAACTCCACAAAAACAAAACAAATGACGTGTCACAAGGAATGAAGCAGGCTTTCGTTTAAAAGCCTGCGCGAATAATCCAGCTGACTTTGCGTTTGTAACTAAAAAAAGGCAGAATGAGAGATGAGAGAGAGAGAGGGAGAACGAGAAAGAGCGAGAGAGAGAGAGAGAGAGAGAGAGACCCAAAAACAAACACAAAAACAAAAATGGCACAGGCAGAATGCTCGAATAACAACGCTTGCAGTCATTGCCCCTCTGGAAAGCTATGAGAGAAGACCGTGAGTCAGGGAAGAGTCATGACTTCACATTAGGATTTGACCCAAAACAAAATAAAAAGGACTATCTAGTACTCTAAGAGCATTTTTTTTCCTTCTTGGGTCCTATGAGCAGAGAATTATCTCTTACTGGGACTAATCTATATGGACAGAGAGGAAACAGCGCTCATGCCCTGTCGCATGCTTGCCCCAACTGTCCTTCAACCTGAGTTATGCAATCTGCATTAGTAAGAAATGGAATTGTTATAGCTTTTTTTGTGCTTCTTGAACTGCTGGGATGTCAGCAGTATATTCTATTTTCTGTACGGCTTGTTTTATTATCCAAGCATCCTGATGGGCCTGCATGAAAAGCGGAAGACCTCTCAGCCTCTGCAGCAGGCCAGTGTGAGGCCAGCATGACAGTCTGCCATTGAAATTGGCCAACATTTGCCCTTGCTGAGCCCTACAACTCTTGATCCAAATCCAAAGTGACACCTCATAAACAGGTTGTCAAAAGGCTTTACCTTGATTTTGTCTGTCATTTTGTCCATCTGTCTCCCTCTCCTGTGTGCCTCAGTCGATAAATTAATTACACTCAGTCAGTGAATTCAGTCGGTGAAGTTGGTTGATTGGCTGGCCTGCCCACTGCCTCTCTCATCGCTGTTTTATATTCTTTAAGATATCTGCTGTTAGAAGCTGGAGATTGTGTCTGATTCTGGTTTGAATTATGAAGAGAAAGCCAAAGGCTTGTTCAGACGTCAATGTGACTCAACAGGTAAAGGTATATTGCCACTGCAGCAATTTCACCCACAACAAATACATTCCCAACATCAAAGCAAGGTTAAGTCAATTAGGCTCGATGGTAATAAACCTGTCAGTTGCATCCAGAGCTGAATGAATCTTTTCTTTTGTTACAATTTGTTGATTCGGAGGCAGAGGTTGAATGGGTAATTGCAATTTTCCTTTAGCTCTTTGCTTAACTAAGTACAACATTTCAATTGCCTATTAAAATGCAAATTGTTCCATTAATTGAGCACAGGGGTGTGCTAACTGCTGAACACAGCTATTGTATTTGCATAGGTAAATAAAGAACCACCAGTTAGTGATCATAGCACACAGATTACCATGCCTTAATTGTTGTGTTACACTGTTCAAATGGTTGTTTTTTTTCTCTTTTGATCTTGAATGAAATAATTAAATAAAATATACAAAATGAGGTTTGAGATTAAAATCATAAATTGCTCAAGGGTTTTGCTGGATTGCAGTTGGATTCATGGAATTGTGATAACCAATTAGAAATAATATATACAGATTACGTACATGTCTGTGCAAATGCTGAACAATGTTATCTATATTGAAGAATCAGTGCAATAATGCGTTCTGGTCCCTTTGATGACCTCTTAAAACAGTCAGTAATAAATTACAATTACCCCTCTACTGAACATATTTTTATTTTTCAACAACAAAGATACTATATTTTTTGAAGGATTTGTGTTCTCTCATATTGTACGAAAAAATGAACTTATACCCCCTAGCTTCAGATTTGTTTTTTGGTTGCCTAAAGCAAGGAAACAATGTTAGCCCAATATCACTGTGCCACAGGGAGAGTGGGCCACCCAAGAGGTCAGGTTCAGATATTTTCAAGCCACTTTCCAAGCACGTTACAGCTGAGACAAGCATTTTATACACATAAAACAATTAGTTTGTGTTATATGTGTGTTATATTTTTATCTTTGCATTATTTAAATACAGTTTTCATCCAGGTCCAGATCACCTTCCATATGCATCTGCGGCCACACACACACACACACACACACACACACACACACACACACACATACACACACAGGGCGAATGCTCTAAAGGCAGAACTGACAAACAAACCTTGAAAGGTCCTTCATGCTGTAGGACTGAGACTGTCCCTAATATTAAGAATGGGTGATCCTTTGGACTAGAGATACACAACACACCAAATCTATAAAACCTAATATTCAGTGTATGCTGAATCATCATAACCAGCTCTAGGGAGACAACAGGACACTTTAGATAGAACATAAAAAAAACAAAAACAAACATCCCTTCTCTTTAATTTCACTCTTGGATTAGTTTGATCACACTCCCACTGTGTCAGACTCCTCCTGTGAACAACTGGACTTGGACCCCCTAGTTGGCTGCAGTGGCGGCTGCAGGTAATTGTGGCTGGGGAGCTAAGGGGGAGCTTAATTATTTACAGCAGGTGCTAACTTTTTTCTAAATAATATAAAAAATTATAATAACAATACAATAGACTAGGGTGTGAATTAGGCTATACTGCTACACAAGGAGGGCCACTGTTTTTCCATTGGGAGCCAAATCCCCAACCCAATATTATATGCATGTGCGTGCTTCAATGAGCTGAAGAATGACTGTGTATTTAGACCTACGCCTATTAGACTGTATATGATATAACACAGTGTCCACTTAGACACAAGGCTATGCAGCTATGCAAACAGTTTTAGACAGCAAATCAAGTGTTTATATAGTCAGAAGTTACACAAAAGATTTAAAAATGTGCTATATCAGTAGGGCTGCAACTAACGATTATTTTCATTGTCGATTAATCTGTCGATTATTTTCTCGATTAATCGATTAGTTGTTGTTGCAATAGAACCATTCATATAGACAGCGCTACACAACAGCCAGCCTATACAGACAGCACACCACTGACAGGACTGTACAGTGGACTGTGCTGGACAGCTTAAGTAGTTGCAAGGGCGGAGCAAACTAAATCGAGCTCTGACTCGACTCATTGCCAATGGTCTAAAAGCAAGCAATTGAGGAAACTCACTGTGTAGATGGTACTTCTCACATGATCACACTGTTATGATTGGCTCAGTCATTGCTGATAATAACTAGTCACTTAAAATCGACAACCAAAAAAATGTGTACTCTACTCACTAGTCACAGAAGAACGATCCGCCTGTTTTTGTGGTTCACAGCAAAGCGGTCAATCACACTGTCAATGTCCAATCCATAGCTTCCATAGCTTGTTTATGCCAACATGCATAACAGAAAGCTGCATCTGCCGTGACTTTGCTGACAGCCAAATGGTCGAGTGGGGTACAACTTTAGTTGAGGACGCTTTGGTCCTTCACCTTGACTTAAATCCACGGGGCCAGTGGTGGGATTGCTTGCAGGGCTAGCGAACAGGTTTCCCCCACACTTTCATTTTCAGTTGGAGAATTTTCCTCAATCTCCAAGTCCCTCTCTAGGCTTCGGGTCCCTCTTCCCCCATCACCTTCCTCTTCCTCCGTAGCGATAATGTTATAGGCTTCACCACCTTGCCATTATCCATTTTTTTCACGTTCGCTGTCCTCCACCCTTCCTCGTTTTAAAGAAATGACAAATCGGTCTATCTTGACACACCACAGTCCACAGCTAAGCAACTTAATTGAGCACCTATAATTAAATTGTCCTAATCTCTTTGACTCTCACAACAAAACTCTCTCTGATACGTAATGAACAGAGCAACCAATCACACCACACTTTAGCAGAGGTCAGTGGGATCTTTTTTTTTTTTTGTGCAAAGTTTAATAAACTTTTTATATTTTCATATAGAAATTAGCCTTGTTATATTCATTCTGTATCCTAAGTTTTGTATCCTAAGCAATCACACCACACTTTAGCAGAGGTCAGTGGGATCTTTTTTTTTTTTTTTGCAAAGTTTAATAAAACTTTTTATATTTTCATATAGAAATTAGCCTTGTTATATTCATTCTGTATCCTAAGTTTTATTTATTTTTTTCTCCAAAGAAAATTGCAGGGGTTGCTTAGGGGGAGCTTGGCTCCAGGGTTAGCTCAAGCGCCCCCTAGCGCCCCCTTGCCACCATGCCTTGTTGGCTGAACCAATCATTCCTGTAATAAAGGTTTAAAAAATAACTTTGTAATATGTCCTTAAAAGTGTTTCCAATCATATTACAATCCTCTGCAAAGCACTTGTAAATTTTGCAAATGTGTCAACGCCGACCCTTCAGTGGGTAGTTATAGAGCAGCAAACAAAGAGAGATTGATGTGTGGCACCAAATGAGAAACTTCTGAAATGATTTGACCCATTTATTATCTTGATATGTACACCTACAAAACTGTGATGGTTTGAGTTAAAGATGAGAAACGATGAGAAGTGAGAACATTAGGGCAAAAGCAAATAAACTCTTGATATTTTCAGTGCTGTTATTAAGCACACCTAACACGATGGGATATTTGTTGAAGCATTAATCTCAAACACTGTGAGGTACCAATGTGAAGCAAATAGCACAACCGTAACCTCTGCCACCATGGTGCTAGAAAGAATTTCTAGCACCTATATATTGTAGCGCTAAGATCCACAAGGGCACAAGTGGTTCTACACCATTTTCCTAACACATTGTCACTGAGCCCCGAGGGACTGCATGGTAGAAAAGGATGTGTGTAGAAATCTGTACTCTTTTTTTTTATAACCATTGCACATGGTTTAGCAATCCGTGCCCTCAAACTAACTTTGCTTGCAGCATAAAGACCATTCGCATTATTCACATAGTGGCCATCTTTGATTTACATCTTTCTTCGGTTGGGAAACATTATGCAGAAGAGAGCTAAGATTATGTAAACAGAGACAAACTCAGCTGGTTGTTGGACAAAAAATGATCCCTCAGTATCATTGAGAGATGATCAGAGGTCCAAATCAACAGCTACAACTGGATTGAAGGTAACATCCATGACATTGATCCATTTGTCGGCTATCTAGGAAGGTATATCTGTTACTAGAAAGCATGTCCACTATCTTGTAAAGACCATTTAACCTACAGCAGTGGCTCAATCTCTGGCTGGCATGACACAGCTTGTGGTCCATTTGCTGTGGGAAAAGTTATTCTGAGGGCACGGATTGCTCAACTGAAGAGTATGGATTGGTAAACTCTATGATTTTGACTTTGTTTGACTTTGTTACCCTTTCTGGTTTTTGGATGGATCAATTGTTACTACATGTAGCAATGAAAGCATGTTGTGTTTATGTTCCTATGTTTTTATACTCAGTGACTGGAGAACAGAAACATTTATAAACGATCAAAAAGCATTTTGGATGAATTCCAGAGCTTGAGATGACACAACAGTCATAACCTCAGTTTATTAAGATTAATTTGTCCATGGTCCTTCGAATTAATGAGATAAAGACCTTGTTAAAGCACAATGGTCAGACTCTTTCTCTTCACAAGAGCTACACAATACATTTCAAACCACAGGCCCCAACTGATCTCAAATGACCTTCATAGCCTTTGTTCAAACATTTCTGATGGAACATAACCCTAAAAGTGAAAGCCAGAGGGACCACAATAGAGAGTGTGCCATGGACACAACTCAAAGCACAGTGCTCATGGCCAGCAACACCACACATTCATGCATGCCTACAGCATGGCAAACTGAGAGATAAACAGATTCACAATGAAGGCATCCTTGATGCTTGTCCTAGCTAGTATCCATCTGGCTGCCCCCAAAAATAAGCCCCTCTGCACCCAGGGACGCCGCCCGCCCCACCTCATTTCCGAGACACAGCCGTGGGACTGATGGGACTTCCGTGACAAGAAGCGAGGAGGCTGTCCATCAGAGGGGCGGGGGGTGGGGTGAGGGAGCTAACGCCACATTTTAGGAGTGCAATTTTGAATCACACCTTGGGGAATAGCTGTGTAAGAAGCTGACATCCGGCGTGGAAAGGCACACTAAAATATTGAGCCACGGCTTTACACTACCTGAGCGGAATTAGAAGCAGGCAGGCGGCAGCCACTGAGGTTGCCGAGGAGGAAGACAGGAGCTCTCCATCAAACGAGAGAGGGATTGGAGAGAAGGGGCAGAGCGATGGAAGGAGTCGTAAGGAATGCCAAGCAAGGATTTTAGATTCTGCCACCATCTCACTCACCAACATCGAATCAAAGCCATCAGTGCTGTGATCTTAAGTGTAGCTCCCTGCGTGAATTCTAGGGACACTGTCAAACCTGACATATTCTCTTCAAGGTGAAATGACAGAGACATTATAAAGCTATTAGCAACTCTACAGGTGAAACATAAAGCCCACCAACTGATCACAAGCGCTCACATCCCATGGCACTCATCATGAGAAAACACATAAGCAGATGGCAGAAACAAGCCCCATGTTTTGCCCCTTGCCTCTTTGACTATAAAGGAGTTGAATGTGCCATCTAAACATTGTGAAAGTATCAAAACGCATGGTAGCCAATTAAATCCACACAATCCATATTAGAAAACCGAGCCTCTAAACGAACCGTTTGGACTTCCATAACTTTGTGGCTGGTCATTTGAGATCAATGATAGTGAGCAAACCTTTGTGACAAAGGTTCGCTCATTATCATTTTTGTAAGAAATAATAGGCTAACAAAATGTTGCCATTGTTTATTTACCAGAGAGTTTTCCCTAACTGTAGCTGCCGGCGCTGCGGTGTCTCATGTTTCACTCTTGAAACGGTTAGCCAATCAGAACAGAGGGGTCGTTAATATTAATGAGCCTTAAAGACACAGCAACAGAAACAGCCTGTTCTTGGTAAGGCTCAGAGAGATGCTGGAAAATGAATGTGTAAAAATGGATTGAGAGTGTTTTTGGTACATGGCACCACACAAACAGCTTTTAATGGACCTCAAGACATAAAATATAACACTGGAAAGTGTAAAATATGGGACCTTTAACCCACAGGCAAAACTGTAAGCTTGGGCCAGCTTGCCAGCGCTGGGTCAGTTTAACTGTTATCCTTGCAATTACTTTGAGTGTTTGCTTTAGCAAGCAAAATGCAAGATGGGGACAATCTGATTGGTTTCCATTACAAATAATAATATATAATATTGCCTCTGTAACAAATAATGTTACAGAGGCAATAATCACATTGTAGTCATCTGTAACTAACTGAACCTTTCATGCTGAAGCTAATTAGACATATGCTGTAAGATTTGACTTCTCAAGCAGCAGACAGGAAAATAAAGATTTCATTGTCAGAGCAATTGAAATTTGAAGACACTCGTGTCACTAAGGTTTCCACACAGCCATGCTTACATTTTGTGTGTTGCATTTAATCAATTTTTCAATTTATGACAGCACTTTAATTAAGTCAACATACAATAATTAGCAGCAGCAACACCTTGTTTTACTTTACGCTCCATGATAAGACTGTAGCCCAGTGCGTCTGTTATAAGCACTATTACTCAGACGTTTGCTTTCATGTCTAAGTGTTGGGTGGCAGTTTAGCACGTCCTTTGGGATGCCTGTGTTTGGATAACGACACGCCATAAATGTCAGCTCCAGAATTTGTTATTTCAGACTTGTGTTGCATTAATTACCTCAGTGCGTCAATGTCTTTACACCTGTGTAGCCTTAACGGCTGGTTCATGTTCATTAGCGCAACATGTCGACAAAGTGCTTTGCTAAATAACATTTACCATCAAATCTAGGACACCCATAACATTATTTCCTGTAAATGAACTAATTTTCAGACAAAGTGCCTTGACTGTGATGAAAGATCTTGTGATGGGTTAAGCTGACATTTGAAGTTTTTGTTTGAGGATGGCTGCAGTTGTTAATCAGAACTTGCTCTGGATAACAGCAGTAAATATAATGTAAAAGCTGTAGAGATGTTTAGATAAAACTTAAGGTATTTTTTTAGGATATTTAAAATTACAACAGTGAGTTCACTTTCTTAAAGTCTTTAAACGCAAGTTGAAAAAGTTTACGTTCTTATTTATCCACATTAATGTGTAATCAACTTTTAAGACCAATGTGAAAAAAAAACATGCTGATATATAAATAAAAAGCTTCAAAAGCTGCTTGGATGTATCTTGAAATTTGTGCATTGCCTTTTATGAAAGACCTTGTGATGAGTTAGGCTGACACTTTGAAGCTCACATTCGAGGATGCTGGTGTTTTTGATTGAGAACTGATTATGAGCTGTGCAAGTGTTTTCAAACCTAACGTATATCTTTGATTTTGCACCTAACCTGGTGTAACCTAAGTGTATAGAATTGAAAGATTTAATTTACATATTGACCTACATACTGCACACCACCTTAATTACAGTTCCATGCTACTTAAAAGTCACCGGTCCAGCATGAAAGGCAATGTTTTCAATTCGCTCAGTTCAGTATTTATTCTGATATTCATACAGATGTAATCATGGGAGCAATGGGTGATGCTTATTTCCATTGTGAAGGTAAAGTGCTTTCAGGTTAATATGTATAAACGATTAATGTTTATGATTAATAATACGATTTATAATTAATGACTGTATCAAAAAACCTAACAATCACACATCAATCTCTTGAGTAAAATGTTTGCTTTCTCGCAAATGAGATTTATAACTGCTGGATTCACCCTATTGATTTACAGCAGGTACTGGATGACCAAATTATACCTACAGAAAAAATTAAAGTACTATTATTTTTCAACAAGTACTTGAACACAGAACACTAGCCTGGGATTTTTTGTGCCAACCAGGGAATCTGATACTGTGCAATTAAATAGATGTGGATTGGGTAAATAATAAGAGTTATGAGTGCAGTCCAAGGAGTTTGGCTGTTGAAACAAAAACACCACATGTGAACCCTTAACTCTTTATATAGACTGTGCGTGTTGTGCAGTGTCCAGGTCCGCGCAAAGGCTATGAAATATGACAGGAAAGACAGGGCTGCCATGACCCGTGAATCATTCTCTCTCTCTCTCTCTTCTCTCCTCTCTCTCTCTCTCCTCTCTCTCTCTCTCTCTCCTCTTCTCTCTCTCTCTCTCTCTAAGGTGAATTATTCAACAACAACAACCGGAGGAGGGGGTGGAAAGATACATTAGAAAAGTGTCCTAAAATGAGCGCTGTGGACTGCGCCGTAGATCATCCCCCCACAGATCGTTACGGACCGAGCCTAGAGTAGCCGAAGCCCGAGTCCCGCCGGTGTGAATTACGACAGCACAGGCGGAGCTGCCACCCACCAGAGACGATATTAACTGCTGATTTGATTAAAAAAAAACATACTGATTAGTGGCCCATCTCAAAGCTGCATCTCTCCAGTAGGCTTAAGTGAGCAGAGCTGTTAAACCATGTGTGTAGGCGTGGACTGATTTACAGAGATCTGTTTGTGTGGGAGGACGCCTGTGTTGGTGTGCATGTATGTGTGCATGTGTGTGGGAAAAGAAGAGTTGATTTATTTTTTCTTTGGTCACCAATAGACGATTTGGTTGCAATCATTTGATCACAACTGATTGATTATCAACTTGATGATCAGTTTGAATGTTTAAATTGAAGCACACTGTTAACAATAAGAAGCAATAGACTATAGAAAAATGCCCTTTTTTGTATAGCAACAACAGCAATGTACGCGTTTCAGCCCTTGACCTTCCTCAGAGTTTCTTTTTCAGTAGTTTTTTGTTTTTGAGTTGGCACCCGATGAAGTTTTAAGTTTTGAGTCGAGCACGCCTATTCTCTTTATTCTCTTTATAACAATAAGAAGCAAGCCACGGAGGACAACCATTACTGAGAAAAGATCTGCCATCTTTCAGCAAACTTCAAACATCAAAAGCAATGTCCTATGTCAACAATAATAACCAATTTGCCTACAGTACATGAAGTATGAGGATCAGGCTTTTGAAGTTGGTGTCTACTCTGTACTCCTGTTTTTTTGGCCTCCAACCATTACTAAGAACTCTCCAGGAAATCCAATTATTGGAGCGAGATTATCTGGGCGTGGCTTTTTACTTCTCTCCAGCCAGTCGGCTGTAAATATTGGCCCCTAACCTGCCAACTCTCCCGCCTGCCCCTCATTTAAGACCCCCCTCAGCAGACCCCTCACCTTCGATAACGGCTAAATTCATCAGCGGGGACTGCCGGGGTCTTAAGGGCGAGGCAGATTGGACGGAGCTATCCTCTTCTGCCGTCTTTCTCCTCATCTCTGGCGGAAACCGGCAGCTATCTGTCTTCTCACAGTCACTGGCTGGCATTCCAGAAGAACGGCTGCTGTGTGAGAGAAAAATCATGGCACCCATTCCTAAGGCTCCTTAAAGGTCAAACCTTACAGCTCTTATGACGATATATGGCTTTCCATCAAAACCCACAATGCTACCTCATTGTCTTTAATGTATCGGTTAATCCAGGTCCCATGCATACAAAATTGCTTGTGTTAAACTGCTTGCAGTTAAATTGCAGATGGTTTAATACATTCTGTCTTACATGGCTCCTGTCTTTTCAAATAGTCTTCGTATCAGATGATGGTTGGAAGCATGACTGGTGGTTTGGATTTCTGTCAATATCTATAATTGCGATATAGACAACAAAAATATAGCATTCGCCGTAGCCTAAGTGCTAAGAGACAACAGCATTAACAATGCTTATCTTTGACTGTAGATGTGTAATATTTCCACTAAAATATCTTTGAGCTTGTTAGAGATTGGAGCTTTCTTCTAATCATGTTAATGTCTGGCAGGATAAAGGTTGGCAAGTAGATCTGGTGTTGATGGAAACTAATTGCCCTGAAAGGAACAGGCACCTTGTGGCATTAGTTCACAGCCAATGCTGTCCCTGAGCTGGCGCCTTATTAGATTGCTGAGCGGATACATCCAGAGAGTCAATATGGTCAGAGTGCATCTGCCCAAATATAGAGTGAAAACCCATCATGGATTAATAATCAGGAAACTTCTCATGTTAAATCCAATTGTAAGTCATTATGGGGGCCTGTGTGCAGTGTGTCTCTTGGAAGTGTTAATTTGACTCCACTTTTCTTTTTAAGACAATGTGAACTTAATGCAGTCATGTCTCCTGATCTGTAAATAGTGCTCTCATTCTGAAAACCAGTGTACAGAAATGGGACCCTGAATGTGATAATGTGAAATAAAAAAGGGAAATTATTTTGAGATACCACAGCAGTGGTTGGCCAATTTACATGAGCATATGCAGCCACACTTAATAATGTGAACACAGCTCACACTTCAAGTGCACAGCGACGGAACGGTTCACAGCATCAGGTCTAGCAGGCTATTCCCCCGCAGCACCTCCCACAAGATACATCAGGGAACACGGTCATAGAGCTTCTTCCAAGTCCACAAAACACATGCAGACAGGATTAGCAAACCTTCATATCCCCTCAGTTACTGTAAGAGGTAAAAAACTGGTGCACTATTCCACAACCAGGATGAAATTTACATTGTTCTTCTTGAATCTGGGGCTCGACTAGGGATGCTAGTGACATTAACCGATGTCACTATGAACTGCACTTTAAAATGGCACAGTTTTCTAACCGTAATCATTTTAGAAGCTACGATATCTATCTATGTCTACGGCTCTTGAATGCAGCCTTATGCTGGCACGAGATTGCACCTGTCAAAACATCTTAGGAGAGTGAATCACGTAGTTTGTGTGGGGGCTACATTAGCTAACAGGAAACAACATCCCAGCCTCATATCCACCTAAAAGCACCTTAATTCAGCCATGTGGCAGCATTTAGGATACCTCAAAAATGACTCGGGGGTTGTTGAAGAAGACTGATATCCAATTTGCAGACAAAAAGTGCCTGCCAAATGGTCAAACACATCTAAATTGCTACGGTTCTTTGACATCACTATCCATCCTGGCATGCTCCAGTCAAGGTCATAAAAGAAAGTTGATCCATGTTTAGCTTGGCGGAAAGTTGAGTAATGAAGGATAGTAGGGGATTAAATATAAAAAAATCTACTTAAATATAGTACATAAAAGTAAATATACCAAAAATTTAGTTAAAGGATAACCTCAGTTATTTTCAACCTTATTTTCCTAGATTTTGCCATCATGGTGATTGATTGTGTTCAAAATTTCATTACTTACTTCACTGAAGAGCTTTATGTTCGCAGGAAGTGCTGCTCCCAATACACACCAGGAGAGCCAAAGCAATCTCCAACAGCTGAACGAAAAAGTGACTAAAACATGTCTTTTGAACAACTCAGGTCTGATGAAACAACTACAACGTTGATCATTGTCTTGTGTTTGAACATGTGTTTGTTATGGTCCATCCATGACTAGCACACACTAGAACACACCACTTTGAAATCAGGACGTTCCTCCCAACGATGCCCCTCCGGATTTCCCCTTTGAACCTTTCCCAGTAGTACTATGGAGTCAGCAGGTGGAGCCTTCTCCAGCACCATGCTCACCATCTTCCAGAGGGCCAGGTACTCTGCACTGCTGTTAGGTGCATACATGCAAATAATCAGTTTTCCTCTCCGCAACTTGTAGTCACGTTGCGGTGACCCTCTCATCCAACAGAGAAAACTCTATCTGCAGCAGCCAGCCCAGTCTTTCATGTCTATACTGTAAGCTTTCTTGTTTAACATATATTTTCTTATTATTGTTTGCTGTTTTGATGTTCAGGGAGCAAAAAAAGGAAAGTGAGAATATGGAGGAGGTCAACATTTATATTTCAGCATTTTACAGAAAACAACCTGATTTTATTTTACTTGTTTTGCTTTAGGCAAAAATCCACAAAATGAAAAAAGAATCTCTTTTCGGAATCTCTTTTTGGATTTCTCATTGGCTATTGAATGGAAAGTAAAGCCCGTGGATTCCCCTCCCTTCCCCGCTTTCCTGTCTCCTGTCTAGTAAACCTTACCCTATATGTCACTAATGTTTTGACATTCTTGCGTTCTTCGAACCCTTCCTCGGGCGCTTGTTGACTATCTTCTAGTTCACTCCCTCTCAAGTCTCATTTCTTCGCCGAAGTTATCACCGTACTGTCTTGAGGCGATGACAGTGACCCTAACACAGACCTCATCTTGCTGTCCCATCCATGACATTTAAACTGGCCCCCAGGGAGGGAAGGAAGAGGAAAGGAAGACAAGAGTGGAAGAGCTGTAAGAAGTGGACCTTCTCTTGAAAAGGGTTCAAAAGTTCTGCAGGGACCAGATGGAACGCTGCAGCTGGTCAGCCGCCTCTGATCTTTATTCCCTGTGGGTGCTTGTCTCACAAAGTGCCATGCTCGAAATGCTGTGGCAACCATGGTCATAGATTTATTTTGTTTTTTCATATGTGACCATCTGAACTACTACGAGAACCACTACTACTACTACTACTACTACTACCACTTACTCAAGAGATCGACCAAAATATAGCCAACCAAATTATGAAATGTTTTTTTTTTTTTTTGGGTCAGTGTTGGGTGTAAAAAACCATCACAAAACTGCAAGAATCTGAAGTCGTTTCTACGCTGAGAAAAGCCTATCAGTTGATTCTGGAGCGGCCAGACAAGCCGTTTTGCTGGGGATTAAAAACTACTTTCACACTCAAGAGTGGGGAAATCCAATCAGAACACAACCTCAACACTCCTGTCACTCCTGTCTCTCTCTCTCCTGTCAAGAGTGAAACTTGCTTGACCAAGGTTTGTAGCAATGTGATGAATGTTACAACTACATTGAGGTAGCATAGGTGTGTTTTGTGTAAAAGACTTGACTAAAGTTTAGCTAGTTAAGAAGCCGCCACTCTCTCTCTCTCCAGTCTAGAGTGAACCTCGCTCAACCAAAGGGCAGAGGAACACCCAGCAGCTCCCTTGAACTGTATCACTATAGAAATTGCAACACCCAAAAGCTCAATTTAAGTACGGTTATTGAATGTTAGGAACACGATAAGAGTGATAGTGAATACGAAAATTTTCATTTTTAACTGGGTTGACCATCCCTTTAATTAAATTGTGGTAAACTAAATGCAGTTTTAGCATGTGGACAGTATTGGAAACTATCTTTTGCTGCTAAGCAATACTCATTAAATGTATCTCCTCCAGTCTCTTTAAAATAATGAAAACAATGCAACAGAAATTAACTTTCTTCTTCTACCTGAAGTTTAATAATGTTCTTGCATTTAAGTTGAAAACCTGAAAAAAATGTGAAAACATGTGAAAAAAAATAATAACTAGAAAAAAAAAAAAAGTTTTCATGCCAGTAGAAGGATTCAGGGTTTTGTTAGTAGCAGCTATGCTGTAAGAATGCGAGGTCACATGAGTAAAGTGGACCATTGCTCATTGCTCACATGCACACTTGTCCTTTACCTGAGAAACAGATCTATAAAAATATGTAACTTCAATAAACTGTGCAATTTGTCCATATTTCTATAAAATGTTCAAAAAATAAAAGTTCAGGGAAATGTGATGGCATTAACATTGAACTGTGAATGCCATTCTAGCAAATAAAAAAAATAAAAGATAAAAAAATCTGGCCTAAATTCTATGCTTCACTGAGATGCAGTCATGATTATGAAGCACACTCAGTGTTCGCTAGGAGCACAAACACCTTGATTAATGAATCTCGAGCCATTAATGGTTGTATTCTCATGGGAAGCCTGGGTAATGTATTGAGATCCTGATGGGGACGGTTGATTACAGGTTACCTCCAACCCGTAGAGAGACGGGATGTTTAAGAAGTCCTTCAGGGGGTCTGCAATTAGGAGCCTGTTAATGTCCTGTGATTACATTAAGATTAATATAAAATGGGGGTGTTACATGTGATTTTGTTTTTTTGTGCCTTTGCATCTCGCCCCCATCTTGTGTTAGGCAATTATGCTAATTTACACTGATGGGAATCAAATGCAGTTAATTGCTGGCATTTTGCTTGTCTCTCTTCCCAAAAAAAAAAAAATACTTGGCTGCTTAAATTTTGAAGACTTTATTAGCATATTATGTGTTTTGTTTGAAAGTAATAGAGAGCAAAGAGAGTTCCTTTTCAGCAATTACAACAGTCCACATGTCAAAAATCAGCATTTTTTCCATTCTGTTTTCAAAATATTAAAAACTGAATTGACCTAGTCGTAACTGCAGAAGCAACACCTCTGTTCTGCACCCAGGCCAGTACTGTTAACACTAGTAGTTAATATGAAAAAGGGACAGATGCAACACATTCACCATCTGCAAGTTGACAGGCATGACTTCCCATTAGGATTTTGTCATGGAGCCAAAAACCTTATCAGTTTCAGTGAACAAGCCCTGAATTATGAATCTGGCTTTTTGTTCAGCCGTGTGACAAGCTGTACCTCTCACAAGCTGCCACATCTCTGGAGATATTATTGCATCCAGAATCCAAATGTAGCTATCTTTATAGAATCTGCTTTTGTTTTTATTTACTCTGTTATGAGTAAATCTAGCAATCTTAATAAAAAAAGTTTCACTGAAAATGTAACACATCTAGCTCAAATACAAATCCGTAAAATACAAAATGTTTCTTATAAGGGCAACAAGTAAGATTTTTATTGCCTCATAGTACAAAATGACAATAACAGTGTATCTTTATAGGGTTGTTGATCACTACTCAATGATTACTTTGTCAGGTACTGAGATTTCTGGCTTTCAAAACTCACTGTCTGACCCATATTTCCCCCACCTACTAAAATTTTCAACTCCTCAACAATGGAAGACGGTCCTACTAGCGAGCGTCCGGTGTCCTTCAATTACTAAAACTAACACTAAGAAGCCTCCTAATTATTATCATTACAGTAATTTGCTTGGTGACATATGATTTCTCCACATTTCCGTTGTATCTCTGCTCTGATCTCTGATTAGCTAGCTGACTCATTTCTATTGTGAAAATGTGACTTTATTGTTTACGACAAATTACAGGCCACTGTAGCTCAACGGGACAGGTGGGAGGGAGGAGGGTATCGGTGTGTGTGTGTGTGTGTGTGTGTGTATGTGTGTGTGTTTGGGGGGTTGGGGGGGGGTGCTGTGCCAGAGACTTGAGAAGGAGGAGGTAAGTTCTATCGAAGTTACTGCAATTCCTACTGGTCGTCAATAAAGGTCATAGATTATTGCCCCTTTAATCTCTTGGAGCGTAATCCATTATCTGTAATACCACTTTGGGAAGCTTCTTCTGGAACTTTTGCAGTCACAAGAATTTATTGCAAAGTAAAGTTCCCTGCAAAACTTGCAATGGCTTAAAAAATGATTATAATTTTGCAGGAATCAAGTCTAATCAGAACACTTGTCAATGAAGTGACATGCTGGTGGACTGGCTACTTAATCTTGTGCTTTTTTTTAACAGAATATAGGGAAATCAATTGTCACTGACTTCAAGGCTGGTTAACAAGAGATCTAATCCAAAATCAGCTTTGGCTTTTGGATCACTGTGAATGGTGTTCAGGGGGACCTGGCCAATAATCCTGGATCAGCACTCCTCGAAGAGGCGATAAGTCCGGGCCAGGACCTCCCTGCTCCCGTCTTAATTCCTTCTGAACTATTTGAAATAGATCCCTCCATATTCTGTGTGAGCCAAGTCTGCTGTCTTCATTGCGACATCCATCTTTAAAGTTCTTCAAAGTCTTCTATCAGGGCGCGTGCCTGAGGGACAGCTCACTGCTGGCTGTATGACCCACATATTCTGTGCTGCCATCTTTATTCACTTTGGTCTCATGCTCTTTCCCTTCCCATTTACCAGGGCCTATCTGCTCATTTACAGACTGCTATCTCACAGTCCATCCATCATTCTGTTTTGTACCATATAGTAGCTTGGTGTTAATGCATTTTCTCAAGGCTCTCCAACTGTGTTACCCTTTCCGAGAAAGACATTCTGTCTGACAGTACTGAGAATTCAAATAATGCCAAAAACTACCAGGTCGGCTGAAAAGTAATTAAAGTAATACTGCACTTTGGTAGAACATCTTCGTTTTTAGTGCATATACCTTTGTGGTGTTAGCTTCGGAGTTCATGGGTGTTCCTACCACATCTGGCCATTCTGTGGACTCATAGTCAATATGAAAAGTACACTACTAGTAGGCACCAACTTCACTATTTACTTTTGTCTATGTCGCATAAGCCTTTAGATCAAAATGGCTTTAAGATAATGAAAAACACAGTACATTCAATCAGCTGTGTCCAAACTTTTGACTGGTAGTGTAGATCCAGTCAATATCATTCTGTGTCACGAATCATACTTATTCAATGAGTAACTCAGTCTTTTTACACATATCAATATTAAAAGCTGGGGGGAAAAAAATCCTGAATGTCAACAGTGATAAAATAAAAAAATAAAAAAACCTAAAGAAGCTCATGTTGGAGGTTTACTTATCCTGAACCTCTAAGTGTGCCTGCTGAAAAGTGGAAAAAATGGTGTATCAAAGAGAAATAGCACTTTAAAGTCTGAGTGACAGAGTGAATTCGAATATAGACATACAATCCTGCCATGTCTTAAAATGTAGCTTTTGCTGTAAGGTCTGTGTTATCAGGCCGCTTTAAAGTGCAGCCACAGAATTACACAGGTCATGTATTGCTGTCCCTCTCTGGGGCCCGTTTGACACTGCAACCTGTCTGCCTGCATCCAGCCGTTCGAAACATCGGGCTGTCTGTGTGTGATAGACACAGGCATCTGTCACGTTAAAATACTCAAACTGAATCAAAGTGAGTCATGGCAACAACCCCTCGGCATTTGTGTGTGTCATTTACCAGTCTCTCTCCCTCTCTCTCTCTCTCTCTCTCACCCTCATCACTTTGCACATTTTTTTTTTTTGTCTCAAGCGGAGAGAAACTGGAAAGGATATGCTTAAAGACGTCAACATAGATACGATCTTCAATGGCACAGACTCCACAATGCATTAGACTCACCTTAACTGTCCTGAAGGTGCAGTTTCAAAACAGGACAGCATGACAGCCTGTAGGAACACTGGAGCCCACCAGGAAAAGAGATTGGATCAATATGAAGTTAAATCAGAGTGGCTGTTACCCCCAGAGCAAGGAAATTGTGCCCTTTGGTTCATACGTTAAAGGTAGAGGTTTTAGTGAGGCATGTTTTTAGGATGTCAACAGAAGAAGCTTTTCTCAGCGAGTGTGATTTCAAAATATCCACGGCATCAGCGCAAGATCGCACCTCTGTGTTGCTATCTCATCTAAACGGTGACAGCATTGATTTGAGTGAAGACAGGGTGCCATGGTGTAACCTCAAAGTTACAGGTTCGATCCCTGCAATTACAATGGTGTCCATTCCTGTTGAAGTCTCCTTGAGCAGAAAACTAAACCGTCACCTGCTCCAGGAGTGCTACAAAATACTCTGTAAAAACAAGATGGACATAGTGAGTGTGACGTCATCCATAGGTTTCTGAAGGGCCATTTTGAAGCCTGGAGATTATGTTTACGGTCGCCGCCATGTTGACATTTTTTGGAGCCAGAACAGCCAAAGCGAGGCTGAGGGTCGTCAGCCTCGGCCCATAATTGGCGACCTGTCAATCACTGCACAGGCGATCCGTTATATCCCGTTAATGACACATTATTTTGAAAATCGGCATAACACACATTAGAAGAGGTGAAATTAGCTACTGAGACCATAACCTCTCGTCGAAAAAAAGTATTGACTTTATACTTTTAGGGAGAAGTTGGGTTGCGGTCCCATTGACTTGCATGGAGGTGGGCCGCGTTTGGAGTCTTTTTGGAGCCGGCCCCTAGTGGACGTTAGAGGAATTGCCGACTGCCGTCACTTCTGTATTGGCTTCAAAATTCACCTGTGGTTTTGGCCACAGGTGAAATGCATACATATCTGCAAAGAAACAAAATTCTACTTACACTGTGTGTGTAATATATCATTTCTAAGCTAAAGTCTACTTCACTCCTCTCCAACCTCTTTCCTTTTCACTTTCTTCACTAGATTTGTTAAATGCACAACCTCTTCCTTCCTGCTTGAATAGTATTATACTTCATATTTTCCCAAGGAAAAAAAAAAAAAAATCATCTCCCTTCATCTGTCACAACCCATACATGAAAAACAAAATATCAAGAGGCCTATATTCCTTTGTATTCCTTTGTATATATATTTCCAAAGCTTACAAACAGGAAGCATTCATCTCAAATACTGCGTGTGAGCATCTTCAGCTCTTATCCAGAGACTAAAACTGACACTTAAAAGGCAAATGCAAAGTATTTATCATAGTTAGATGATCCCACCTGACATTCTCTTTCAAAGCTCTCCGAGAGCTCGTTAAATTTGCTGCTTTAATGCATTTTGAGTGCTTATTAAATCCTGCTGCTTTAATGCGGTAATCCTTTATGATCTGTCTTTGCAAACCATCCCTTATTTTCCTCTGTAATGGAATAGAAAGAATGTATAGGAGGAGTGATAAATGTTTGAGGTCCTGTTGACTTTTGAACATCATGTCTGTTGATGATCTTCCTTCAGGTGAAGCCACACAATCTACTCACATTGTGTACAGCTGCCATCTAATTCATTACTGCCTTGTCTTGAACATGGTATTTCAAAGAGGTGAACAGACTTTTGATCAGTGTTTATATGAACCATGGCAGTACAAACTGAAATAACGCCCTGTCCTTGCCTCAGACTCAGCTCTTCAACACAAGACAAAAACTGAATGCAAGCCATCTCTTTGATCTGCTCCACTCAGTGAAACAGCCACAGCTGGAGTGATTGAACCAGCCTTGATGATGTGTTGTGATGCCACTCTTGTTTATTTGTTATCCAACCTGATGTTTCATTTACTGCAGTGGAGGTTGGCAGAATTGTCTTAAGTTAGAAAAAATAATAATTTATTTCACTGTGTGCTCACTATAACAAGAACTTGGATTGCACATCATATTATTCTATATTGTTTAGAGCAAACCCAGACAGCAGAATTACACTGGGCACTTGCAGTACATCCTCACTCATTAGCAAAGCAATTTCTGCCAATCTGGAAATTTGATTCTACAGAGACAACACAGTCAATTTACCCTTGCATGATGGCTTGTCCTGGTTTGATGACCTTTGCTTGCCCCTAACAAAGCACACGGGTTCCAGGTCAGTTCACATGTATAAGGCATGTGTAAATATAAACAGACAAACAAAACATGACAACGATTAAATTAGACTGCAGAACATGTTTGTTGTTTTCCATCTCTTATTCCATTTGGGATGGACGGCTTCTATTAAAGTGGCTCGCCAGAGCGAAAGATATTAAGTTCCCCGTCTCACACCACTTTCATGCACTCTGGCTTTGTTGTGCTGGCCAGTCGTGCAGAACTTGCTCACTGAGGCCATTTGAACCACATCTCCTGGGGAAGCGTCCAGGATCCGTGTAATGCATGCCAGTCACAGGTGTAGCCTCTCAGATGGTCTCCCGCTTGGGTTTTATGTGTCGTGTTTAATACCCACTGAAATACCCGGGGCTTTCTGTCTTGCCCAGGTGGTATCATTTCCAAAAGTTGGAATAGTTCTCAGATCAGAGAGCTCCATATACCTTTATCCCCAATATGGCTGTCTGCTCTGGACAGAGATAAATATGTTTAAATATTTTGCTGCACAGTTTAGCTTTTAACCGTCGCCAAGTGTACCTAACAGATGTCTGGTTTCTCAGACAAAATGTGACTTCAGATGCTCTCGCTAGATCTTGATACATTGTTGTTTTCCTGAGCCATAAACATGTTTTTCACCACATATAATACATGTATAGGAATTTTAATATGTTTAAATTTACATCTTACAACTTGAGTTTAGCACTACATACTGGTGCATGGTTCAAGGACTTCTCATACATTAAAAAGAGAGAGACCAAGACATACAATGGACAGTAAATTATACTATACATTACAAATACATTACAAATACATCCTGAGCAATTAATTGTGTTATCTCTGCTTCTTCACCTCCTGCATTCAGATTTGGCCCTGCTCACTGCAATTTATAGAAAGAGACAGCATAGTGTGGCTGTGAGCATTCACCTGCATGGGGCCTTCTTTAGAAACCACAACAGATTTGACTCAATAGGCAGCATGGTGGAGACTCTGATTGGAGGCCAGGACAGGAAAGGGACAGCACAGATTGCTACCTGCATGTGCAGATGGCGTCGTGTCAGTGTCTCGGCTTGTCTCTCGCTCAGTGTGATACGTGTTCTCGGCAGGCAGCGGTGGCAGACTCACCAAACTTAAGGGGCAGGCGGAGCTGAATCAGATTAGGCCTGGCCAGAGAGCCAAGTGGCACCTCCGGAGCCGTGGAAGTACCTGTCGAGTAGTTGTAATTCTGTGAGACGGAAGAATGTAAACATCCATCTATGCGTGCAAATAGACATGTACAAGAAAACCTGAGCTTCACTTCTCTGGAAATCTATTTGAATAAACAGATATGCAGTTCATTCATATGGACACACACACCAACACGCAGACAAAAACAGTGTTTCTCCAGGCACGCTTCATGCATCAAAAGCCGAACAAGTAATACATCACACCGCCCCTTAGGAATTAAAAATGTGCACTACACTTGCTCATCTGTATAGCTGCCATGGGAGATAGTTACCCCTGAAACCCATCTAATGAGGATGCAATGGGTATTTGGGTGCCAAAGCAGTCCTAATACCACAAATATATCAGCTTTAAACATCTGAATTTACAACCATTTGACTTTCCTCCTCTTAAATTAAACTCTGAAAGGTTTATTACTCCTTCAGTGGCAGAGCTTATCTTTCTCTCAAGGGACTTCTCCCCTCTCCCTTCAGGGCTTACAGTGAATCTGCATTAAATTAAAAGTTACGGTATAGGGTGAAAGTCACATCGTCGACTTATATTTTGAAATCTTCCATAATGGAGGCTGTAGAAGGTATCCTTGTCCCCGTCAGCATTTTGTAGGCCTTGGTCCGACCTTACAAGACCAAAAAAGTCTCCCACCCCACCCCCACCCCCCTCAACACACACACACACACACACTGTCAAGCTAAATGGGACGCGAACAGAGCAGAGCAATTCTGAATGACAATGACAATGAAGTTATCTGGGCTGACAGTGCGCGAACAAGTCAGTAGCGCTCCCATATGAAAAGGCCACTGTATGCACCTTGCTTCCCCATGTTGAGACCATTACTGTTGCTGTCTGTCTTGTGGGCTTCTCATGTTGGAGTCAACGGAAATGGGAGGGTGCGTTCTTCACCAACCGAAGGCTGAACCGCAATTACGTTTGCGCGGATCGAAATGATGGACTCGGCGACATCGTCAAAAGGAATGCTGGCGGAGGAGAAAAGCCGGAGCCGAGTGCAACAGACATGCCCAGTCTGTGAGGGGATGTCAGGCTTTAAATGCCAGGTCCTGATCTGGGCAGACGGTGAACTCTTGAGAAGGCATGTCAGGTTATGCAAACCAAGTGCCACAGATTCCCCAGCAGTTGAATGTGACAGACACACTCCAACAGGCCAAATGTGAGAAATATCGATGTCCCTTTGTATCACTCAAACTGGAGTCCAGGAAACAATTGAGACATCTGTAACCGTACTGTTTATTTAAAGTGCTTTGTTGTGTTTTCATTTCTTTTTTCTTTTTTCTTTTTTTTTTTTAAATAGATATGTTTACTGACTTTTTGCTTTACATATGACAGAACACACAAGTGAATGTTACAAGCAAAAATGTATATGTAAACATAAATAGGACAAAATAAAATAAGAATGAAATACAATTGAATGACATGAAAACTAAAACCAAAACTCAGCATGTATGACACCACTTTGTTACAGGTACAGTTAGCAAACATATAATTTTAGGAATGTATGTCACATATGGAAAATTAATGAACATCAATTAAGGTTGCATCTTATCTGCTTATCCTCTATACAAATGCTCTGTTCAATATTGCAGAAATGTTTACATCGATATATTCCAGAAAAGGTTTCCATGCATTAATAAAAACATTAGTTTTTGAGTGAAAAAGGCACATCAAGAAATCTAAGTCCAAGTGTTTTCATTTCTTAATCAATATGACCTTTTACATAAAGACTTACTATAACTTATGGACAGCCAATTGAGTCTTTCTATTCATCCACAATTCATCCACAATCCACACAGCTACAACAAACTCATCCTGACTGCCAGTTGTTTACGATGAGAAAGCTATCAAAGTCATAATCCAGATCATTGCATTTTCCAAGCAGTAACAATGACTCACCTTTTTGAGATTCAATTTTGCATCCCCACTATTATCTCCCTGGCATATTGAAAACAGCTGTAATGATTTAATAAATAATCTCCAAATATATACAATATTTCTTTTAAATTTTGGACCCGCTCAAGAGAAAAGCATTACAAACAGAAGAAGGATTTTAATAACAAATTACTCATGGCCTTGGCTGTGACTTGATTATGAGTGACTTGTTCCAAAAGAGGTGCAAATAAGGAAATAACATTACCGGCAAACACTGTTCGGCTAATGCACTTCCTAACTATGATAAATTGAATAAGAATGCGACAGTATCTAATTTCAGGCATCCGGGGGTCTATATTTACCAGGCTTGAAAACGTAGAAGAAACACCAAGATCTGGCTGAGAACTGAAAAATAGAATTTTACATTCACTGCCTTTGCGTTAACTTAATTTAGGGGGTGAAGGTGAGAACATGGCGGTCAAACCTGGATGCACACCAAACAACCACTCTCAATTACTCCTGCCTAGTCTTTCACAGAGGCACCACTGCCAAATAAATCCCTTAATGGATCATTTGACAAATAACGCTAAGAGCAAGTCAATTTTAAGTCACAGATAAACTGAACAATACATTCAACATGAAGCTCACAGGTTACATGTCAGCTGGTCAAGGTAATTGCATTGCCTGCTACATGAATTCTTGAACCATTGAACCACAAATACTGGCTGCCTTGAGCAAGTGTAGTCATTTTCAACACTAGTCCAAGAAGTCGTAGGGCAAACAAACCATGTTGATGGCTAATGGCTTAAGAGTGAAAAGGAGGTATATGTCAATGACATATTTGATGGAGTTTAAAGCTTAATGGGATCCTGTGAACAAGGTAAAATCATTTGAAGTATATACCTTGTACTTTTATCCTCCAGTTGTTGTAAACACAATCAGACAGACAGCCAAACTCCATTAAAGTCTGTATGTTCTGTAGCCTTCAAATTCCAAAATAGCAAGTGAAAGTGCATCCGGTTATGAAGAGAGAGTTAAAGTCAAAAAGATAGAAAACACATCAGTTACACTATTGCTGCCTTCAAGTGCTACTAGTAAGCTCCTACTTCTGAGTTTGTATGTTGTAAATACAACTTGTCACACAGCAAAGTGCTTTTGGCCAGAAATAATAAATAAATGGACCCTGTAACAAAAAGGGTTTTTTGGTGGGTGCTTGGAAGAAATCAAAACATGAAATAAAAGTCTGCACAGCGGAAGCTGTTCCCAAGGTTTATACATTTATTATAGACGGGTGATGCTTTGAGTGTGGTGCTCTTCATCAGGTTAGTCAGACCTGCATCAGACCCTCTTCCCTCTCCCAACCCTTGGCTCCACCTCCCCTCTCTCCCAAACCATCCCTCCACCCAACCCCAGGCCCCAAATGGGCTGCCACTGCTAAGAAGATATGCCAACACAACAGGTTAAAGGTACATTAAGTAATATGTTTATTGTCCCAGAGACTTCTGGCTTTCAAAAACTCACTTTCTCACCCTTACTCTCTGTTTTGGAAGTTTAATCAAAATTAGACCGGTGATGAAGCAGTTGTGGCCAAGTTTTAAATTTTGACCTTTTAACTATAGGTCCCCATTAGGAAAATCAACGCACAGAGGTAAAATGCATCATCCCTCCAAGTTTAATCAAAATCAGCGGTATGTGTGAGATATAACATTTGACTTAAAAAGTTTTGATCTTTAATTATAGCGTCCTCATAAGGTGAATCAGTATGATTTGTAAGGATAGCTGGATGTGTGTAGGACTTAAAGCCTTTCAAAGTTTGAAATTTTGAGCTGTATTTGTAGCGCTTCATCAGGCCAATCTTTTAAACACTGGAACACAGTTCCACAATACATTTTGTGAAACCAGTGACACCAGCCACACGTTATTTTTTTTTTTATTGTATTAAGATCATCACAAAAAGTCATTATAGTATTACAGTAAGATTTGTGAAATTTGATATAAATAGTATTCAACCTTTTTGAACTGAGATTTTTTTACCCCTTGATGTAAGTTTGATCTTCTCTAGCTTTGGGTGAAATATCACCTTTAAGGTGAAATATCACCTTTAAGGTGAAATATTACCTCTCAGCCATCTGTCATAAGATGGTGATTTAGTATTTTTTCAGTTACAGCAAAGAAATAAGATGGCAAGCTAATAGCGTAGTAAGGGCCACAACAGTAAATAGCATTCTTGGGTTTTACACTGAATATGACAGTGGTTCTGGAATAATTTATTTATTGTTAGCTTCACTTGGGGATTTGAACACTGCTCCCCCAAACTCTTGCAGACTAGAGCAGGTCTAAAATTCTGTTGGCTGATGCCAATTTGCACCTATAAAGGAAAGACTGGTTCATATTATTGTAAATCCTAGTCGGATTGGCATTTGGAAAGTGGACAAGATGCAAAATCTTAATCTTAATTTTTTGTTTAAACCCATGTTCACTGCACGAACAGGAGTCATGTATTTGTTCTACAGTTCTGCCCCAAGTCATGTTCAGAATTTAGGTGAAAAAGTCCTGTTCCCATCATTGTATATCCAGGCAGGGTTCCCTTTTGATTTGTGTCAAGAGATAATAAAGCATCAGCAGGAATAGCAGGAGCTCTATTAGTAAAGGAATTATATTGTTTTTTATATGGTTATATGGTTTTTAACAAAACCTCTTCAATGAATAGAGGGAGAAATGGACAGAGGTCAGTTTGTATTTCAGTACTAACCTCCCAACGGATATAAATACTGCAAACAAATACAGATCTTTGATGAACTAGATCTCATTCTCATGCCAGGCCCGAAAGGCCAGATCCATCATAGCTGGAGCAGAAAGGTGGCTTGACATAACAGGTACAAAAAACAAGGTGTGTCCTGAATTGCAACTACATTTGAAGCATATTCCAGTAGCAGTTTAAAAGGTTGGGTATATGACCATTCCTCCCACCATTGTCATCTTATTGAAATAAATGCTGTTTGGTGCCAGTATGGGGTGTGAACCGTAACAATTTGAAGACATTTGGATTCTTAAATCATGTTCTATGAGCCATGTTTGCCAGTGTCCAAGGAAACACTGACACAATTTGGCAAGCAGTGTGCAATGTTCTCTCCCATGCAAAGAGAGAAAGAGAGAACACCACAAATCAGGGTTAACAGAACAACATGGCCAACCAAAATGCTATATCTTAAAAACAGTATC
Source organism: Centroberyx affinis (assembly GCF_046629955.1). Lineage (NCBI taxonomy): Eukaryota > Metazoa > Chordata > Actinopteri > Beryciformes > Berycidae > Centroberyx > Centroberyx affinis. The sequence continues at coordinate 184,996 of NW_027279922.1, forward strand.
CTCAAAGATTACCATTACAGTATTGCAGATTACCTGTACAACAAACTCATATACTTTTACATGAACTGTTTAGTAATAGATTTCAACTTACAGGCAATGCTTGGTATGGAAAACAAAAGGAGGGTTGCAGATTATATAGCATTGTTCTGGTTTGGCTGAGTTCGTCCTGTGTGCAAAGAAAGTGCCAGAAGAGGAACTGAAATGCCTCGCAACTGAGGAGAAATGCATTAGGGCCAAAAAGACAAAAGCACAAAAAGCATAATGGCCTGGAGGACAAAATATACTTCACCACATGACGTATGGCGAAGACCATAGCCATTAATTACACTGCAAACTATATTGTTGCTGCTCCGCATTTAAATTCTACTTCCCTTAGAACTTGCTACCACTTAGCATTTATTAGCATGTTATAATATAAAAGGCAGTCATTTTGTTACACAAATTGTCTGCAGTAATGGATCATGACTTCAGGTGGTCATGGATGCCAGCGGGATATTCAACCATTTTTGTGGGATCCTGTGTGTAGTGGAGGCTAATGACAAAGTAAAATAGCTGCTTTAAAAAATATGCTTCATTAAAACAAAGAATAGTAAAATATATAAAAGGAGATAAATAAAGGAAAAAGTGGTTAGTAGTTTTACAAGGCAACAGAAAACATGTCAGCTCCCACAAATGATGCAGCTATTGTGTCAGACAGAGATGCAACAGTTCCCAAAGTTTTGACAAAATCAGTGGATGATGGTGTATGAAATATCGCACATGACACATGGATGAAGAAGCAAATGAATACTATTACCACTACTGCTACTTCTACTACTATTACTAATAATAATAATAATAATGACAACTTAACTAGAAGCAAGTCCATTATGTGCTTTAAAATCTTAAAATCAATCCTAAATCTTACAGGAACCCAATGGAGGGAAGCTAAAAGAGGAATGGTGTTTTTTCTCCTTTCGGGCTTCATGGGGTGTCTGGCGACTGCATTTTGGACCAGTTCGTTTGTAAAGTCTTTGCTGGCTTAAACATGTGACAAGGGAGTTAAAATAGTCTATGCAAGAGAAGATAAGCACGCATAACAGTTCCCAGGTTCTTTGCAGATAATAAATGATCTAAATTTTGCAAGTCTTGTACATTGGATGAAGCAATTCTGCACACCTGACTTAATATGCTTGTCCAGGCTTAGGTTTCTGTCAAAAATTATACTAGGGTTTTTCCAATCTGTGGTAACATTAGTGGACAACGGACCAAGTTGTTTGGTGATTTGGCAATTTATACTGTGAGGATCTATAGGAATGATTTCAGGTTTGTTGAGATTTAATTGAAAAAGGTTTTGAGACATCCAGTTTTGAAGGTCCTGAAGGGAGTGACTGAGTATGTTAGTGGGATCGATGGATAAATGCAGCTGAGTATTATCTGCACAGGAATGGAAACTGACATTAAGTCGAACAACATGCAAATAGCATGCCCTAGCTGTAGCATATAGAAGGAGAAAATAACTGGTCCTAGAACAAACCCCTGAGGAACCCCAAAAGACATCTTTGCACACAATGACCTGGCATCACCAATGCCAACACTAAAAGCCCTTTCTTGTAGATAAGAATAAAACCAGTTAAAAACACTGCCAGAGATGCCAACCCGGTGTTTAAGATGTTCAAGCTGAATAAAATGATCAACAGTGTCAAATGCAGCACTCAGGTCTAAAAGAACTACAATTGATGATTTCCCTGCATCAGTGGCTAAAAGCAAATCATTCATGACTTTAAGTAGAACAGTCTCAGTCAGTGCTATCATGAGCTCTAAAACCATTGAAACTTCTCAAAAAGTCTGTTTCTTCTCATAAAAGCAATCAATTGGGTGGCTACAATTTTTTCCAAAACCTTAGAAAAAAGGTTTAGAAGTTTAGAAATAGGTCTATAATTGCACAGGGAGTTTGGGTCTTTTGAGGGCTTCTTTAGAATTGGTTGGACAATATCATTTTTAAAATAAAGGGGAACAATACCAGTACTGTAGCTAATGAGCTAATGGTGATTTTTAATATGTAATCTAACAGGAAGTAAATCAAGGACACAGGCAGAAGGCTTCATTTTAATGAATAATGTAGTGCCCCCCCAAGGCAAATCAGTGTATTTTTGAAAATGCTGGGAATGCAGTGGCAAGATGCATCATTCTCCCAAATTAAATCATAATCTGATCAGTGGTGTCTGTGATATTGTACATGACACGCGAAAAAGCAAATGAATGATATAGCTCCCCCTTGGGCTAATGGGTCATTATGAAAAAGCTGTAATATAGTTTCATCAAAATCTGAACAATGGTGTCTGAGATGTTGTATGTGAAAGACTGACACATCAATGAAGAAACGAACAGATGGAGGCCATCTCCAAATGTGCTCTACTGCGTTGATACCTGCAATGTATTTCTAAAGCTGAGACTAACCAATTTACAACTGATTCACATTTTCATCATATGGTTTGGCACTTGTTGAATCAAAATGTATTCATCCTCTTACAAGAGGCACTCTTGTGTTGGTAATCACCATAAATCCACACAAGCATATGTAATGGCAAAAGAAATGGTAGGCAGGCTTAAAAGTGTTCCGGGTGCACGGAGAAACGTCAAATACATGACTGAAAGGTCAAAACTGACTCTTTCAAAACTGAACCAATCCAAAACAGCATTTCACACTAGGAAACATAGAGGGAAAAAGCATGTATCGAGGCAGCAATTTGAATTACATGCTGCACAAATAAATCTGAGCACAAAAGATGAAAATACAGTCTTGAGGCTCCTGCAAATCCTTTGCAGTGTGAATTGTTATTGGTCTTCAATAAGCAATAGAAAGAGATTAAGCCCATGTTGACTATGTCCCTAGTCCTCCCCCTCCTGTTGGTAGTTTTCGTTTCTGATGTTGATTTCCATAAAATAATGTGATGGATACACACTGTTCCGCAACAGGAAAAGGGTGTTGTGGTCAAACACAGAAAAATCATCGCGACTGAAACCAGCTGTGACAGTAATGAGTGTTAATTGGACTTAAGATCCAGTTATTTATCTCTGTTCATCTCATAAAATCCATATTTCTATGCCACATGCCAAAGAAGTTTTATGCATCAAGCTTGTACACAATGTGCAAGATGTGAATGTGTTTGCACAGTTTCCAATTGGTGCTTGGGAACAGACAACATTGTGTACCATGACAAGGTTGAATACAGAGCAGAGAAATTACTTAATGGGGTTCAGTGCAGTTTGCCTGGTTCGTGTCCCTCGCCGAGGCTCAGGTTCCTCGGAGCGAGTGGGAGGTAGGAGGGAGAAGCAAAGAGACAGGCATGGCCATTCCCACTGCGTCTTCCACATCAGCCAGACTGGAAATGGGATTAGGGTTTCATTTCATACACACAGAGTTATTTGGTGCACTTGTGTATGAATCGTATGCGGCAGCATCTGAAGATACACACTTCCATGCACACACTTGTGAGATGAGTCATTCCCTTTGTGAATCATGGTAACGTTGTCCTCTCTTAAACTAGTGTGGGGTTTGATGTTTAAAAAAAAAAAAAAAAAAAAAGATTTCGGTAGCACATTTTCATACACTTGCCTACTGACAGTGCGGCCCATTCTGGGAGAGTGCTAACACATAAAGATTTGCACTTGTAAGGAAACAGATGTCAAAAGGCTGATAAAATATGGAGTGTTTTTGTTCTTTTGTTGCGGGGGTGGGCAGCTGAGTAAACCTTATTTTTTTGACAGAAAACTGTTGGAGTTATTCTGTCTTGGCTACATCCGTGCCTGACTGTATCTGTAAGTAAGTCAGAGTGAGTAACTGGTGCAATAACTATGTTTTGATGTGTGAGCAGAACCTCGTTAATTTAAACTTCACAGGAATAAAAGACATTCAAACTGTGAAATGTTCCAATTAGAAAAAATACATGACATACCATGCCAAAAAAGTGTGTAATACCAAAATATATATATAAAGAAACACATGTATTCCAAAATGTCCTCTGCAGTTTCTTTGCTGTCACTAAATTATATTAATTGAACGTATTGCCAAGGAAATTGCACAGACAAAAAATCACGACAATGGCTATTCTGCTTTAAGGTTTGAGATCTGATGTTCAGAAACTGGAGTCGTCTTCTTCATCTAAAATCAAAACTGTTTCTTCATTGATGAGGGACCAGAAGAAAAAAATGTAATGTGTAACTCTCAACAATTTGTATTAATCTCATTGGTTACAGACCTGTTCCAACCTTCCTGATTATTCTCACGAAGCACAGCTGCACCTTCTACCTGGTTATATTACTCATCATTACAATCATACCTGTAATGATAGCAAAGACTTGAATCTCAGGTAGTATTCACTATATTGCTGCTCATGCTCTAGATTTAACTCTATGGAAGTAGGAATGTTGACCTGGGAAGAGTTTGCCTCTGGCTGTATTGAACACTGAAATAAATACATGAGATCATTCATGAGATTTGTGGCTTACTTTTGTTATAAGGCAGCACCGCTTGTACTGGAGAGACTCGAGCTTCAGTTAACTTTTCAATTGACTTACAGTTAATTTTGAAGCCAGTTATCTATTTTGCACGTTCTCTCATGCTGCATCTCATTTAGAAATATACAAAGCACAACGTTTGGCTCAAAAGGCCTTACAAATGCATTTCAATGCATTTCTCTCAATTCATTGATGAGATGAAGCTTTTCAGGGAGCCGCACATAACAATATACCAAGCGCACACTAGGAAATGGGGTTCCTAGAAAATAATGTAAAAAATAATGCGATGGTAACCAATACACAAGCGCTATTGTCGTATTTGTTTTGAATATTGTGTTCTGCTGGATAATGAAATGCATGATACGACAAATGAACATCTCGTAATAACTAATAAAGTCTGCACTTTTCTGTGTACTACTTTATTGTCGGTTAATGTCTATTCACAGAACATTTAGTTTGCAGGCTCAGTGGCCACTAAATACGGTACACCTAGCTAGTGTCAGGAAGGGCCATTTTTGCCTCTACAAAAAGCCTGAATTCTTTGAAGCGTGGATTCAACAAGGTGCTGGAACCGTTCCACAGGGATCTCGGTCCGTGCTGACTCAATAACATCACACAGTTTTTGTTTTTCATACCATTCTCAGTAAAGTCTAAACACTGTAGCTCGCAGAAATCCCAGGAGGTCGGCCACTTCTGAGATGCTGCAACCGGCGCGTCTAGCACCAACGATCAAACCTTGTTCAATGTCACTTAGATCACACACCTTACCCATCTTAACATTTCGTTGAACAGTAACTGACTTTCTCAACCCTGTCTGCATGCTTTATTTACTGAGTCACAGCCATGTAACTCCCAGTCTGGAGGAGCCAGCTGTTTTCATGAACAGGGAGGTGCAACTACTAACTTGGCTGGTGTGTATCTCCCTTTTTCCATATGAAAAATTGTATTATTGTGTGTGACAGTACATCTACAGTGGCTTTATTGATAATCATATTCAACAACTGGCAGTTGGTATTGAAAGTGACTGAATTGGACCAAACTGGGTCCATTCTGTGGAAATGTGAGGCTTTTGGCAGGGATTTGCCCATCAATTTCTATTTCTGCTGTGGAGCCAAGGCAGAACCTAATTCCATTTTTGTCCCTCACAGCCAATATCTCAAACACCTTTCTTCACCCCGCCTTATTGATCTTGATGTATTGATTTGATATGAATGATAAAATTACTTTAAACCAACTAAGCTGCCCTTTCAGCTTTGGTAAATTGAAAGGGCCTAGAATTTCAGCTTCTTGAGTGATTCAGACCGTAGCCTACAGAAATGTTCTGAACTTTGAAATGCGCATAAGTTGCAGGGCATCGCTGAATCAAAACTGTAAACACATGTACAATAGGTGCTCTGAAGCTGTATGTAATATTATTCAAATCTGAAATGTTTTCACTTGCATAAACGGAATTAGCAATTACCAAAGGTATGCAATGTTTTGCTGCATTTGTGATTAATTGTCCTTAGACCAGTCAGTTGAAGCTCTGAATCTTAAGAGTGGATAAACAAGTATTTAATTGAAGTCCCAGTTCTCATATGTTTGAGGAGTATAATTGCAAAGTGAGTGTGAAGAATGTGATACCCTCTCCGACAAACTGATTACTGGCTGGTAAAACTTATGAATTCTTGTTCATTAAAGTTATTAGCTACCTTAAGTCAATTTCATACAAAATAGCAATTTTGTTTTCAGATGCAGTCATGTATAATTTTGAAAAATTTAACAATAAGTAATATGCATTAATATTTTTCTTAAAAAGTGCTCAGGCTGAGTCTTCAGACAGTCTCTAGTTAGAGTGTTAGCTAAGTTCAAAAACTGTAAGTCTGTACTTACAGTTGTTGAACTTAGCTGACACTCTGTCTAGAGCAGATTACAGAGGACTCAGTGTCTTGCTGAAGGACACTTCAGCGGGATGCATGGCTATTAATGAACACAGTGGCTGTTGTGGGGATTGAACCTGCGATCTGTGATTGACCTGTTCAATCAGCAGACTGTCTTCCTAATCACTATGCCATTCAGCAGTCTTGGACCCACACGTTCTGTGACTACCATCATGAAAGGCAATCACTGTAGTGATGGAGCCAATTTAAAAAGTTAGTTTATGTAGTGCATCGCTTAGCAAAAGTGTATTAATTAGTCACCTACTGTACAATTCAAGGCTTATTTATTTATGACATTCTTTAGAACATAAATACAGACAAAAAATAGAGAACAAGAGTTTTCATTGCTTGGTTTCAGAGAGCTGTGACTTTGAAATTTTTAAAGTGTCAAAAGCATAAAAGAAATCTCACTTTTTTATGTTTTATAGTCCTCATCAAGAATCCACCTTGTGTGCATGTCTCTACGTTGTTTGACTTCAGCATATGTTGATTAAAAATGGCACAAATCACGATTTTAAACTCTGTCAATCTCAGGGTCAAAACAAGGATTTTGACACGAGTGTTTTGCTGTAATGTATTATGAGATTGCATGTTCTGTTTTATGATGGCTCTTGCCTGATACCTCCACATAGCATTGACCTCTATTGTTTATTGCAGTATATTCACTCACCATGTAGTATTTATGTGCTTCTTGTCATATAACTGTCTCTGTATACACTGTCTGTTATATAGTCTGCCAGGTATTTTTGGGACTACAATTCCCTTGGTCACATGCTAGAATGACAGGTGTTTTGCACTGGGCCAACTGACTTACTCTGCAACCCTCATATTGCTTTGTTCACTTGATCTTTGTACAGATTTTGAGTTTGCAGATGCCTTATTCAGGTCTATAATTCTGCAGATCCAGCACGTCAGCTAAGCCTTGTACCAAGTGAGCGGTGTCTTTTCTTCAGTTTAAACTCTGTCGTCATCTCATGGCTCTATAAACAAGCAAGAAGACACAAACAGAATCTGATTTCGCCGTGTTTGGACCAATCACGAAAAGATCTGACCAAAGCGTTAAAAAACAAACAAACAAAAAAAAACAGATTTCCCAGTGAATGAGAGGAGGGCACATGAGGGTCTAAAGCTGTCATGCTTTAAGATGCAGAGGATGGCTTTACGCCCAGAGGCATGCACTTTGGTCGGAGGGTGAAATCCGTGTAGTCTGTCATATGAATTTGATCAGACCCCTGCCCTGTGCACCCCTGTCATAGGCAATAGATTTGTGTGCCAGTGTGGGTGTGAGAAAAGTGTGTCTATGTGTGTGTGTGTGTGTGTGTTGGGGGGTGGGTGGGGGGTGTAACATCTGTTTTAAAGCAACCCGGGGCCCATGCCTGTGTGTTTGACCTTGCGTCAGCAAAGTTGGCTGGGGCTCTCTTCCGTGGACAACATGTCGCCCGTGGCATAAACAAGAGGAAGCGATGCTTATACACTGCACTGTTGCATCCAAAAAAGAGCAACATTATTCCCCCCAAAACACACACGCATGCTCACGCACACACACACACACCCACACATACCCCCACACTCACGCTTTTATACACTGAAGCATATACCTTGCACCTGCACTCGGATGCACAAATATCCGTACACACACGCACACTCACACCACACACACACACACACACACACACTCCATTCACACACGCACATACACACACACACATAATGCTGTTGTGCTGCTCCATATTTCCTTGCCTTAGGCCACAGAGAGAGCAGTGGAGTACAGTCGTCTGGCTAGCAAGAGTGCCATGCGGGGTCAGCCTTTAGATACACAGCTGCCCCCCCCTCCCACGCACCCACTCACACCCACACACACCCACCCAACACACACACACACACCCACATCCAGCCACACACACACACAGGCCTTGTCTTCATGCTTATAACAATTGCATTAATGTAGCCCATGCACATACACATTACAAACACAAGGAAAATTAAGTGCATGACCACACAAATGCACATATACAAACGTAGAAGCATGTACACACACACACACACACACACACCTACACACACACAGAGACACACACACACACACACACACACACACAGGCACATACTCTGAAACAGCCCTCCAGGCTTTATTTGTATAAACAATGGTTGTGGAGCTGTGCTGCCGACCTGCTTTTCAGTGTCTGTGCCTTTTTTCTGTGGTCTTCAACTACAGCTGTCTACAGCTTAGTCTCTCTCTCTCCCTCTCTCTCTCTCTCTCTCTCTCTCCCCCTGTCTCTCTCTCTCTCTGTCTTTGTCATCCTCATTTCTCTCTCAGCCGCTGTCCTCTCTTGCTCTCTCACTCTTTGTATGTTTGTCATTCTGTCTCCCTTTGCAATGTCTCATTACCAGAGAGGGTAAGCAAGGAATATTTTCCTTCTGTCTCTCTCTGTCTCTCTCTCTCTCTCCCCCTCTCTCCTGTTCCCTCAGCTAACTCCCATTTCACTCTCTCCCTGTCTATCTTGCTCTCTCCTCCTCTCCCTGTCTCTCTCTGTCTCTGTCTCTCTCTCTGTCTTTCTGCAGTTTCTTCCCCTGCTTCTTGTCGCTCACCTCTCTCTCGCGGCACTCTCCTTACTGTCTATCAGAGACAGGAGGTGCCAACGCTCTGGCATCTCTGCGGCAGGAGGAGGAAGGGGGAAGGGTGTTAGCAAGAAGAGAGAGAGCTGGCACTGATGTTGGCACCTGACTGGCGCAGGGAGCACCCAGCTAAGTGGAATCAGATACACAATGTGCCTCTCCGGTGCACCGCAGTGCAAGGATGCTGAATGTCCAGAAAAACGGCACCCATCCTCCTCACCCATCTCTCTCGGCCATTTGTTATCATTCGAATTTCAATTTCTGTTTTGGACATAAAGGCCTTGGTATGGACATTGGAATGGTGGAAAAAAAACAACAACAACATTTGTTTTTGTTTTGCCAAATCACATGAGAAAGGCTTTTGTGGCATATAACAATAAATGACATTTGGGGACAATCACAGTGCTGTAGGCGATGACTTGAAATGGCAGGTAGCACATAATTAAGCTACAATACAAGTACATAAATTAGTCAATTAAATCTAAGTGTTTCTCTTTCCTGTCTCTACTTCTCTCTCTCACTGCGTCACCCCCCCCTCCTGTTTCCATCTGTCTTCCTCCTTACTACTTACTCCTCCTGTCATCCTCCTCCTCTCTCTTTCTGTCTCCCTTTCTCCACGCTAATCTCCTATTACCAGAGATGCCATGTTAGAGAATGAGAGTTTTGAAGCAGCAGAGGCGTATGTCTCCGACTGCAAAGAGGCCAGCTAAATCTGAGAATACTCTTTGAAACGTATACATCCAAATCTCTAACGCCCCACACACTTTCCATCTTGCACTCTCAGTGCCACTTACAAAGCTATACATTTACAGAGCAGTCGATGGGAGGTGAGCACTGTTTTCATGGCGTGTTTATCTGTCTCCTGGCAAAAAACAAGGGGGTTTACTGAAGCCCAATGTGGCCCCCTGGTGATGGCCAGAGGTAGTGCAGATGCTCTGCAGAGCTTCTCTCTCCTGCTGCCCGGCGCTCTGCTCTCATTCTGTTCACACACAGTCTGTGCTTTCACTGTCAAGTCTGCAACTGATTTAAGGGTTAGGGAAGATACCGCATATAGGAGTTGCATCCAAAGGCTTCAGAGTTATATTAGGAGAGTCAGATGGTTTACCATGTTAGTCATCCTAACAGCTCAGTGGGCTAATGCATGTGCTATGGATTCATGATGTTGAGGGTTTCAGTCAGTCCAACTCATGACCTTGTGGTTTTGAAAAGCTCAATGGAGAGAGCATGGCACCAACATTACCAGGGTCAGGGGGTTGATTCCCACTGGGATCAGCCATGCTTAAAATATATGCATTCATGCTACTGTGGTGGAAAAAAGTATCCATCAAATGCCTTCTTAGATGGCTAGTGGTATGGAGAATTACTAGCCAGTGGCTAGTTCAGACCAGGCTAGAGTAAAAGAAGGCTAATATAGAATGTGCTTAGTTTACATGATTTATTGGATTGAAAACATTATTTTTCATACAGACTGTCTGAGCTTTTGATGGCTAAACATGGTATAAGCATACAAGCATGAGAACTAAACTTGAGTTTTACGTATTATGTGTCTCTGAAAGGTTTGTTGACATTTGCAATGTCTGTAAACACTCCAGTGAAGCAGACATGCATTTTGGGTTATGCTGGATTTGAAGAAAATCCCCAAAGCCAAATTCAAAGAACAAATTTGAATACACCTAAAATTCAGATGGTCAAATGAATTCCAGATTGCATCTTTAAGCTGCAGTGAAGCAATGGAAGTAATGCAGCCACAGAGGGGACCAGGCAGACGTGATGACATCGCCTGCGCTATTTCCATGTGTTGTTTTTCTCCCTCTGCAACTGCAAAAGCTGGATAGCAGGTTTTCTGCCAATATGAGCAACAGAGGAGATTCAAGCACAAGCTGATGACAGTGTGAGAGACATGAGAGTGCAGGACATGTCATTATACAGATGTCACGCAGAGCATTAATGAGGAAGAGACAATTGTACACACACTGAGGAGCATGCACCCAATTACGGGTACACACACACACGGATACACACACACACACACACACACACACTCACACCTATGCATGTGCATGCACCGACACACACATGCACACAGATACACACTGCAAAAGTCAAAGCCTATGTAATGCCATAATAAGGCAAAAAAAAAAGTAGGTATACATGCATTATAAAGTTACTCTATTATAAGTTATTTTCATATAATATTAAAATAACTTTAAAAAAAAAAAGGCATTGTACATAGCTCCAATAAAATCTGCCAGTGAGTGCAGCAGTATTGCACAACACATGAGCATGATTCATCACTGAGGGAATACTGAACGCACCGGTTGATAAATACACAGAAAGCAGCTAATTGGTGTATTTTTTGCAACTTAAGGCAAACATGTGATGATCAATAAATTATGAAAAAGCACTGGTGGCCACTGTTTTTCAAAAGTCACACATCTCCGACAGTAGCAATGCTCAGCAAGGAGCCTGTCCAACCGCCCACCCACTCACCCACACACCCTCCACACCCACACACCTCACCTCACACCCCACCCCTTTACAACCTCCTTGCAAGCTGTTCGCAGCATCACTCTCGCTTGTTTCTGTCCCAGCAAGGTGCCCTGTTGCACCAGTTAGTTTCTGCAGCATCCTCCGCAGCACCGTGACACAGAAAGTGGCTTATGAGTCAATTCAAAAATTGGAGAAACGTACATGCAAGCATTTCTTACTTTATATGCCTTCCAAAGCATTACTCAGGTGTTAGAAATCGGAAAGTAATCGTGACAAATATCTAAATCAAAAGTTAATACTCAAAATTCTGCGCACGATCATACATGGCCGCTAAGTACCTTAGTTAGGTTAGGTTGAGTTGTCTGTCTTAACATTTATCCATCAATCCATCCAGCCATTCATAAAGCAATGAGATCCATGCACCTCTAATACCGACCCATTAGCCATCATAGCATCTGAAAGGCCCATGACTACACAATAAGGGTGGAAATGGACTGGGCAATTTCATGGCTAGTGGCAAATTGCTGCACATTCATTTCCTGCCATTAACACCCAACCAACATGAACTTCATACAGTGTTGCAAATTATTTTAAGAGAATGGGTGAGGTACTGTACATGGATATAGCACTAGAGCAAGCATTACTAACTTGAGCCTTTTATACAAGCCCATGATGGTTTAATTCTTGTATGCTGGAGCTATGGAGTAGAATAAATTGCTATGGAGTAGAATAAATTGCCACTTACCATTCAAAATATCCACAATCCATTGATCACAAAGGGTGGAATTAAATAGAGATAACTGAAAAGCATCCCGTGGTAAGGGACTGGGTTATGTAACCCATCTGTTCCCTGCTTGAGGGTGTTTCTATTAATTGTTTCTAAATTATACTTTTAGGAAGAACATACTGTACGACTTTAAAGGTCCCATATTGTGTGAAGCGGGATTTCCCTTGCCTCTTTGATTACAAAAGGAGTTGGATGGGCTATCTAAACATTGTGAAAGTATCAAAACGCATAGTCGCCAACTAAATTCACTCAATCCATATGAGGAAACCGAGCCTCTAAACGAGCCGCTTGGACTTCCGTAATTTTGTGGCGTCACAAACATTCGCTCATTATACTTTTTGTAAGAAATACTAGGCTAACGAAGTGTTTTTTTCAAAGCAGCTGAGCGGTTGTCATTGTTTATTACCGAAGAGTTTAACCTATCTGTCGCTGCCTGTTCTGCTGGCGCTGTGGTGTCTCACGTTTCACTCTTGAAATGGTTAGCCAATCAGAACAGAGGGTCATTAATATTAATAAGCCTTAAAGACACAGCAACAGAAACAGCCTGTTCTTGGCAAGGCTCAGAGAGATGCTGGAAAATGAACGTGTAAACATGGATTGAGAGTGTTTTTGGTACATGACACAACACAAACAGCTTTTAATGGACCTCAAGACATAAAATATAACACTGGAAAGGAACAAGGACCATAATGGAAACAAATCAAGGACGTTTTTGTGTCGTCTTTGACATTTTTTTTTCTCATCCACAGGTCATGTGGAAGAAAGAAAGAAAGAAAGCAAGAAAGAAAGAAAGCTGCTTTGGCATACAGTAAATCCTTGCTCTGGCTCTGGTTCTGGACTTGTAAACTGGGCCTGGTCACAGCACACTGCTAAAATGTAGTTTAGGTAGCAAAACTGTTGCTGCTTTTTTGAATTCACCAAGCTTTGGCAAGAGGCTCCTAACTGTGGGAGATGGCCTGTTATGTGAATCTGTCACCAACAGGACAGTAAATCTCATATGTATAATTCATCTAGGAGTGTGAGGGAGGACAGCTAGGACAGCGGAGGATTGAGACAGAGAGAGCAGGCTGGGAGTCGATGCTCTGTTAGATGAGACGAGCCTCATGGTCACTCTTTAAAGCCCGAATCCATAATTATAGTACAGCGCCCCCTGTTGAAACTGTTTTCTGGTGGAGACATACATTCTGTTCTGTGGGTGTCTCTGCATGGAAAGTATTTCTGAGTTCGACAGAGAGAAATGGTGCATTCATATGCTATTGAATAAATCAGACAAACCTACTTCCTAGCCAGACTATCACAACTTTTTTAAAGCAAGAAGAAGCCAAAGTCACATTATCATTTTCACGACATCCATGCTTTTGCTTATCGTTTGTCTTCTGGGTTTGGCAGCTGACTTTGAAGTCCCGGATGTCGGAGCTTCCCACCAGCATGTGAAAGCACCAGAAGATGTGTAGACTTTTCAAATCAAAGCATTAAACTAAATTAACATGGAATGATAAAGTAACTTCGGCATAATAAAACCCGGGCAGGATGTTCACTATCTGAAGCAAGTCTCTGCAAGTTGATTTTCGTACCGTACTGAAATGAATGGAAACAAATGGCTGCCTGGAAGGAAGGAAATACACATTCGAACATAAAAAAAAAAAGTATGGTATGCTTGGGAAAATAATGTAAAGTATACGTGAATTGTACTAAATGGGCTAAATGGGTCCTTTAAATTTATACAGATTCCCATGCCACACTTCATCCCATCTGTTCTTGAGTTCCACAAAGAGAACCTCAGCATGTGACAGCTGGACATGAATTTTGAATGCACTTTGAAGCTGTAGTAAGTTTATTTGAATTTGCAATTTTGTGAACCATCACAAACAGACCAGTAGAATTTGAAATTTGATTACTCTGGTGACCCTTTGAGTGTTTTACATCACTGACGCAAATTCAACTCACCACTTGATCGCCCGGCCGAGGTTCACTCTGGTCTTCACCCGGCTCTGTCACTGTCCTCCTTCGGTCATTTGCAATGCTTCCATCTGCCATTTTAAGTAAATTCACACTGTTCATTCAAAGTGAGGCTGGTCCTCTTCCAGTTTTGGTTTGTTTGTGCCTTAAGTCAATCCTGCACAAATTGCAGAAAATCGCACCCGGGGACACATAGAATAAACACGTAGACAGGAACATATAGAATAAACCAATTCTACATCTAGCAGCTTTAAGTTATGATGGACTAAGAAAGCTTTTAAAAAGAAATGTAGAAATGTAATTCTGGTGTCAGGTATGTACACGCTGCCGAATCAAAACTTAAGAGCATTATACAAACTGTCTCCTAAAGAGCAGTGAGCAGCGCTCCGTCCAGAGAAAGCTGCACTCACTTAGATCTTTTTCCTCTGTTGTCCCTTTGGTATCCTCTGGTTTAAAGCGATCACAGTCTGGCCAGCTTGGTAAACATAAGTGTGCTGTGGAAAGTTTACTGATTTCTGGGTGGAGAAGTTCAAATTTCAGGCCATTTGAAGCTGCCAAAGTGTGAAGCGCCCTCGTGTCGCCTTGATTTCTACAGAAAGTTTTAACATATTCACCCAACATTTCGATGCTGATTAAATAAGCTATGGCATTGTTTTGTAACTAATAAAGGATTCACATGTGTTATTTCTATGGCCTAAGACTGTCCAAACAGTATTTGTGAACATGATTAACTCTTTCTGAACTAACAACAAAGACCAAGTTCTACTTGAACTTGATACTCTCAACAGTAAAAATTTATAGCTTTTGGTGAAGGAAATTATTCCTCTGAAAGTGTACTACAATGATATGAATTTAGCTGGTGAAAATCAAATTGCTTTCTTCAGGCAGGATGCTGCTGGACCCCCTACTGTGTTTTTGTCAGAAAGCCTGGGCTGAACCTCCAGTGTCCTAAAATCCTACCATCGCCCTTGATGGAAAGCAAGTGCACACTCAGCTTAAGAAAAAGATTATGCTTATTAGCCAATTTACACAAGGCAAGTAGAATTTGTTTTTCCACATATCAATATCCCATCTAGGGACACACACATACAAAGTCCCGCAGAACCCGGCATGTATTTTACCGGAGACGTCCCTAAGCTGTTTGGGATTTATTTATACAACCAAATCTTAGTGCTGGGCATCAAACTAGTAACCCTCTAGTTACCGGCCGGCTCCTCTAAGGCGCTGTGCCTCTCACAGGACAGTGTTTCTTTGCTGCTGATGCTATCAGAGCCCGAACAGGGACACTGATGCCAACCGTAAAGAGAGAAGGGATTTCATTACACGCCTGTCACACCTGGGCACATAACCTTGCACAGAGCTGCTGCTAGCTGGGTTCAGGCTGTTGATTGTCGTTCACCACAGCAGTGCCATGTTCCTGAAAGAGCTGGTCTCTCTTGGCGAATTCAAACTAATTATGAAGGATCTTGAGGCCGGCTCAATAAGGAGCTGTCTGTGCTATGTTTATCCAAGATTTATATAGGCTTGGCCTCTCACCCTGATGTTCTGCTGCTGGACTGCTGTCTTTCAAATGCTTTTGCAGTGAATTTTTACTTTGTGCTTACTTTTTATGTGATTTTGATAGCATTTTTGCATAATTTGTACAATGCTGCATGCTGATTATGTGGTAAATGCCTCTTGGCCAGGTCTCCATTGAAAAAGCGATTCTTAATGTCAGTGGGACTAGCTGGTTAAATAAAATAAAATGAATACATAAAAGAAACATTTTGTTTGCCTAAATGTAATTCTGGTGTCAGGTATGTACACGCTGCCGAATCAAAACTTAAGAGCATTATACAAACTGTCTCCTAAAGAGCAGTGAGCAGCGCTCCGTCCAGAGAAAGCTGCACTCACTTAGATCTTTTTCCTCTGTTGTCCCTTTGGTATCCTCTGGTTTAAAGCGATCACAGTCTGGCCGGCTTGGTAAACACGAGTGTGCTGTGTAAAGTACTGATTTCTGGGTGGAGAAGTTCAAATTTCAAGCCATTTGAAGCTGCCAAAGTGTGAAGCGCCCTCGTGTCGCCTTGATTTCTACAGAAAGTTTTAACGTATACACATGTTGTTTACAGAAAATAGCCTAATCTTCCACCTTCTCCAACTGTGATGTACTGTATTCTCCTGTCCTGACTGAATTCCACAACAAATGAATGGCAGTGGATCGCCTACAGCAAAGTATTTGCTGTAATATGAGTAAGGAATGAATTTATTAGATAAGAAATTGGGTCTGGTACTAATTTGGAAGCAATGCAGTCAGTAGTTAAAAGATAGCTGTTCAGTGTTCTCATATACCCTCTTTTTTGTAGCTTGAATCTAAAGTCTAAATGGCAGAAGGCTTTTGATAATATAACTGTCATTCTGAAATGAGTTCATTATGCACTGTTATCATGTTAGATGTGCTGGAAACGGCACTGCCTGAGACTTAACTTCTCACTTGGCGTGAGAAGCCCAAATTTATTTTGCCAGAATTCAATACCGTCATTTAGCGCTTTGCTCCCTCTCTTGGTTCGACTAATCCTTTTTACTCCCACACTGACGGCTGAAAAGAGAGAGAAAGAGACGGAATAAGAGAAAAAGAGGACGGGAGTGTGTGAGGGAGGTGAGAGAGGGAGTGAGAAATGAAGTCAGAACTTGTGAGGGAGGAAAGAGGTAGGGAGACAGGAGGGGAGAGCGCATCAGCGAGGAGAGTGTGGGAGAATGAAAAAGTGAACGTCGGGACAGAGAGGACGGGAAGGCGAGAGAGTGACGAAAGAGAGAGCGTGAGAGGACATGAGGGAAGGGTTAGGAGTGCCTGGCCCCGGTCCATTTTCACCACAGCATGGCTGCTCGATCTCAGCCGCTGCAGAAAAGCAGCAGGAGTAGCTGCCACAGTGGCTCTATTACTGAAGGCCAAGCTAACTCTAAGGATCCTCTCTCCAGAACCGGTCTCCTCGGGGGCTGCTGGCTCTCTGTGTGCTACTATGGCTCCTTTCAAGCCTGCTCTCCTGAAATATTGTGAAATGAACATGATGTAATATAATGCAAATACATGCTCTGTGCAGGAAAAGTTAGAGAAATTTTTCCCAACACTAAAGGGTTATGTGAAGGAGACACAACTAAAATAGGCAGTAATTTGACACTAAAATACCATGGTAGAAAGTAAGGGAGTGGAGGTCAGGAGGTGGAAGGGCGTAAACATTTGCCTTCAACTCTGACGACTCGGGTTCAAGTCCTAACTCATGAGAAGAAGAAGACGTTTTCTGCTGTGAGTGAAGTTTTCATTTTCAGCTTAACTTTCTCTTATTTAACCATGACCAAAACCTTTCCCTGAGAGATTTAAACCTTTACCAAAGTTGTTATAGTTGCCTAACCTGTTTCACTTGCCTAAACTTAGCTAACCTTTTGAAAACAGGTGACAATTGTGCCTAATTGGTGCTATTGTCACATAATCCAATTTGTGGTATTGTCATATAATCCTTTCGTGGTGGAGGGATGTAATTTTTGCATAATTGGTGTCCACAAAACATAATCATCATTTCAGAGTTTGTGCTCATTTCACAAAATTAGATGAGACTGCTGTTGCTCCTTTCCTCTCCCTAATCTGCCTCTATTTTGTTTTTATCTCATTTCTGTTGGGCTCAGCAGCCAAACTCTCTGAGTTGTCATGTATTTGGCTGTATCAGAAATGACAGCAGTTTAAGTCTCATCTAATCTATGGACTCCTGATCCCTGCTTCCGACTCATTAGATATTGATATATGGGACACACAGGTATGAAGATTATATATCAACTGATTGTAAGCTCTTACAGCATCAAGAGTGCATTTTTGTACTGTGCTTTACCCACTGAGATACACAGCACAAGGAACATTTTTCAGTAATCACCTGTGTGTGGCATTCAGGGTCCAAAAGTCACTGACTGTCACAGGGCAGGGGGTCTTAGCAGCTTTTTGATCTGGATAATTTATTTGCTACCAATATCTTTTCACCTTCCACTGCACTGAGAAAGGAAAAAAAATGATTTGAGGTGACTTATAAAACATTGTTCTAAAAATACTATGAAACTGTTTGTGCTTAACATTTTCCCGTGTACCTGTGATGCAACGCTGCTGGATTAACCTTTCCAGCAAAGGCAGCAGCTGTGGCTTGTTCACAAAACGACTGCTCCCCCTGACTGGGTGGCAGAGTTGAAAATAGGGCTGAATAATTCTGTTGTTGCTGCTTATTTGTTTGTATTTCAACTCTGCTTTAAGGTAAGGGATTACAGTTTGCATATTATCTGTGATTCTTCCCTGTTTATCCACTGTACACTAAGGAGGCTAGAATTTTTCCTGTCACAACCACATGTTTAACTTTCTGACAAACTTCACCTCATGCCTGAATAATGAAGAAATCTCTCATTTCAACATCATCCAATTTGGTCCAATTATCCATTTCGGTCCAATTTGAAGAGATTTTTGCCAGCTAATACAAGACGTTAAATGTTTAAATCATGCATGCTTGATTCGTTATTACTTTGTTTTCACATTTATATGGACATTTTTACAGTTACTAGGACTTGAAATGGCATATTCCACAGTTTTCACTATGTAACCCCTACAGCGATTAGTTTGATAGCATTTATGAAAATAGCAGAATGTGAGAAAGAGGTTAATGAATAAGTAGGATAACTGTGACAAAGTGCATCTCTACGCTAACAGTAACTAGGGAAAACAGATTTCATGTCAAAGTTATGTTCAAAGATAAAACTCAAAGTCTCTAAAGTTAACAAGATTCTGACCTTCACCAAGGTTGAGCCACAACATACAGAAGTTGTAATTAGCAGAGATACGGTGCAGGACCTGCAAGCATGACAAGAGCTGTTGTTCTGAGGCAATATTTTCCTCTATTCTGTTTATTTCCTGAACAAATTAACTCTTAGTCTGGGGGTGAATGGTGCTTTCAGCCACAAAGACGGGAAGAGCTGAAGGGTTGTTGCTGTCTGGCAGCTAAGATGCTAGTCTTAATGAGGTTCAACAGTTTCAGTATGCACAATAAGTGAATGTACACTCTGTGATTTCTGCAACCAGCAAGAAAAGCAAGGTAAATAAAAAGACAAAGTCGAATTGTGTGCAATCTGTTATCTGCCTTGTTTTGTAATCATGGTGAATGAGAGATGTTAAGACGCATTAAATGAGGATATTAAATTGGGGTATCTACTATTGGTTACTGATGTGGTGACATGAGGTATGCCACTGAATCATCCACTGCTACCTTTCATGAATGAGACTCAGAAACGCAACATGCTTCAAAAGTCTTGGTCACGTTACTGTAAATCATCTACAAACCTTATTTCATGGTAAAGAATTGCGATTTTTCCACAATTTGAAACATGTTGCGGCCCCCATGAATTCCATTAATTTCCAATTAGCTCACTCATGGAAAAACACATGAAACTTATCCTATGTGTTTTAGGTTCTATGTACTGTAGCATTTTATCTTCATGTAATAGCTGAAAAAACTTGAAGTCATATTGGACCAAATGTCGCTTTGTCTCACAGAGAAAACAAACCCCGGTCTGTCCCTGTACCAAACATGCATCCATGAGATCCATGAGAAGAGACTTGTGCTAATTGATGTGATCTCACACATACACCTGTTTTGATGTTACACTCTAGTGAGTATGCAGGCACTTGAGGTGTTGTGCTCATTCAGTCGTTGTTCACATGAAGAGTTTTGCATGAAATCCCAAGTCAGAACTGCATCGTAGGCATCCATTGTTATGCATTGTTAGATGGAAAGATTGGGAGTTTGGGGACACTGCAATTTCAGCGCGGCTCCAAGAAGTATAACAGGATGAAAATCAACTGAATCATCGTATTGGCAGGATTATTGAAAACAGCTTTCTATTTGCCCATTTTTCACCATTCAGAGGAAAGGAAGTCAAATGGCATTTATTGAGCCTATAAGGCTCGGCCAGGGGTAATGGAAAATTGCTCATGAAAGCGAAGAAAATGCCCTGAATAGAAGAAAAATCAAGGCTGGAACCGGCTCTAAGCCATTACAATAGTGTAGAGGCAGAAAGAAGAGAAAGAATGTAGGGCGAGAGAATGAGGCGGCACGATTAAAGATTATCTAGGGCCTGAAACGGTCGATTTTGGGGGGGTAGAGGATGGCGTGCCATCTTGAAATTAACAACTCCATCTGATAGCCTATTTTTGGCCTGTCACACACAGTAGGTGGAATTGAATCCCACGTCTCTCTCATCTTCCGCTCGTGCGGCTACTAGCAGCACATGCCTAGCGCTCCAACCTGCGTCCCTGGCAAACAAGGAAGTAACATCCCTCCTGCCAGCTTCATGGCTGACTGACCCCTCCTCGCAGCTTCATTTTGTAGCCTAATAAATAATGAAGGTTTGATTTCTCAGAGGGGTGTCTGCACACTGTGCACCTGGACACCCTGCATGTCTGCTGGCAGGCATTACACAGAGCCAGCCAACTAGACCAGAAGAACCACGGTCACTTCCTGCAACCTCCCTACATCAAGAGAGCTGCATTTTGAACTGAACTGCGTTTTTTTCTGATTAAAAAAAGAAAAGTTAGTAAAATGTGGAATTTCTTTACATTTTACATTTCTAGGCAACTGCAAATATGAACCAAAATGCTGCAAAAGAGCAACACAATTTTGTAAACATTGCGTCCCAAAGGTCAAACTCACTTGCGAGATGTAGAGACGCATTTTCAGTTTCAGCAACTTGGCAATGACATGGCATTGTAGAAGCTCATTTGAAGGGATTGTTGGATCTGTAAGCCTTGGATCTAAAACTACTCTAGAGAGCGATGTGAGTGCAGTGTCATTTCAACATGTGAATCTCCTCTAACCATGACTGTATACAAGCCTAGTGAGGAAACCGAGGCAAGATCAGTTCCAGATCAGAAACTGGTTCAGACCTAATCCTTAATATGGGGGACTCAATTCTTAATATGGAGACAAAAGTAGTTTAATGTTTAGAGAAGTTTGAGAGTGGAAAGTGGCCAGTTCAAATCTCCAGACTGGCTGCAAAATTGAATGAATAAATGAACAGGAAAAACAAATGAGACAGATAGACTCTCTTCTCCCTCAACTAATACTGACGCACCTTTGGGCAAGGAACTTAAAGGAAAATTCCAGCCTCTCATAGCCTACTCTCCAGTGGTGGAAAGTACATTTACTCAAGTACTGTACTTAAGTACAATTTTGAGGTACTTTACTTGCACAGGACCCACCAGTACAAGACTGTGGTTCAGTGTCGGCTTCACCAGGGGGCAGTGCCCCCCCCCCCCCCCCCCCCCCCCCCACTTCATTCACTATGCCCCCTCACTTGTATACTGTAAAAGTATGTCAATGTTTTCTCCCATCAGTGTAAGTCTAGTGACTGAAATCCATTGTAAATGACTGAAAATCTGAAATCCATTGTAAAGCTTTAGCTTTTACAACACTGTGACCTAACGCTTTACGTTTTTACGTCGTCGTTTTACGTTTAAAGTTGAGCAGGAATTAAATATTTGGAAACTAAAAGTTTGTCATCGCCGGGGGTAGGCTAGTTTAAGTTAGCTAGCTGAATATTTTCATCACAGCCATGGATTTGAGAAAGTGGTTGGCGGGCTTAACAGCAATAAGTTCACGGCCAAGGGTTGATAATGAAAATAAAGATGTCACTTTTTTTGAGTCGTCGGAGTCGCTGTCACCGGCTACTACTAACATTAGCCCTCCGAGTCTTAATGCTACGTCCTGCCGGGCTGACGGTGCTGTTGAGCCTGGCCCTGACACAACGACCACCGTGGATGATTTAGGAGAAGATGGGCCTAAACAGGTTAGTCTCCACACCTAGCTATCCCATGAGCCTTTTGGGAGTAAGAAGAGATGTTTTCTTGCTGCCTGGTAAGAGAGGAGGGACTGGCTGGAGTACTCCGTAAAAGCAGATGCGGCTTTCTGCTACCCCTGCTGCAAGTTTAGCAGCCGAACTGTTCATCTGGGTCAGGGGAGCCGTTTCGACTTCGAGCCTTCACCTCAAAAGGCTTCCGTGACTGGAAACACGCCACGGAAACCAATAAAGGCTTCCACAGGCACGCCACATCAAAGGAACACCTGGCGTGTTACACTATGTGGAGAGAAAGAGAAAGCCGGTCCGAAAAGGGTAAAGAAATCTCCACTTTACTAAATACAGATCAAATAAAAAGAAATCAATATTATGTTTCCTCTCTCATTGACGTCGTGGAGTTCCTGGTTGCCACTCAGTTGCCATTGAGGGGTAAAGTTGAGGCATTTGATAATATGGAGGATGGGGGAAGTGGTCATGTCTTTGCTAGATTTTAACACCAGCTCGCAGAAATTGTCAAAACTATTCCAAAAAATTCCACCTACACAAGCCATGAGATCCAAAATGAACTCATTTCTGTCATGAGCAACATTGTGTACTTTTTATTTAACATTCAGTCCGCAAATACAAACGCAGTGAGATTATTTGGATATTTTGTCTGTGTTGTCAATTTGCTGTGACCTCGTTATGTGTTACCTTATGTGTGTTTTGAGTAAAACATTTCGGTCAATGTAAAACGTGCGTGTCCTTGCATTTATTTACACTTAAGTGATTTCTCCTTGTGTTTTTAGTCAGATTATTAGGAAAGCGACGAGAATGCACTATTTTTGTGATTTTTTTTCTTTAAATTTTCTCCTGGGGAGCATACCACCGAATGGTTTCACTTTCACTATGCATGACTATGTTGCCACTTGCCAGTAATTTGGTGCCCCCCCCCCCCCGCTATAAGCCTCTTGCCCCCCCACCCCCCTGGATATTTGTTCTGCTGTGACACTGCTGTGGTTGTACTGGGAAGCTCCTTGTGTGAATGGACGAATAAGATTGCATTTGCAGTCTTTTCCTGCTTAAGTAAGTTTTTAAAAAATAATAACAAAGTATTTTAATGTTCATAAGCACTTGAACTTTAAAACTGTACTAATCAGAGCTCTAATCAGTAAAACGTCTGCTAGTAACCAGATGAAATGCAAAAGTGAGTGAGATAGCACAGAGGCTCCGCTCATTGAGCTTGCAGGTGTGGCCGGTCCGGGTATTTCTTCATTTTCCTGCTGACCAGGCATCAGTACTCTTTAATAAGATTCATTCATCTTCCCTTCATGCTCTCTTTGCTTGCTTCTTTATTGGATCAGACTGCTGACGGCTATTATTCCCCATGGAATCTATTTACTCACCATTTAGGTAATATTACACTCACCTTCTATCACTGGGGAACAGCAGGGTAGTATATTAAGCCTGGCAACAATTTTTAATGGCTGGATAACAGATAAGCATGTTACTGGACTGGATAGACTGATTTCTTTGTTCCTTGAGGCCAGATGATGCATCATGCAGCAAAATGCAAAATACCTCGAGTGATTTAAAAACAAATATTACTCCATCAGATGTTTGTTTTTCAAGTATATAAAGTGTAATGCCCCAGTTTCCTGATGGCTCCGTTCCCTTCTTGTTCACAACACTGGGTAAGGAGCCAATGGTCTAAATCCTGAAAAACCAACAGCCAACATTATTATCATTGGCATAATTATTGAGTTCACCCAGCTGGTCAGTCGTAGGATCATTTTGCATGTATAAATAAGAAAATACCATGGAACATTTAATTCAGGCTTGAGATATTGTATTTTTTATGAATTTAAGCATGATTCAATTGTTTATAGGTAGTGAATAGTGACTTCTCGCTGACATTATTATGTGACAATATTAGCCTACACATTTACTAAATGAGCAAAGTCTTATTTTTAGTGGATTTCTGCACGGTAAGTCCTTTTCATATACAGCTAACATTTCTTCTTGCTGAAAAAGTTAGAATATTCTGAACTAATACCTCTTTGGTATGTTCAAAGATTATGCTTTATAGTGTTTCCCACTTAATCTCACACTTTCCCCCATATGACCTCTCCCACGTTTCAGACAAAGGACTTGAGGTGTTTCTAAAAGATATACTGATTTAACGAGCCTTTCTTTGATTGATCTGATCTTGAAAATGCTGTAGTATCTCACCATTGTAGGCCACAGAGAATTGTCTGGTTTATATCCTATTGGTGTCAGCTGTAGCTGAAGGCAATGTGATGCATCAAAAAAGCTCTGGGACTCATTACCAATTCTCCCTTCCAAAGAGGGATTAAATATTATTTATAGGGCAGGGGGTAGACTTAAGTTCACTTCAATTGCTTCTGCCCCTGTTGTCAATCTAAATGATACGCTTGCGGGCGTGAGGCCTTTATTGGAGAGCTGGATGTATTGGAGAGTTTAAATCCTCCATTTCACTGCAGGAAGTCTGTGAGATGAGCTGCAACCCAAATTACACTGACTGCACTGGGAACAAGAAATTGATATTGACTGACAACATGCAAGCAATTAGAATCCATCTATATATTCTGATCTGCAAGTAATTCTCTGAATATTGCTATTGACCACTTACCATTTTAGTTAAACAGGAGCATATTATAGGATAAAAAAGCTTTGCAAATTAAAGGCAACCACTCATGAACAAAAACTCCCTTGAGTTAGTCTTAAATACTCGTCGCCAACAGAAAGTCACGTAGAGCAGAGTGTTTTTTTTTTTTTCATAGCTCTACCCCATCTTGGCCATTCGTCTGAGGTTATGGTGCACTAAAACACACTCCACTGCCTCCACTGACCCTGTCCAGCATCATAGATCTACATTACAGACTTGGTCCTGCATAGGCTGTCTCTTTGACTGATTCGGCTGTATGCCCCCCACCCCCGCCCCCTGCCCCCCTGCCCCCCTCCCCTCTTCACAAGGGCAGAACTCCGAGTTCTTGTAAAGTTTTTCGAGGGTGGCAGCGCAATAATCTGCTACAGTGAACTCGTAACTCACAACTTTTCATTTGTTTATGAAGGCCTCTTTATTAGTCAGTGAAACTTCATTAATTACGAAATGAAACGCGCCGTCTTTTAGAGATAAGCTAAAAAGACCCCCTCACTGCGATCAGTGAAATGCTATGATATATGCCTTTGCTGTCGTATCTAAACAGACCAATCTCCTTTTTGTTGGAGGGAGAGCGAACGATAAGGACAGCGATGTCCTTCAGCACAGCCGAGTGCCACTGATCTGTTTAGATGTTTACTGTGTAATCATCTAATCAGTTCAGCCTTGGCACCCGCGTTCATTTTGTCTGTCTGTTGTTCCGGCGAGTGACGGCAAAGGGATTCAAAAGGCTCGTTTTTCATGGAGATTCAGCTCGTCACTTCGTCGCCCATTTTAGCATTTTGCACATCTGTCACACGCTTTTCTCGTTAGGGTCCAAATCCTTTGTCACAGGGCCGTGGCTTTATGACCAGGTATCCAGCCTGGTTTTTCGATGTTGATTTAATGGCGGTGGGGGATATTGATGGGGTGTACCCAGAGTCTGTCAGAATTCATTTAAGTCAAGGGTCTTTGGATGTCTCCCCCCGCAGACGAGGCGTGGAGTTATTACCTCCTTGTCACCAGGCTCCCTTCTCTTCTCCGCTGCGCTCCTCTGTCTCTCCGTCCGTCCTTATCAATGTGCTTGCTGCCAGAGAGGGTGGGAACGGAGGGGGAAAACATCTCAATACAAAGTAGCCTTCAAAATCTCCGCCCCGCTTAAAGCAAGCCCACCATGACACAAGCAAGGCTGCGCAGTACTGTATCAAAGGTGTCAGTCGAGCGCTTGATACAAGCCGTTGGATTTCTGATGGGGTTATTTTCCCAAACACTTGCTTGACAGCGCCTGTTTTCCCCTCAACATTTTGAGCCTAACTGGCCCCCTACTCAAATGGATTCATATTTCTTGCATACTGGAAGAGGGGCATTTGTTCAATATGTTTCTCTTCTGTTGTTTTTTTGGCATGTTTTGAGAACTCTCCTTCAGAGAGTCTTCCAGGTACACACGGGTAAACAATGCCTCTCTTGCCATTTTCACTTTGTGCCCTCTAGGGCCATTCTCTGTGCCATTCTCTGTGCATATGAAATATTCGACCGTCAAGGACTCTAAACCTTTCAAGAATATCATCTGAACCAAAAAATACAATTTGTTTACAAAGTTTTTCAAGCTAGAAACAAAGGATGTGCCATAATTTTGGCCATGACAAGGACAGATATCCTCATACAGCATATGTATAATAAAACAGGATACATCTATTTATTTTTTCTGTGAGTATAAAATATGAAACACTTTATATGAACTTTGTACAAAAAAATCCTTCAATCTGTTTCACACTATAAAGAGTTTACCTTACATAGGTTAACCGACAGAACATATGGCCTGTATTGTTCAGTCTAATCTTACAGAAGACCATTAAACTGTCCTGTGTACTAGGTCACAGTTGTCCATCATACTAGAGAAAGATAGAGCGAGAGGTAGAAGGGAAATGGAAAGTCGATGGGAGTGTTCAGGATGACTTAGCTGTCCTTGCCTTGATGAAGTGACATTGATTAGCTTAGATTAAGAGATAGATGCCTGGCCTTCAGGTAGCCACTTTAATCTGCTAAAGGTAAACACCGGTTGGTAATCCCTTCACACCTTGTAATACGTATTGGTGCTTTAGTGCTATTGCTCCCAAGTATCCGTCAGTATCCATGAAGTACTATGGGTCATAACTACATAGGATTTGACTGACATGGGCTTTTGAAGCCTGATGTTGATTTTTAGATTGAATTAATACCAATTAATTAATACCATATAGCGATATTTGGGCTGAAATTCAATCTTTAAATTTTAGTATTCAGCATTTCCATAAGATTTTTATTCTTCACAGGGTAGAAAAAACCCCTGAAACAGCATTTACAGTATGGGACACTAAAACTCTCCTTTGAAATCATACTAATGAAATTATTTAATGTGGGAGCAGGGGTGATCCAACTATTCAGTGGTAGGGAAACTCTGGGATACATCAGGCCTTTAAATGAAAAACAATATTTACAAAGAATATAATTGAATAATTAAATGAATAAATAAAATGTGCAAAGAAAATCAAATTTCATTGCAGGTTTCACAGACTGTGGTCAGAGAGGAACCTCCATCTTATCAGCAGTGGAGGGCATGACTTCATCAGTATGATTGTGTTGAATTAAGCTGACAAATGGAGCGCTCCCTTTTGGGCCACACTTGTAAATCTAGTACTGATTGTTGTTATTCTTGAACTTTGATGGTGTGGTTAGGGACTGATCTCTCAATATGTACTATAGCCTAAGAGGAGACACAGTCTGGTAAACTTAATACCTTATAAATAAACTGATAATTGTATTAGCACAACTAATTTTCTTCCAGTGTTCTTCAATACGTCCCGACTGAGGAATTAGAGAATATTCTTGTGAACAGGTGTGGCGGCAAGGGGGCGCTAGGGGGCGCTTGAGCTACCCTTGGAATGAGCCAAGCTCCCCCAAGGCACCCCCTGCAATTTTCTTTGGAGAGAAAAAATAAGTAAAACTTAGGATACAGAATGAATATAACAAGGCTAATTTCGATATGAACATATAAGAAGTTTATTATTCTTTGCAAAAACAAAAAAAAAAAAGATCCCACTGACCTCTGCTAAAGTGTGGTGTGATTGGTTGCTCTGTTCATTACGTATCGGAGAGAGTTTTGTTGTGAGAGTCAAAGAGATTAGGATAATTTAGCTATAGGTGCTCAATTACGTTGCTCAGCTGTGGACTGTGGTGTGTCAAGATAGACCGATTTGTCATTTCTTTAAAACAAGGAAGGGTGGAGGACAGCGAACGTGAAAAAAATGGATAATGGCAATTGCCATTATCCATTTTTGGTGGTGAGGCCTATAACATTATCGCTATGGAGGAAGAGGAAGGTGATGGGGGAAGAGGGACCTGAAGCCTAGAGAGGGACTCGGAGATTGAGGAAAATTCTCCAACTGAAAATGAAAGTGTGGGGGAAACCTGTACGCTAGCCCTGCAAGCAATCCCACCACTGGCCCCGTGGATTTAAGTCAAGGTGAAGGACCAAGGCGTCCTCAACTAAAGTTGTACCCCACTCGACCATTTGCAGCTTTCTGTTATGCATGTTGGCATAAACAAGCTATGGAAGCTATGGATTGGACATTGACAGTGTGATTGACCGCTTTGCTGTGAACCACAAAAACAGGCGGATCGTTCTTCTGTGACTAGTGAGTAGAGTACACATTTTTTTGGTTGTCGATTTTAAGTGACTAGTTATTATCAGCAATGAGTGGGCCAATCATAACAGTGTGATCATGTGAGAAGTACCATCTACACAGTGAGTTTCCTCAGTTGTTTGCTTTTAGGCCATTGGCAATGAGTCGAGTCAGAGCTCGATTTAGTTTTCCTCTCCCTTGCAACTACTTAAGCTGTCCAGCACAGTCCACTGTACAGTCCTGTCAGTGGTGTGCTGTCTGTATAGGCTGGCTGTTGTGTAGCACTGTCTATATGAATGGTTCTATTGCTTTTTTTTTCACCTTTATTTATTCAGGGGGAGTTTCACTGAGAGCAATGCTCTCTTTTTCAGGAAACGCCCTGATCACATTCACACACATTCACACCTGGAAGCTGACCAGTACAACCACAGTCTGATCTGCTGGCCACTGAGCAGCTCCACTGGAGCGGTTGGGGTTAAGGGCCTTGCTCAAGGGCACCTCATTGGTGGTAATGAGGGAGGGGCAAGCGCTGCTTTTCACTTTCCCCACCCAGATTTATCCTGCCGGTCCGGGGGAATGAACCGACGACCTTCCGGTCATAAGCTCGCTCCTGTAACCTTTAGGCCACCCCTGCCCATTTTTACTATAGCACATACTGTATGATGAATGGATGTGCCTGTGTATGTGGCACTGTTTGTTTACATGAATAATACAGTGATTAATTTGTCTGATATAGCACATTTTTAAATCTTTTGTGTAACTTCTGACTATATAAACACTTGATTTGCCATCTAAAACTGTTTGCATAGCTGCACAGCCTTGTGTCTAACTGGACTCTGTGTTATATCATATACAGTCTAATAGGCGTAGGTCTAAATACACAGTCAGTCTTCAGATCATTGAAGCATGCATATGCACATAATTTTGGGTTGGGGATTTGGCTCCCAATGGAAAAACAGTGGCCCTCCTTGTGTAGCAGTATAGCCTAATTCACACCCTATAGTCTATTGTATTGTTATTATTATTTTTTATATTATTTGGAAAAAAGTTAGCACCTGCTGTGAATAATTAAGCCCCCCCTTAGCTCCCCCAGCCACAATTATCTGCAGCCGCCACTGCTTGTGAAGAAAACTTTGTGGTAGTATTTTGCAGGCGGACATATTTATTGTTATTAGTGATAGACTTGCTTCTTTAATGCTTTCCTTCCCTCACTCCCTTGGTCTGCGCTGCTTTGCGGCCTTAATGAGATGCCATAGTGATGATGGTGCATTTAAAAGATAACACTTTCATTAAGCTTAAATAAATCAATTTAGGAAGGCAAAATTAAAATTACCCAGCTATGAACAATTTGAGGCAGTTGCATATTAGCAATCTGTAATTAAAGTGAAATGTAAAACCAGTTAGTCACGCCTCATTAAAATCAAGGAACCCAATTGAAACTTTAGTTCAAGGAGGGTTCATATGTGCATTTTAGATAAGAGCACCAAAATGCTAAATATAGGCCCTGGTAGAGGGCATCACCAAGTTCCAAGTAACAGTTATTTGATCAAACTTAAGTGAATTTGATTTGCTATGATCATGATGAAGACCTGGTGGAGCTGCTTAATGATTCTCTAGGTTTCTTTGAGAAAGCATGGAGCTGTGTTTAATCGCTTTAACGCTCTCTAGCAACTACTTCTTCTAATCCTGCACTCTTCATTTCACAAATTCTTTACTTTTTTCTGACGAATCGCTGACCCTCAGAGCCATTTCTCTCTTCGCGATGAAATCTAGGAAACGCTGTAAACAAACCAGACCCCCCTGTCCCCTTTTTTGGGTCATATAGCGGATGCAAGACTCATGCCAGTTGTGTGTCACTATGAAAAGGGCATTTGCCTATTTGTAGCACCCAGGGCACCGTTCTGACCAACCATGCTGGAAGGACGAGAGCGGGGCAATAAAAAGCAAGGACATTGAGTCCCCCCTCCACCCCCTCCACCCACCCATCATTCTCCTCTCCCCTCCCCTCTCACAATGAGGAAGGAAATGATGCGTTAAACACGGTGGAGCCACTCATTCTATAAAACAGCGCCATGAAGGAGAGGAGATATTGCCGGTAAAAAAGGCAGAAATGACAACTCGTTATTCACAGTTCCCAGACATTGTGCCTGTAGTTTTACGACTGGGCTCCGCAACTGGGCACAGTGATGAATTCCCGCGCAGATCCCTCCATAAAACTAAAAATCAACAGCTAAGAGCCTGGTCAAAAATTCATCATCACTGACCAAATTGACATGGGGATGGTACTGCTGGTAACTATGTCATAATTCATGAAAATTGTCTATATTCTTCATCCCCTCTACATGCATTTGATGAAAATAAAGACAAACGCAACTTTCATCTCTGCCCAGAATACCATGCGGTGTTCTTAAAGGATTCAGCTGTGTAAACACGTGAACGTAGCTTCCTAAAAAATATAAAGTTCCTCACAAGTCCAGTGGCACCTGGATGTATCAAGTTAGAATGTTTGCCACTGCAGGTAATCTGTTTGCTGTGAAAACCTTGTAAAAAGATCTCAAGAAGTGGCAGGTATTATTGCAGAAATCACAGCGTTCACACACACACACACACACACATAGGCACACACACAATCACGTATAAGCACAAATCCGCACAGCATTCACAGTATAGAGGATGCACACAGCTCAAGTAGAAGAGATGGAACTTAAAATTGAATTGCTGAACCTCATTTGTCAGCGAGGGAAGAATGGAGGAGGTAGAGGTGAAAAAAGACCAGGGCCAATCTCAGAGACACTGAAATTATTCTTCTCCTCGTCTACTTTTAATTGTCTTTGTTTCCTTTTATTTCAACCACTGGGAGATAACATTCACTTTGGGTAACCACCTCTCTCTCTCTCTCTCCCATATGGTTCTCAGCTCTGTATCTCTTTAAATTGGGTATTTGACACAGAGCAAAATCATTGTGTTGATGTTACACAAAAGCCACAATTATGCCTATTTAGAAGCATGTCATTTAATTGTATTTTCTTTTTTTCTTTTTCAACACCAGAGGTACATTTTGTCATCCAGAAAGTGTGAAACACATGTCTGGCAGCAAACTTATTGTGGTTGTTTGCGTTTTTACTGTCGTTTGCTGTTTGAACGCATATGTAGGCCAATTTAAGTCTCCTGTTTTGCGTTTTTGGCCCAAGGATCCATTTCCTGTTTATTTCAATAATGATCTTTCCCGAGCCAATCGACTATTCAGATGAAACTGCGCCTCATGTGAGTTAAGCCCTACTGGTGGTGATGTAACATGTAATAAAACTGCTTTATGTTGAGTACATTTGGAATTTAATAGATCACCCGTTGCGAGGGGTTCACACTTTGCTGAGCAATAGCCTCTCAAATTCTTCCTGGGCAGCATCAGGTTGTCCTTTCTCTATTTTGTCAAAAGCACAAGATGAACTGAGCAAATAAATAAGACAATAAATATTCCTAATTGCCCTCGGGCCAAAGTAATAAAGAACTGTGCCGTGCTGTCGTATTTTGCCCAAGGGCCACCAAAGTCATCAATCAGCCGTGAATAGACAGCGTTATTAAAATTACGCTCAAACACACCAGGGCAATTGATGAACCTGGTCATGGCTGAATGCCTATGCAGAGTCGCAGCACATTTAGAGGAAGTCTGTTGGCTTCATTTGGGCATCATCCACTTCGCTGGATGCACTATTTAAGAGGACAGGGACTTGACAACTGTTTAGCTAGAGGGGATGCAAAGGATGCATAAGTCGAACACCAGCTGCTCATGCCAAACATCCAGCCGCATCTAAACTTTTTGAAAATGGGGAAAAATTTGATGCCGCTGACAAATATCCATTTTAATTCAGAAAACTGTTGGTGACTCAGGTTGGACAGATTGTCTTGTGCCTCCAGACAAGACAGGTACATGAAAGCCGGGGTGTTTGTTGTGCAGACAGCGATAGCGTCAGGGTCTATTGATTTAGCAGCCAGCTCCTGGCATAATGAAAGCCCATCCCAAAGGCAGCACCGTCACTGCTCCACTGCTCTCCAATCATATTTGCGGGTTGATCATGTCCCAAAGAGCTTGTCACCTCAGTGTTTTGTGACACTTAAACCCAATATATACAGCCCCAACTTGTAAAATGGAAGTTGACCTTCATCCTCTTAGATAAGCTGCAGGCTCTAGTACCTTCCAAATGAGATGTTGTTCCACCCTGGCAGCATGGAGGGCTTGTTAATGGCATGTGTTACACCGCTAACCCTCACATCTGCTGCAAATAGCATGGAACAAACCTGGCCCCGTATGGTAATTGTGTGTTCAGTAGGGGCAAGTTGAGCCTGTGGATAGGGAGCTGTAAGGTTATTATACTGGCATTTTCACTGACTTCACATAGATTTTCAGACAATTTCAAAACAGGAAAGTCAGACAAAGAAGTCAACAGCATATTTGTAGGTATCTGAGATAGACACGACCCCTGTTGAGCTGCTGCAGTGAGCCGACAGAGGGAGTGGGAATGTTTGCATTACAGGGTCATGGGGTGAAACAGGTCTGTAAATATACAGCACCTTGTTTACAGCAGCGATTCTTTACCTTACAGTATACTCACAGAATGATGAACTGGGACAGCAAAGAATGATTTTTATTTTACCTTCTTGGGCTACTGAGGAAAACATAGTGTGACCCCTGATTGGCCTCGTCATGACTAGGGCTGAACGATTTTGAAAAAATATCAAATTATTTTGACTGATATTGCAATTGCGATATGATTTGCGATATTAGAGGGAATGATAATTTTTACATCATTATTCTCATTTTTAAATGATTATGGTGTGATTTTTGCAGGGGATCTGTACCAAACAAAGATGTTTTCTTAAGTCTGTAGAATATGATGTGTAGGCCAGGACATCTCTGCAGCACGACAATATTTAATTTAAAATGGTATTTTGACACACATTTTGCCTTTAACAAATATTGCGCCTCCTGCGCTTTGAAAATTGCAGTAGGCCATATTGCGATTTCGATAAAATTTCGATTAATTGTTCAGCCCTAGTCATGACCACCATGATGAAAACAACTAGTTTAGAGTGCGGGTTAAAACAAAGAAGTCTGCACATTACAGCACACAGGGGAATGGCTCTTTGATATGATATACACTGCATGCAGTTAAGTAGGTCTAAACCATGAGATGAATTATTAAGCAATGTTTTCAGTTCTATGGCTTCTCAATGTTCCATGATATTAAAATGTTCAATTATGAATATGTTTACTTTGCATTTATATTTACATACTGCACGCTGTAGGTTTCCACATGCAATATTCTCATGCCCCGAATGCATTTATTTTGTTGCTCTGTGTTCCAGACTGTAAACATGAACATGCGTTGTCTTGGGAACTGGGGGAATTACCTATGGTGGAGGCTGCAAAAACGAGATTTGTTGAGAGTTAGCACAAGCTGTCTAGAGTGTTCAGCATCAGTGAGCTCCAACCAATGGAAACTCCTCAGAGACAAAGCAGCATCCCTCTCCTGTCTATCCACTGCCCTGGACTGGCATTATTTAGCTTCTGGTCCTCTCACTCTATCCTACCTCAACTCTTCAGTGGCCTTTGTAATCCATTCCTCCACAATTCTGCTTCCTTGTCTCCAAATTCAATGAGGTAGGGGCTTGAGTATAGACCAAGTTTCAAAAGTGTGACTTTTTCTCCATCCAAAGGGCAAAGCAAGGTCTGTCACCATGTCTGGTAATTTACGATTATGATTGCCTATTTGTTTTTGGTGGCAAACTATGAGGTACTTAGGTCACACATTCGTGTTTTTGCTTCCACAGGGAAATACAACCTGTTGGCTTAGAAAATTTCAGTGAGACACTGCCACAGCTCTGCAACATGGCTGTGAAATGGAGCATGCTGTCTCCAGACTTGACCCTGGAAAAGTAATTGATTGATAGATGGGTGGATGGATCAATGACAGGCAGCAATCCACCAGAGACTGGTTGGCAAAAAGACATCCCCAGTAAACTATACGAATCGGCATCCTGGCCACCGTGCCCCTTCGTGTCAACCTGCATCTGGCTGGCGGGGCAAGTGATTGATGACAGCTGTCAGTCCGCTATCCGCTCCACCTCGTCACCCCCGCCGGATCCCACCTCCTCTGCCGTGGCATGAGTCCATCTCCCTCTCCTGGCAGGTTTGACAGACTAGAGCCACATGGAAACTAGGTCTCATCCAAACCAGTCGACAACAGCTGCCCCGTCATACCCTTGAAAATCCCACGGGTGCCAGAAAACTAGGTGGGGGGGGGGGGGGCTCGCAAGAATGATGTGGATATATTCTGATTGAAGTGCGATCAGTTTTCCAGGACGAGTGCAACATTTGGACACTCAGACCTTCCATCATTGCCTGAAAAGCAGCTACATTGTAGGGAGCAGCAAGCAACCTACTGAATGAGTTGTGATTTACTCCCTGGATCTGAGGGAGAGAGAGACTGAGAGAAAAAGAGAGACGGACAGACAGACTGAGATAGGCAGACAGGCAATTTCAAGTGAAAACCAGAGCTGCTGAACCTTCTGCAACAAGAGTTGTATGGCAGTAACTAAACTTGCGAGGATGACAACTGAAAGGCTTTGAATGTCATTAATTAATTAATCTGAGTAAGATCACAGGCCTCAAGATCTACATCAAAGAAAGTAGCTTCACTTTCATTTTGCCTGCGGCATTGGGGAGCAAGATGCAGCAATGAGAAAGGGCTATGCTTTCTTGCTGGTGGCTTTTTGGGCTTAAAAGAGACGCCTATTGAAGCTTAGCAGCCATAGATTTGCACATACAATCAATGAGGGCAGTGAAGAAAGACATGGGGATCACTAATTTAATGGTGGTTACATGTTGGAGACATCAAAGTTGTTGTATAGATTGTCAATGTGCTGCAATGCACCTTTCATCAGGCACCAAAGGCTGATGAAATCATCACTGACCTGCTGGATCGCATGCATAAAAAAAGAAAAACATCTGTTTGGGCTTTAAATGAGGTTCGTTATTTTACATTTATATGACACTGGAAGTCTTTGCTGATCCTGCAAAGACCTCCAGCTTTGCAGAATGTCTTTGCACTTCATTTTCTCAACCTTCACATTCCCAGAAGGAAATGGCATATGCTCTTCTTAATAATAATCTTTATCACATACCTGTAAAATTTTGCCGTTACGAAACATGGCGCTCGGTTTACCATCTGTTTTGTACCCACGTCGACCTTATCAACCACACAACTCCTTTGGCTGCCAGCTGCTCATTGGCTGAGAGCCATAGATACACTATTATAATCCATCCAACAGTATGACTACATACTTTTCCAGCTGCACTCCTGATAATCTAACACACCAGAAATAGGGATACTTTCTCCACTCAATAATAGGAACTTCTCTTTAACAACAAAAGTTTGTTGATGAATAGAGCAAATCTAGTACAATATAAATTTGTATGGTTTACCCGATTAAAAAGATTAAAAAAGGAGAACACAGCACACTTTTTCTAGAGCTCCCACATTTATTCAACTATTGTACAATGTTTTGACCCAGGGACTTCAAGAAAATCTTTTCCGTGCACAGCAAGTGATGAATTTAAACTTACCAACAATGGCTGAACTTCTTCAGCACCTCCACGCCCACAAGCTACTACTAAGAAGAAATTTTGTTTACTGATGTCACCTTGCTTGATTGAAGTCGAAATTCAAACAGTTTACCTCACTTGGCTTCCCTCATTTGCGGCCACCAGTGTGCAAAATCATCTAGTGCAGAGTTGTAGAGCTGCACAATATGAAGAACTTTGTTT
Organism: Centroberyx affinis; assembly: GCF_046629955.1. NCBI lineage: Eukaryota > Metazoa > Chordata > Actinopteri > Beryciformes > Berycidae > Centroberyx > Centroberyx affinis. The sequence goes on from NW_027279922.1 coordinate 221,249, forward strand.
TAAATGTCAGATTTAGAAATCTGAGGTTACAAACTGGTTATAGCAGATATTTCCATTTATTCAACAACATCTTCACAAAGTGCATGCCATGACTACTATATCATGAGAGATATAGCTTAAAGCCCCTAGAAGAAGAATCGTAAGTCTTTCAGTTTTCAGGTGCGTGATGACTCAAAATCGTATTATCTTTAAGTTTGTCAGTACAAGTGCTGTGCAGTTAAAGATAGTAGTGGTTATGTTTTTTTCCTGTGAGGTACAGCAGCCGCACTCAGGATCATTTGGAATTGACTCGACAACTGAGATTATATTTGCTGCTCAGAAAATCAGAACAAACTCATATAGCTATCTAGCTCAAGGCCTCCGGTCGTAATGCTCTGTATCTGAGGGTAAAATGATGCTGATTCTCACCGGACTCGGTTGTTAGCAGCAGATATGGCTGGTTATATGTGCATGTTCCCTCTGGTGACTTTTGTCGCAGGGGATTAAAAACATAAATATGGTAGGGGAATCTAATAACCGTGTGCAGTGAAGGGAGAATATGCATCATCTGCACCTCGCAAACACAAAGTATCAGCAAGCAGAGCTGCAGCTGTAACCTTGACAATGACAATAAAGGCTATTAAAATGGAAATAATGAAGGTTTTACCCAGCGGGATTATCATGTCTGATCTGTCTGCGGAATACAGGTCTGTCGTACTCATCAGTGGCTGGAATCATAAACCCTATTACAGTGGAGCGGATCACAACGCTACCACAACCTGAGATTGATTACCTCATAAATGTAGTTTACAAAGTATGATATTCAGTTCCAACAATGGCCAACCATGCTAACACGAGGTTCAGAGGGGAATTTGAACACGCATTACAGTTGCTACCATAAGCATTACTTGCCGTTTGCAGTGACAATTTACCTTGCCCACATATCCGGCAGCGAAGCGGATGTAAACAGGATCAAAATCAACCAGTTGTTGGACAAAATATAAACCACAATTATCCAATTATTCAAGGAAGTGCCACTAAGGATATAAAGCAGAATGTTTTAATTTTACTAATATTAAAAATAAAGGCTGCTAATGTTGCCAATTAATAAGAATTAGACCTAGTTGGTTTGGAGATAAATGTAACAACATGAATAATGTTGCTACTATGTATGATCAGCTAACATTGTGTATAGATGAACCACTGGTGTTCGCAGCTCTTATCTTCAACATCACGGATGTTGCCTTCAAACCTTTGATTTGGACCTTCTTGGGTAATTTTGCCTCCAGCTCCGCTCGTCTCTGAATGATATCAAAGGATAATACTGGTGGATTGTTTTTTCTTCCCATGCCAAGTATGACATAAATCAAATATGGCCAGCGTATGAATAAAGGGAATGTAATTTGCATTTCGGTAAACTCCTTCAATAGAGCTTGTTTACATCATGCTTGGCCAGGAATGGATAATAGAAATTGAAGCTGATATCAATGAATTTGTGTGTGTGTGTGTGTGTGTACACAGTGTATGTGTATACCTGTGACAAGCCATCTGCTAACAAAGCAACTACTGTACATCTGAGTGGCAAGATAGATGAAATTTCTGCATCTGTTTCTGCGGTTTCCCAGCTGCCGATCGGTGGGAAGTGTACGTTAAGCACGCAGTGAGACGGCGCCCACTGCCCAAATATAGTTCTACTGAGGACAAGGCTAAGGATGCATGACAGGGGATACAGAGAGGTCTTGGCAGACTCTCCAGTCGAATCAATACAAATGAAGATGTCCTTTTGAAATAGGGCAGCGGGCCTCAGCTCCTTCCTGTTTTGGCTCCGCCGCCGGATCAATCTGAGGGGTCGTTTGGGAGGCAGGTCCACAAACACAAGTCACTTAAGCATAAAAACTGACGCTGGCTATGTTCCATTCCAGAGATTTGTCCGTTCCACGCTGCCCTCGCTCACTGGCCCTCACAGATCTTAGGTGATTGGACATAAACCCTTCCTGCTTTATACCTTGTTATTTACACTCAGTAATTCTATTAGATCTCTAAAGGCTGGAGGGAGGGAACATGGGTGTGTCTGTGTGTGTGTATATGGTGTGTTTGTGTGTGTGTAGCGATTTGGGTGTGTGTAGGGTGTGTTTCTTAGGCCTTACTTCTCTGTCTGCCAGTAGAGTGAGTAATGTAATGATGAATGATACACGCATTTAATTAGGTACATCAGCTTTAATAGCGGTAAATATTAAAGTTAATATCAGTTTGAGTTTGGATTAGATGAATTATCACAAGAGGGTGTAACGCAGTGGTCAATGGCTAAATAAGTGTGCAACAGTAGGCAAGGCAACAGTAACTGTAAAATATCACAAAGTTTATTTTGTTGTGTTTATTCAGCTATGAGAAATGAGCGCCTAGCTGGCAGTTCATTTATATTGTTTCATTCTTTTTCTTTGTCTCAATTACGTATTATCCAATTATTATTCCAAGTACGCCTACTTAAAGAAGAGAACACCTCTATTTATAAATTCATCTAAGTTGTTGTTGTGGTCTGGACAGCCCAATCAGTATTTGTGAGCTTGAACAACTCTCTTTAAAATAGAAATTACTCCAATCTCATATCAGATCACATCAATTTATAGACTGGAACTGCTCTTCTGACATCCTTTGCATAATAAATGGATAACAAGTGCAGGCAGTTAATTTGTTAGCAATTTAGTAGATCATATTTGTTATGGGGTTGTTTTGCTGTTGGTATGTGTGGGTGATGTGGTTTGTTTTTAAGCTATTATATGACAAAGAAATCTCTCCACAGGGACCAATAAAGTGCATCTTATCTCATCTCATTATCTACTCTGAGACTTTGTGAATTCACACAATGATTGTCTGAACCCTGCGCCCAAGTGAGGCTCCTGTTATGAATGCAATGAGTAGCCTACCAAAGCAGGAAATTTAATCTCCAGAAAATCTAACTACTGTTGATGTCTTCTTTTCCATATTTTAGTCCAGTTATTTCTCTTTGGCTGGGATTCAGATTCAGCCTGGATCTCAAATGAGGAGTTTTGTTTCGTGTCCAGGAACTCATACTCATTAAAACATATAGCTAATCTTGTCACACGGTGACTCATTAGCTGTAGGCCTGCAGCCTATTTGACTCCCACTCCATATGTTAAGAAACTGTTTCTACAGAGCTGATATATACAGGAGATACAGTATATACAGTAGGTGTGACAGCACAGCTTAGGAGGCAGGACAAGTTTTGTTTTTTTCTTGTTTCTGTCTATGAGAGACAGCGGGGAATGTTCACTAATACAGACTGGGCTTTTCTAGAGCATAAGAGCAACACACAAAGCTAAAAAATCAGTATTATCCCCTTTTAAAGCCCTTGTCAACTAGAGACAAGAAATACTCCATCAAGCTTCAGGGAACTGTAATACTCCCACACAGGCTGTGCCGTATTGAATAACAGCCTGATTTAAGTGCCCATCACTGTCCTAATTGGTTTCCTCTGGCTGCATGTCTACTCTGCTTTCTCAATCTCTCTCTCTCTAACTTTCTTACCATCTCCCTATCTGTCTCTCTCCCTGAGGAATCAGACACATCTTCCCCCTCTCCTGCTCCTCTCTCCCTTACCTACCGACTCGGTTTTATATATCTGGCTTGCCCTCCCCCCGCAATGACTTTGATTAAAGGAGAGCCAGGTACCACTTACATTGATCAGCACTCACTCGGCTCCTTTTGACCACAGGAAGGCATTAGCCAAGCGTTCCAAGGACATATTTTATTTTGACGCCTGGTTTAATCATCCCAGTCGATGTCCCGATGGAATCCTGTCCCGTATTGATTGTGGTAAAACTCAACAGTAAACTCCCTGGCCAAAATCGTGCCACCAACGGCAAAGGAAGCCAAGATATGGTTCTGTCAGTGCACACACTCTTTGGAATATCAGTGTGACTCTGTTACCAAATCAATATGTACCAATCCATGAATTAAAGGGGCGTGCAGCATAAAAATAGATATAAAAATAGATATACTGTATATAGATAGATAGATAATATATATATAAATAAATATAGCATATGTAAGGTAAGATTTTGTCCCACTGTCAAACCTGTTATGTCATGCAAAGTTCTATTAGGGTAAAAAAGGTGATTGCAACAGTTCCCTGTATAATTTTCTGGGCAAATGTATACATTTTATGATATAGTACTGATATCAGAATCAGAATCACTTCATCACTTCAAGTACAGCTTCAATTTCCACCTTTACCACGGCTTAGGATGTCCTTACATTCCCTTAGGAGATACAACATATCTTCATGTTTTACATATAAATTTAAAATGTGAAAATATATGAATTACGGCATGTGTGAGGGTGTGCAAAATAACAGCAGGAATTTCTCTTGGGGACATTGGGGCATGTAGATCTCATGTAGCAACATAAGTACACACCGGCGCACATGTTCCAGGGACAGCAGGCCCTTACATCTGCAAGGGGACGGCATCTGATTAACAACAGACAGTAGACAATACATATCGTACAGTATATAAAGTCGCCATCCTGTCACTGTGTGTATTGAGGCAGCGTGGCATGCGGTGTGGAACAATGAAATAAAGCTCACTCAAGTGTAAAACCTCAAATAACTCCCGTTCATTGTCAATGGAGCAGCTGCAGGCTGTTTTGCAGAAATAACTACATGCTAAGCAACAATAACCCGAGGTGAATTGTAAATGTTTCGCTTTAGTTGTCACAGATAATACAAAAAAACATTTATCAAAACATTCCTGGGCCATTAGTTCTATTTTTTTTTTTTTTTTTTTGTATTAGTTACTCCATTTGTGTAGCTGGCGGCATCCTGATGGTTCCACCTGTGGCAGGTACAGTGTTTTTTTTGTAATCATGGCCACCCAACAGTATACAGTATATAACCTAGATGATTTGTAGGCTTCTAACAATGGGTCCTTACCCTGAGTGTTTGCATTTACATGGACTGAATAAAGGCCTCAAAATATAGATTGATGATATTTCTTATATTGATTTTATTAAATCAATTTTATTAAAGGAGAATACCAGTGTCATGAGTGAGTTACAGCCCATTTACTTCTGTCTGCATCTAGTTGACATTTCCGTCAATCATTTTCCAATGTATGTAATTCGATTTCTTAACATTATCAAATTTTTCATCATTTTTAAACAACAAACACTATGTGTCACACCCAACTGACATGTTTTTTTAGGGATTATTTCCTGGCAGAGACTTCCATTTCTGGTATCTAGAGTATAAGCAGAGCATAATTTAATGTGAAATATGAATGAATTAATGAATTAATTAATATAAATGTGAAATTACGATAAAACAGAGAAACATTGATAAAACCAAATAAAGGCTTCATGTTTAGCATTATGAATTATCTAGTCTGTGGAAGCTGTTTTTCATTCAAGATTGAATGGCAGTTTTTTTTTTTCTTCTTTTTGTTTGATTATACTGTATATTTATTCTCTTCTCTTTTCTGTGTGTCTTGTTGGGCCTTGTTTTGCTGTTTCCATCCTGTCGGTATGTGTAGTGGAGGCTGTGGGAGAGTATAGTTTAATATTGATTGAAAGCTCCTAATTGGAACTCTGATTGGAAATGCCCTTGAATATAATATTGGGAAAAAAACAAATGGCTCCTTTTGAATGTAGGAAAATGAGCCGTGATATCTCTGAGTACACTGTGTGCAGACAGACTTTAAGTGCAAACTTTAAAAAAACACCATACCTTATTATCCTTTAAATACAATATAAGATAAGATGAAACTTGAAAGATCCCTGTGGGGAAATTGGGTCGCTGCAGCAGCAAATAGTAATAGGATACAGAAAATAGAATCTAAATAAGAATAGAGAAAAGAAGGATATTCAGACATAATACAACCAACAATTACAGTCTAACCTTGGAACATATAAAGTAAAAAAGTATGAATGAAAAATGTGAAAATATGTCATTACAGCATTATCAGGGTGTGCAAAATAACAGCAGTGGAACATACTGTAAATACAATTTAAATGCCTGTTCCGAGCTGTTTTTTCCTCTTGCTGGAGTATGAAAGGGGATTACAAGAAAAATCTATTTTGTACTGTAAGTTATAATCGCTGCCTTGTGCAGAGATGCTCATTGTTTAAACATTGCTGTTGGAAGGCTAATGCTGAGTAATGGCCTGTCTTATTTTGTAGATGCTGGTCTTTCCAGCCACTGTTTCTTTGTGTTTGCTCATGTCCTATTGTAAGATTAAAAAGTAACTACTTCCTACAGTTTGATGGACTTTAAATAATTGCGGCTCTCCTTAAGTAGTTTGGCTTTACATATTTCATTGAAGTGGGATTTCCTAAGCATGTGCACATCGTGCTCTAGGCTCTATTTTAAAGAATGCAGTGAAGGTAATGGTGGCAGTGCTCACAAAAGTGATTTATTTTTGTTTTTTTCATACTTATATTATGCTTATATTCATCTTTTATTACACTGCTATTCATATATCCTCTGTGTACTTTTTTGGAAATAGTTGGCCTAATTTTATCCCCTGTTTAAATGACAGGTAGGATGCACAGGTATGGCAGGTCTACAGTATATGGAATACTGACTGAGAGGTAATTGTTGACATATTAGGGCTGAGGCAAACTGGGTGAGATGTGTGGTCTATCTACAGTTCTGAACATGATTCATGATGTATTGATATTGTACAAACTCAAATAAAATCGATAATCTCTTCCTTCAAATAGAAAAAAAAACGAATATACAGTAGTCATTATTTCCATATAACCAGGATTGGTGGAATGTGCTTTCAGTACAAAATGACGGCATGAACAGAATACCTCTGCTACATACATGTATAAATTGTCACCAAACAGCCCATAATAGGAACAAAACAGATTCCACACTGTAGTGCAAAACAGCAAAAGGTGCAAGATGAGCAGGTGATGTCACCTGCATCAAATAATAAATGCAGACGTTGCACTTAAGAATACATATGTGCATGATTATACGGATTATATGGACACTTAAAAGTGGCAACAGGCATATATGATGGCAAGGTTTCCAGCAGAGCTGTCAGCCATAATTATAACTGTATACTCCATAATATCCAAAGCATTATTTTACAGTGAAACCCTGCCTATCAAATGGGATTATCCATGATCGTATCCACATTATGGTCAATTAAGTCACATGCGCCTTGTCTCTGTGTGTGAGGATCTCCTGCTGGCATTAGCTTGCGCATCATTTGCCAATCTCACGTCAGGCCTCAGACTCCATAGCTCAAATTTCACAAATATCTGCAAAATGAAGGGAAGCACTGCACTTTCAACACTACTCTCCTTCCCGCTCCACTTTGTGATGCAGCAGTTGAATATTTTGTTGGTGTTTTCGATCATCTAAGATTACAAATTCTAATTCAGTCCGGAGATGTTCCAGCTCTCTGACACGTTTAGATTAAACTGGCATTAAGTAATCTAAGACTTTAATCGACCTATATCAGCGAACAAGGAATTGCAATAGCATCGACAGATCTTTGGCACAGCTTACGGTGGCCTGTAATAGACATAAATAATAAAGACACATTTTCACAATAGAGGCGACTAAACTAGTTTATTAGAGCTACAAAGATCAGAAACATCTATTGAAGAGGGAATTTATCACCATGCAAATTATTGTAATAATAATACTGCTTTGTCATTTTTTGTTCCAAAATCCAGACTAGAGGCCAGAAATTGAGTTTTGAAAGAGAGAAATCTCTGCACTTGGCAAAGTAATCATCGAGTCATTGGTATTGATTAACAACCCAATCAAACCCCTGCAGATATATTATGGTCACTTTGCACTATGGGATATTAAAATCTTACTTATTGCTCCTTTATTTATTTATTTTCCTATTTTTTTCCTGATGTTCCCCAAGTAAGGTTAAATACTATTTTGGGGAGCGAACTGTTTGACAGTTTCTCCCCTCTAAACCCACATCCATTTCCTGTCAAGGAGAAATGATATGATGGAAATATGTCACAAATTGTTTATTTCTATTTTGTGTCAAGTTGGAGCCGGAGATGCACCATTTGACTGTTGTTTATACTGTTGTTTTCAGACTGGAACCAAGCTGCGACTCAAAAGGCCAATCTCCTTGAGACTAAAAGATGGCAGCTCTGGTTCTTCACTGGTTCTCACAATCTCTTTGAGCTCTGGAAGAAAAGTGCAATCTGTTTCGATGATTACCCACCAGCTCACAACAAAACTGCCAACACTGAAACGCTAGTGGTGTCTAACCTCTATTTTACAGCAACTTTACTCGAAAATGTTTTGTGACATCTTTAAACGAATAAAGAAATAGTACTCTAAAGTTCCTTTGAGATTCAAGCCGGTTCTGTTTTGGTGACAGCACTCAGGTTTTTGTCTATTACAGTACATAAAGATAGCAGTGTAATACCCAGCTAAGCTCTGCTCCATGAAACACCTCAATAATGTTTACATGAGCTGTGGAAATGAAATGCCTTACGACCCGTTAAATGTTTGTAATACTACCTGTCATGTCAGTGAAATGGTAAACCTGTGGCTTCTGCTCGCTTCATTCCCATGTGCGGAAGACACCCTCAAACTTTACAAACAGGTCCCTGTGTTTTGACAGTTTACTGTTAAAATGTTGGTACTGCCACTTCACATTAATGTGACTCATGTCTTACCTTAGAAAATAGTAAATTTTTGCTACTACTTTTGAGCTAAATTTGCTTCCTGAAATACCAATAACAGGAATTATGACCAGGGATAATGTATTTCGCCTTAAGAAAATAATATTTATCGCTTTATAACTACCAGGAAACATGTTCACTAACATTTCTTCAGAGCAACACTCAGCAGGAAAAGTCACTAGTCTACGCTATGGGACCATATATTTAACTCCAGTTAAGTGGATGTGGGGCTCTAAAATATTCCATTTATATTAATTTGCATGTCACAGTAGATCTGTATCAGTGTGATCTTGGTGGGCTGCGGCGTCTCCAGTGCAGCGCGTCATAACAACCCAGCTGATGTCATCAGCCGGAGTGGATTGGCTTGAGCAGATTTTCTCTGCATTCATTGTAAATTGTGGATGTCACCGGCTGCTTCAAGAGGAGATTCGCTAACTGTTAGCTCACAAGCTCGGTTCAGTGCCGATGTCACAGTGTTTCTCGTGTTTACTGGGCATCAGACGTCAACTGATAGGGCCCAGCTATGAATTTTTTGTGATACTCTATTGATCCCCTGAAGAGTTTTGCCTTTTTTCCCCCTCCATCTCCCTTTTCTTTTGGGGATTCAGTGTCTTTAAGCCTTTTCGATTGAAGCACCGTCTCCCTCATTACTATGCAAATCGTCAGAATTGGAAATTCAGGTATTACTGTATGTAAGTCAGTTGCAGTGGTTTACGCACAACAGTACAGTATTCTCATGGTAAATTTAGAAGAAATGACATCTCTTCAATAAAGAAATGTTCACCACATTAAAATATTATTTCCATGATTATAACAAACAAAAGAATTTAGCCACAACTAATGCTGAATGAAGGGAAGTCACAGGGGCAACTGCAGCATTCTTGGTCGAGTCACATTAAATCACCTCACTGTGCATCAACTTTCTTTCATGTAATGAGAAACACTTTTTTCTCAAACTTTGAAAAATGTCACCGTTGTCCCAAGGATTTCCATCTGTTTAGCATTTGTGGAAGCCACGAATAGGCATAATATGTAGACAAGATTCTGAAATGTCATGAGGTCTCATATTGAGGGCGTGGGTCTTGTGCTGTAATGAATAAATAAACTCCCCCAATGGGTTTCCATTTTAATGACACTGCCCAACCTTTTCATAATACCAAAAAATCATTTCAGAAAGATCAGAATGGTCCGGCTGAATGCCTGTCTGTTTTATTATCATGCAAATGATGATAACCCCTAGAAACAGTGAGCACCATCAGAGATTAAAACAATTACCATTATTGTGAGAGACAGCTACAGATGAAATTGGCAGGACCATAGCTTTGAAGAGGTGACAAAAAAAGAGGTTAGAGGAGGAAAAAAAAAAAAAAAAAAGGAGGCAAAGTAGAGCTGTTGAGCCATCTCCATCAGGTAAGTGCTTAAACTCCTGACAGTCTGATTGCAAATGAGGTCTGTGAGCTCCCATGGGCTGTCGTGTGACAAGCTGTCTCTCTGCAGACCGAGCCGGCCTACACGGCTGCCTGGTGATCACACAGACGGCAGATGCTGCAGCTTTAAGCAACAGCGCCCCCTTTAGGCCACGGTCGGCTCAGGAATCTGTGCCACAAAGCATGTAGGAGGAAGTAAGGCCTATTAGTATTATGTCTATTGAATTGAATTGAACTCCACAGTCCAACTGCGCCCTAGGGGAGAATTTGCAACGTCTCCGCTTTTCGTCTCCTCCTCTTGAAGCCGAGCCGACAGCCGTGGAGATCTAAACGTGTAGTCTGCATCTTTATACCGACGGCACTCGCTTAGACAGACAGGATGCTGGTTTTGGGGTGTGGAATCAGTGTCTACAGTCGTTTGCACATTGTGGGGCATTTCATAGTTCATAGCGTTCAGGTTCAGGTGATTTTAGAATTTACGTGTGTTTAAGCTGAAGTGTTCAAGTTAATTCCGTCAACTGTGACGGCACCAAACGTTTAACACCATCATTCACCGAGCTGGTATGCTAATCTATGGCCACTGGCACCACCAAACATCCCAGAATGACAGGTTAATCTAATCAAAGACTGATTTCCAGCCCTTCTTAGACAGATTTGATAAATACTGGATACCCTTATCGCCGGACCGACAAGGCTCTAACCAGAGAAGAGGCATCTAGTAGTGCCGTTCCCTTCTATCTGGAATAGACTGCAGAAGTAAACTGTGTTGAATATTTATGATGAAAAGGTTGCACTCCTAAGGATGCTTCTACATGAAGGACTCACAATTTCTTTGATGTTACAAAAAGTCCTTTTATTCTTTGATAAGACTGATTTGGCATGCATCTGCTTTACTTGCTGCTTTCTCTTGCTCTTCTGAGAGAGCACAAATAAATGAAAGTTTAGACTCAATTGGATTTAAGATTATTTGCTCTTTATGAGCGTGTGACATGGGCAAAGTTTTTCTACCCAATCTGCTTTTTGTTATGCTTTACAAAGGGTCAGAGAATAAAAGGTCATTCAGTTTTAATATTGTCTGTCTGTCTATATATTATGAGCACTAAGGAAGCCATTTTGATCCAGGAAATAATACTGTGTTCCTGTTTCATATCTATCATCTAGCATTCCCTATCACATGTTTACTTTATGCCATGTTCAATACATTTTCAGGGCTTTACAATCATGTCAGAAGCAGAAATGGAATCCCTTTAACTTCCAAGTACACTAAATATATAGACATCAAAGAACACAAGGTCAGTGCAGTGTGATGCATGTGACAGTCAGTATCACTCTGCAAAGATTCATTCAACATACAGTATTCCCTCACATGACAGTCTTACTATTCCCTACCTTAATGAGCCAAGGAGCCCAAAATGGATTTTGTGTCCCAATAGCTGTAAATATCAAAGTGGCATTTTCAAATTCTTAATATCAGAGCAGTTCAGAGACACGAGCCTCGCCTCCTGAGATACTTGTTATTCTTAGTCTGCCAGCACAGCCTGCCCTCCAATGTCCTCTTATTCCCTGTCTCTTTGTGTGTCTCTCTGTCTCTCTCTCTCTCACTCTCCAGCTTAAAGCGGGGGAATGCTTAGCGTCTCTCCGAACACCGCTCTAACATAATTCCCCCCAAACATCTCTGTGATTTTGTTCTTTTGCCTTTCATACGAGATTGAAACGCAGACTCCTTGACCCCTTGATTTCAATATCTCATTCATAACGGCCCCAGGTCCTTATGGGGAATGGGTATTTATCCACTCCTAGCCCAGAGCTGGGCGATAGCAACACCAAATGGATTTATCTGTCACAGCTACCTATGCTGCGAGTACACTACCTGTGAGAGATGTAGCCTCGCGGTTACCTCTTGCATGAATAATAGGCTGCTAATGCCGCCGCCGCTCGCTTGCTCCTGTCACCGGCGGAGGCGTCGTGCCGCATCAGGGTCACACCACAGGGCAGGAGGGCAAAAAGAGGTGAGGGTGTATCAGGGCAAAGGAGGGGCGGAGGTTTAGATGAGGGTGATGTGTGTGCATGTGTGTGTGTGTGTGTGTGTGTGTGCACGTCTTTCTCTATGTGTGTAAGAGAAGCAGGAAAGCGAATAGCCACTTTGCCCATGTAGTTAAAATTACTAATTACCACTCTCAAAGTCCAAACTGAGGTGCCAGATATAGAGTAGGCTAGTCTAGTCTACTCTTGTTTATTTATATAGCCCTTTATCACAGTCAAGTCTCAAAGGACTTTACATACCATCATATACATGTCATATACCATATTGCATCATACATATTGTATACCAGTCAAATGTTTGGTCACACGCATTTTTCTTTATTTTTACTATTTTTCACATTTTAGAATAATAGTAAAGACATCAAAACTATGACATAACACAAATTGAATTATGCAGTGACCAGAAACATGTTAAACAAATCAAAACTATCTTATTTTTATTATTAGATGGCTTTGGAAAGAAATTCATACATGGGCATCAACTTCACGATTTATATTTATCTAAAAAACACATTTCAAGCATTTAAGCATAAGCCTTTATATCAAAATGGCTTTTAGATAATGAAAAACATAGTACATTCAATCAGGTGTGTCCAAACTTTTGACTGGTAGTATACATACTAAAATACTATACACATCATATACATCCTACACATGCTTCATATGCATTGTTTACTATACCATATACATGCTACATCATATACACAAACACACTCACGCCTATGGGCAATTTCGAGTCTTCAATTCACCTGACCTGCATGTCTTTGGAAGCAAAGCTACAGTATTTGTCTTCTAATTAAAGTGTTTTTTCCCCCCCCACACTGTGCTCCGAAATGATGCAGCCAGTTGCCACAAGCTGACCAATACACTTTACATTTTTTGACACCTCTGAACAGCCAGAATGCTGTTGATGTTACAGAGAAAAGCGCTGGGATCGAGTGAAATCTGAACCTGCCACAAAGTACGCTGCCCTCTTTCAGGAAAGCTGTAGACAGGTTGGAACGGGGCCTTCGCTTTACCCTCCCGCGAGGTTCCAACCAGTGTTTCACTCATATATATTTGATGAGTCGACTTCGAAAGCACATCTCAGAATGTTTTATATAGGTGTGTGTGTGAGTGTGCGTGCGTGTGGGTGTGTGTGTGTGTGTGTGTGTGTGAGGGGGAGATAGTTGCGAGCCGAGGTGTTTGGTCAGGAGAACTTGGGGAAACTTGAGACACTGCAGGGCTCAGGTTGAGGATCTCACTTCTAAGAGTGTAGAAAAAAAAAAGACATAACAAATCAACTTTAAGGCTATTGCACACCGCCAAGGTTGCAATTCAACTTCAATTCAAGTTAATAAATTGGGGATTTAAAGGAAGGTATTGGTGTTTCTCACTTTTCGTGGCGATTTGTTGCATCATACCTCGATTGTATTGCAAGACTTTGTTATGACTTGGGCGAGTTCCTTTTCTTAGAATATATATTTTGCGGCTATAATCATTATGTGTGAAATGAAAATATACCACTGTAAATTCCAACACAAAACGTAGTGTAGTCTTGCACTCTTGCATGCTTTCAGCACTTTCTACTCGTCAAGGCACTTGCTGCTAGTTTTCAATATCTCAAAAGAAAAAGGACGTTTTTCCTCTATTAAAAAATAACACCATAGAGTGTCCAGCAATGGACTTAGGCCTCAGACTGACAAGGATGAAATTGTAATCAGTTTGAATTGGCAATTGAATTGGGTGGGGGTCGGGTGGGTGGGGGGGGGTTCTATGTTCAGAGATACAAAAGATTCAGACCCGCAGCTCTTTTCTTTGTATCAGCAAACTAGACTGCTCTAAATGGATGGTGAAATAAGTCTAGTCAATCTGGTGGTATTTAAAAAACTAAACAATCAATACTACTTTCCAGTCATTATAAGGTAAAACAAGTTGTCCACGGTAGCTCATAGCCTCTGCATAGCTATTGGAAATAGGAAAAAGAAATTGCAATGGGGCTATGAGGTAGAATTTATGTAAGGCATGTCTACAGTAAAAAGAAGCATGGCTGTTAAATCACAACCCAAATGAAAGAGTAACAGAAAGCAACCACGGAATGCATTTTCATCTGTGCTCGGGAGAAAAATAACGATCCATCTCTCTCCCTCTCCGCCTCCTCTTAAATGTCTTTCAAGTCTTTCTTTAAAGATCTCAAAGCAAGGAGAAAGGATTAACAGAGAAATTATTGACTAGTTTTCTTTGAGGGGAAACTATGGAGTGTGTCCATTTGTCTCTGGCTTGGTTTTATCAAGAGCAAAAGTCCAGCAATTACTTTTTCTCTGACCTCAGGGAGATCAAGAAAGTAGGCTCTTGTAATCCCGCTATTGTGCAATGAAGTGGTGTCTCGTTATATTCGGACCGGCTTACATTAGAATTCACTGCTCATGTTGATGGAGGCCAATGAGATCAATCCATTCTGAAAGCCTGTCGGTAGCTGTATTGGCACTGTTTTGCTGTAGACGGTTACATTCAATTGACTGGCAGCATGTCAATCACTGAGAGACAGTGGGATTTACCATCTGGTCATGTCAGTAGTGCTATTGAACTGTTCAACTCCATGTTTGCAATTAGTGTCCATTTACCTTGGGCTTCCTCTATATTAAATTGCACTGCAAAAAACTTCCATCTTACAAGTCATTTATTCAGTCTCATATCCAGTCTTCAGATCTTATTTTTCTTAAAACAAGAGAAAAATTCTGCCAGAGGTGAGATAACTCCACTTGTTTCCAGTGCAGTTTCACTTGTTTCAGGAGTTTTCTAGACATAAGTGTCAATAACAAGCCAGAACACAATAACACTATAAAATTCTTGAAATAAGCTCATATGCATTGGAAACAAGTGAAATTATCTAACCCCGTTGGCAGATTTTTTTCACTTTTTTTAAGAAAATTAGGATTTTAGGACTCAATAATAGACTAAATGCAGTGTATTAAGTGATTATTTCAGAATTTAAATGCTGGCGAAAGCTTTGTTTGAGCATTCTCAACTGTGCCCGAAACACAGATAATTTGTGGTGTTTTACTGCGGGGTTAGAAGGACAGCAGGATGATTTGGGGGCAATGGCTGGTTGAGCCGGTCTACAATAATGTAATCAATGCCGTTAATGGAATCTGACTTCCACAAAGAGCTAATGTTGGTCAGCCTCTGCCACCAAATTGCATGGAGGAGGCCGTGGCGTCAACAATACCGCAGAGAGCCATCTGGAACTGCAGCCCAGTGGCAGCAGCCCGGATACAGCATTATGCATGAGCACTGCTACCTGAGCCAATCAACATCACAAGGAGCCCACCGTGTGGAGGCAGCTGGCACGGCGCTTGGCGAGGCAGAAGACCTGGCAGTGTCTTGGTCCCAGTCTCCGTCAGTCTTGGTTTCCTCCATCTCTTTCTCTGGGTCCTATCTGTTTCTGCGCCTTTCTATCCAACTCCAACTCTACCCTTTTCTCTCAATTAATAATGTGATACCTTATTGATCTCCACAGGGAAATTATCTTCAGATAGTAAGGTCAGATACAGAACAGGGCCCGGCAATCAGCTGGGCTTGCCAAGACTGGGGTTCAAACCCGGGTCTTGTCTTTAACTTCTGTGTCTGAATCATTCCTTATGCCTGTACTCTGACATTGAAAGAATATATCTTTTCCTTCTTTCCTCCAATCCACCCTCTCTCCCATCCTCCCTCTGTCTGGATTTGTCTCCTTTCTATTGTATCTGGCTCACTTTTCCTTTCCGGTTCGTCCTGTTGGCGTTCACCTGAGAGTGCTGAGTGAGTGATATAGTACTGCTGGAGAGGAACATGAGGAACATATGCATCTATTCAGCAGCTATTTAGTTTCTGAGAGGCTGCTGTGTGTGTGTGTGTGTGTGTGTGTGTGTGTGTGTGTGTGTGTGTGTGTGAGCGTCACGTCACAACCTGCCTACAGAAACATGAAAATAACAGCAATTCGCTGATATGAGCCACCATTTTTTCTGTATTTATAAACTGCATTATGTTTATTCAGCACAAGTTGCATTGTTTTGAACTGCTGTTTAAGAAAGTTTTGTTCTGACTGACATGTCTGACTTTACATGATATGCTCATAATTTGATTATATTTTCCAATTGTATTCATATTGTTATCCCTTACAGCTTCTAATTTGAATGAGAAACAATACAATCAATGTTTTTTTTTTCTCTTTAGGTGCACAGATGCAGTGCGTAAAATTAGAAAGAAAGCCACCAAATTCAAGAAGTGATCAGGCTTTACATGCCTCCTATTGAGCTAATTTGAGAGAAACTCTATTAAACTTGCCAACCTGGGCTTCTCTAGTTATTGATGTGTAATTCTTTTGAATAGGCATGAAATCAAAACCATTGCTGTTTAAATTGATATCAGGAGTTTTGATAGCAGCATCCGTCCCACAGCACCAATATCTTGTTGTAACACATAAACAAACAACAGGATTGTTGGCAATTGCAAAGCCTATCATCAAAATACAATCCTCAATCCCGAGACACTAGAAAACCGCTGGAAAAAAAACACTATAACAGAGAAAAATATGGCGGTACACAGCATCTACAGTTGAAGCACTGCAGAGCTTTACTGCAGTATTTTCTTCTGGCAGTGTGTGAGGCCTTATTATTGCAACAGAAGCCAGGAATCCTTAATCCACAGGGGTCTCAGTGGGAAGGAAAAGCTTCTTGAACAATCCCCGTTCTGGGAGCCTGTGGTGAAATCCAGCGATCAGTCAACCCTGAGCCCCTGAGCCTCCTGAGGGCTTGGGACTCAGGCCAGTGTTTTACAATGGCCCCGGTGCACTATGGAGAAAGAGAGGAAGAGACAGATAGAGAGAGAGAGAAACAGGAAGAGACGGAGAGACGGAGTGATGGAGAGAGAGAGAGAGAGAGAGCAAAGGTCTGCTGGGAAAGAAACGGCATCACTCAGAAACACAGGGAAATTGGCTCAACATTGGTGTATTCATAGAGCTGAGTTACAAGGCCGGCGGGACACAGGAGTGGGTGTTGATTTCGCACAACGCCTCCACACACATATACATGTCTCCACACAGTGTGTCTGTATCGGGCCAATGCGTGTGTATCTGGATAGAGCTTCTGCACAGGAAGCATTTGCAACACAGGGGAACATTTTTTTCTGTGAAAAAGGACTTTGAAACTTCAGTGTCACTGTCATTCAAGGCATCAGCGTCCAACTTCAGCTTTAGCAGAAGCCCACAGGACGCCATCTTGCCCATTTGTAAATGCTGATTTAGAAACCATTCATGCTGTACTGTGCATAATCATGCACGGCAGAGACCAGAACCTCCTCTATCACTCTGATATATTTTATTGTTGAACTGTGAATGGATCGCCACATGGTTTTACACAGCTTCCAAAATATGTAATCCAACCTTTGAAAAATGTGATAGCTTTTGCAGAATGATTGCTTGCAGGAAAATACAATCTACTATTGGAGGTTACTGAAATTATAAGCTATTTTTAGTTGTTTTTTTTTAGATCGTCACTTATGAAACAGTTATCATATCATATCATATCATATATATTATATATATCATACATTTTTAGTTATGTAATCATTTATCCTTTGCAAATATTGAGCAATCAACATCAAATAATGACATTTTATGTAGCATGGCTGTATAACTAAGTCATACTGCTCTCAAGAGATAGATAATTTTCTCTGATTTATCTAATTAACATTTAGTCATGACTACATTTGACCAAAGCAAGCAAATAAAATTACATTCACATACTTTGAATTTATAAGCATCCTGCACTGTCTTGTTCCCAAGGACCTAGAGGTTGACCCTGCACTTTTGGCTCTCTATCCCTCTCTGACCCATCTGTGAATGCAACATTGCAACGGAAATGAGTGTTTATCCACCGCAATGTTTGTTTACATGGTTAACTCATTCGATGCACCATTGTGATGTCAGTGAATAACAATCAAAGTATCTAGTGTGTGAACCGGAAGAGTTTAAATCAAAACTTTCCCATGGAACAAATTCTGGTGATTCATTGGATTCTTACTTAGATAAACCTGTGGTCCTTGCTATAAAACTTCCCTTAATTACAGATAAGTTCTGCTGTGTGCAGAGAGCATAATACATTTCACTGGCTGAAGCAAAAGCCTGATGGGACAGACAGCCACCAAAGCTGTCATGTGACCCTCCTCCAGCAGAGGGCAGCACTAAGTGCTCGCTTGACCTTCCAGCTCTGCTTGACTCCCTGCTGGAGCAGTGGCTGTGTCTCATCCCACCTACTACCAAGTAGGTGTGTTTATTCCAGTAGCTTAGAACATTTTGAATTGTAAGACCAATAAAATGCCAGAAACAATAACTAATTACCGAACACATCGCATCCGGCTCCAGATGTTGATGTTGCCCAATGGAGTGAAGATAATAATGCGTCTGTAGTTTTTGTGTATTCTTGCTGCGTACAGTACTATTTAGTAGGCAGTGTGCAGTTAGCGTAAGAGTCAGTTTAAAACCCTCATCCCTTTTTCACAAAGCACTGAAGGGTAGAAGGGAGGTGCTTTGGATCTGTTCCAGTGCCTTTCAAAAAGGAGGCAAGAACAGAGGATGCACAGAATCATTGAGACTGTTGAAATGGAGCTTTTTTAATAATCGCCTCTTTGCGCTGTGCTTAGCTTTGTATCTGAGTATGCCTTCTGTGTCTGAACAAGCCCAGTACAAATACAAAAGACAGTCACACAATTTTTTATGCTCCCAGCAGGTTTTGTTTTTTTTACATGGTAAAAATGAATGATACTTAAAGTATCCACATGGCATCCTCCATCAAGGTTACAGAACAGAATGAGATAAAGTCATTTAAGTCTCTCATGTGCAGCATCAAGCCAGTTTCTGCTCTTGATGGAACAGCCTGGACCAGTGACACGGTCAAGAAATTACAAGACTAGTAGTATTATTATGTTATTAAAAGAATATTTTGAAAAAAACATACAATTGTGTCTTCATTTACTACAGCTTCCTCCTTCAATGTATTCTTTATTTTGCACTTTGATACTTGTATAACTCAAAAAACATTGCAACAGTTAAATTCATCAATAAGGGTTTTATTTGGAATATTACAACTGGAAGTCTATTCTTTATTCTATCTGTCTTGACACACAGCCAAGGCTTTCTTGGTTCTCACACAATGAAACAATTGGATTGCGACCTCTGTTAGGGACCAGCGTCTCACCGCCTACACAACTGCATGCAAACCACGCAATCACTCCACAATTTTTCACATGCTGCTGTAGAGAATTATCCTGGAGTTCTCCTAATGATGTCTTCAACTAATGGAAACTACAAGTGAAAAATCAACAGTGTACCAGTGCCAAGCCAACAGTGATGCAACATCTCTTCGCCGCAATGGCTGCACAGGTCGCCACACATTCTCTTTTTCTGACTTTCATTGATAGAGAGATGCCTTCCAGATAAACTGACGCATATAACACACACGTATGTATATGCAAGTATTTTACATACTGTATGTGCAAGTGTTTCATATATTTACATATTTAGTACTATGTACATGTGAGTGTTTGTGTTTATATACTGTATGTGTGTGAGCAGCAAAGTTTGGATGAAGACTTGCATGGTCTCTCATACTGGCATCCTGTCTCATTTACCGCAGTACTGTCGCGAGCCTTTAAACCTGACTGTGATTCAGTCGGTAGATTTGAGAGTACGCATGAATGCACCAGCATCCGTGTGTGTGAGACATGGGCAGGAATACTGTGCAGCATCTCAATACCTCAACCTCTGCTTCATTCATCCATGCTTCATCCAGAGGGGAGAGCAGAGTCTTCTTCAGTTGAGAGGAAATACAGTATTATGTCATCTGATCCACAAAACCTCGAAGCCGGGCTCAAATTCAGTCTGGTCTCATGAAATTTTGTGAAATGAGCACAATGTCCTAAAATGTAAACACTGTGCTCTGTGCACAAAAGAGAAAATGTTTTCCACACCACAAAAGGATTACATGGAGGAGACATGACTGGAAACAGGCAGTAGTTTGACATTGAAACAGCGCTATATGGAAAGTAAGTCAGATGGGTTCAATTAGATGTAGAATGAGGTCTTGGTGTGTGAACTGCATCATCTCACTATAACATAATCAAGGACTCCACTGGACTGTAAACATACACATCTGTAAGGAGCAAACATCTGCAAATATGTCAATCAATATCTAAGATGGAATTCCCTCTAGACATTATAAACTGTTTATTAACAACATGAAGAAATGTCTTTGATATTTTTCATTGCTTTTTCATTTATATCCTTTATCACCCTTTTGTTCATATCTTTAGTACCTTTTACTCTTTATTCACCATATTCTTTGATGCTGCAATGCCCCAATTTCACCTCAATACAGTTCATTGTATCTTTATGCAATGATGACAAGGGAACAATATGATTTGATTGTGAAAGGGGCAGGCATAGCATATGTTCATGTTTGCTGCTAATTTGATTAGTGCACTCATGATACTAATATGATACGCTGTAAGCTTTGAGTTATGTTGAATTATGGTAATGAAAATCAATTTCAGCAGTTTCCCAGTAACAAATATTAAGTCTCTTTTACTTGTTGTTCATGATTTGTTTATTTTTCAGCCTCGGTGCCTGCTGACAAAGGAAAACCCTTTCTTCTAATACTAACCTTGGCTTCGTAGTTTTTGTCTCCTCATGTGAAATGCCCACTACCAATTGTTGATTATTAATGGATGAAGTTTCTTATTACTTATTTATCACATCAGTTTGCCTGTACAAACACTCAATCACCCCACCGAGATGAGAAGAATTCTTCACAACTCTGTTAGCCTTGAGGAAAAACTGCAAATATGAGAAAATTTGTTTCAATATCTTACACATTATGTGGATTTGGTTTGTAGAAACAAGGGCCGCATACACAACTTACAGTCATATTGTGTTTGTGTTGTATGAGGAATATGCTGGAAAACATCACTTATTGATATCAGGTCAGAAATCAAAGGATGTTTTCTTTTATTTCAAATGAAAGTCTTGCCGCCTCCTGTGCTGCAACTGTGAATGTTTGGATTACTGCAGAGAAATCTAGTAGGTTCATATTTTCTGTCTCCTTCATGCTGCACTTTTGCTGCTTTAAAGCATCGAGAGCACAGCAGGAGACTCAGTGTTAACAGTAACAGTGATTGCTCTCCCTGTTCCATTTAACAAGTTAATCTGCGGGCAACTGGACGGCTGACATTCCTCTCTTTATCAAGTGAAACAACGCATGAAATTCTGAATCTATACACCGATTCTTTGGCAGACTCAACTCAGTGTTTGAAAGATCTCTGTCCTTCTCTTTCACGCCAATGAACTTTTTCCTTTGATGGAGGGGAAAACGAAGAAAAACAGCAATGGATGTTTTAGACATTCATGCGTGATATTATACCACATGGTACTTGGTTAACATGCATGTGTCAAGTGAGAAGATGCAAAAGATTCCCTTGTTGCAAAGCAAGCACATTGGTTAAGATTGTAATGGCAACATGGTTAGTAAGAATAATGTCAGTAAGAGAGACTAAATAGCCATTATTTGCCCGGAAAACAAGAAAATGACTTTGTTGTGTTTATTTTCAGATGTTCTTGGCGTGTGCTATCTTTATCTTTAACGGCTCTGAGTAGTCTGTTTTCATTAAGACTTTGGCTTAGTTATTTATCCCTCATTTTTCATGCATCTCTATATTTTATTAATTTTTTTTTTTTCCCAGAAGCATCGTTTAATACCTGAGGATCCCCATCTATCTGCAGACAATGCGCCCCAAAGCATCGCATTAGGGATGGAGATTCAAAGTCACAAAGCTGTCAGGGAAAAGATAAACAAACTGGATGTGGTGAGGATTTAGCCAGGGAGCCCTGTGCCTTTGAAAAGTACATGCTAATACAGATTAAGAGCCAGGAATGAAGTTTACAGCGAATGCCAAAACACAGTTTAGGCTGCAACCACTTATTATCAAGTTATATCGCTTTAGAGGATGTGAAATTATTTGATTGGCAAGCTTAATCCTCTCCTCTCCTTGAGCAAGCATACATAAATGAGTGTTTCTTGAAGGGTACTGTTCAAAAATTGTCATGAAGGTGACATAAATATTGTCACAAGAATTAACAGCTTTAAGAAATGTGGGAAACACAACATTGGACATGTGTACACGCTGCAAATGAGTCAACTGTTTTCCTGTGGTGTCATGCATTTGTTGAGGTGAGAAAAGCAAATTAGGTTGACACTGCCTATGGAATGTCAAAAAAGGAGTGTAATAGGCTTACTATGGGAAGAAAGTAACTCTGACAACTAGCGTCTAATGCTAATATCTAAGCACAGAATAGCTGCCTGAAAAATTATATTTGCCATGCCTTTTCATTAACTGAAAATATTGGGTGTAGATTGTTGGTAGTCCTGAAAGCTCAAAATTTGCCCCATAAGTGAACTGACTTTATCAGCGACTGTCAGTCAATGGCTAAAAAAATTCACTGTGGGTACACATGCAGGCCTGGCTCAAGTATTAATTAAAATCCCTTCAGTAACTCTCAGAGTTTGATTTAGCAAGCCTGAAGTGACAGATGGGTGGACGTTTGTACATTTGTGGCAATGTAATGGGCTTCTATGTGTTGTGCAACATCAATCAGTGCAAGAAAAATATGTGAATTCATTTAAAATGGTACTGCATCTGAGGTCTAATTACACACCAATGTATTAAAAACAAAACTGTAGGGCTTCTAGCTGTAAATTAGTGTAATTATTGTAAGTGTGTAAACTGCGAATTTTCCTTTTCATGCTTTCAAAGCAACCAACTTCACTTGTATCCCAGGTTATTGCCATGCACATATTTTTGTGCCTTGATCGAAGGATATGTATCCTAATCTGAGATGGCATTTTGATATCTGCCCCCATTTCAAACTGGGAGTTTCACACGTGAAAACATCTGGCAACACTTCTCACATTATAACACCTATATCTTTGGCCGTATAGACAGACATAGAAATTTACATCTTAAAATATGTTTCTTTGCACCAGTATCCCAAAAACGTTAAATTCTGATGACGAATCCATATTAAACCTGTTAACACCTCGAGTATAGCACCCATTTATCTACTTGGCAGTGAGCCTGTATGCAGAATTATATGCAGAAGCTGGAGTGCTAATCTTATCTTAATATGCCACAGATTCCAGTGCCTCCTTGGGATTCCACTCGTCCCTGGACAGGAACACATAAGAGGTACAGTATTCAAAAATTCAAAAACTCTCAGCCATGTATATACTGTAGAATCAGTGTGGGAGTAACAGGTTAGAGGTACTGGGAGTACAGTTATCTGATTACAGAAAAGTTGCTACTCAAATCTATTACAGTCACTAATAAATAACAGATTCACCAGATAAAGGGATTACAGATGATTTTGGACTATTCAAAAACATGTCTAAAGGGTGTCTAGCCTCTATAATCTCTCAAACTTAATTTTACACATTTTGAATTAATGTGTAGTACTGGCAACGACTGACGAGAATAAAACCCCTCTCAAATTGTCTGTAATTTGCAATAAATTGTCAATTATGTGTCTATCGTGTATTCTATGGATTTTGAAGGCAGAACGAAGCATAAAAGTAGCTGTAAGTGGTTTAATTATATTACTCAGTGAGAATTCCTGTGGATTACATGACTGCTGAAAATTTTAAAGACCATAATCAGTGCTCTATAACAGATTACCTTTTGAAAGTAACCTTCTTTGCCCTGTATAGAATTAAGGTCGCCATGAGCTTTGCCTCTCGCCGCGCTGCTTTCCCTCACAGCTGCTCATGAAAGTGCTTGCTTGTGCTTTTGAACTGACAGGGCTGCGACCTGAACCCCCCCCCCCAGTAAATTTCTCCATATAAAATCCTGTCCAGCAGCCACACTTGAGGCGCACCACATGGGGAGTAGTGACGTTACACAGGTGGTTCGAGTTTATTCTCACTTTTCTCAATACAGGTTGTTATGGGGGAACAAAATGCTGTGAGGTCAAGAATTTTTTTTTTTTTTTTCCAACACTTTGAGTGACACCCACTGCTAGCACACAAAGAAGAATGAGAGGAAAATTGAATTATAATTAAATCAAACAATTGAGCTAATGAAAAGTGAGTCATTACACTAATGACAGAAAATGAGATTGGGCGCATACTGGCTGAAAAGGCATGGAAAAGTGTACATGATTAAGAAACTGAATGGTGTCTTTTTTTTCTTTTTTTTTTTTTTTTTAACATGCTTCCGTTAGGCAGTAAATGGGTCCTTGAAACTGCTGCAACTTTGTCTCATGGAACTAAGGCTCTTTGTTCAGGAGGTACTTGACTGTTACAGTGTATTTTAAAAACAGTAGATTCGCAGTGATTAGAGCAGACCGTTGTGATTATCTGGCAGTTGGTTCAGGTTATTATCCCGACAGTGGAAAAAGGTTTAGAATAACATTGACATACTGGCTGTGGTTTAATCAAGTCTGGAGGTTTGAGAGCGTAGCGGTGGTCTGGCCAGACGGCAGCAGCAACACAGGAAGGTGATATTTGAGCCTGTGTGGTGAAAGCTAAGCTTCTCCGCACTGCCCGGGATGACTTGTGAGGTGATATTTCGGCAAAACGTCCTCAGTTACTTGCCTGTGTGAACATGTGAATTATATCAACTGAGAGAGAAATGAGATCTGATAAAAACTTGCTGAACTGATATCCAAGTTCGGTAAAGCGACTGATATATAGCAGCAAGTTGACATGGAGGAATGGTGGAGATACTTGTGCGCTTATGTGTTTGATTCTGTGGAATCATAGCAAGTCCATGCATTACTAAACCATTTCAGTAACTTGATATAACAAAAAAAAAAATCCCATGAATTGCATCAACTTACTTTTGAAAAGGCGGGTGCACCACACATGGACTTGCATCATGTGAAGTGCTTATATACATATATGCTAAGGGGGCCACTGGTGATGTGGATTATGTAAAAGTGCCTGTGCTCTCGCATACTGCAGGAGCCCACTCATATCTGTGGGTGACATCCCTCTAAGGCAAATTATGCTTCCCCAGGGAGGCAAGCGTGTCATCGGTGCAAACAGTTGGCTGCGACTCACAGGGAGCATTTTAATTGTAGCTTGTGTCATGCTGAAATAATCAGGGAGGCTGCGGTGTCAGAAAAGGTTGCCTGAAATAAATAGTGTCGTGTTACATTTGCCATGTGTTATTTTACAGGTTTTGTTTTCACCCTGAAGACATCCACAATCATTTACACCCTTTTGTGGAGTGAACAGTTGATAGGTCCACTTCATCTTCACTTCATCTTGTCTCTGTTGTTTTCCCAACAATTTAATGACATTTCACTGTGTTGCTGTGGAGGTGCTGTTGAACTAAAATAAAGATATTAGCACATACTGCATTTAGACTATGTTTAAAACATGAGGAACACTCACTCTTTCTATGTAAAAGACCAGGGGCATGCAGGTGAAAGCCATATTCCTTTATGGTTATTGCTTATTATATCCAGTTCAATCATGAATGTGAGATACAGTATAGATGAAGTGGAGGGAAACATGTAAAAAAAAAGACTTTTAAGCCTCGTGATAATTGAGACGTGGATTGTGCAAAGGGGGTGCAACTCAATACTTGGAAGGTATTCCTAATATTTTGTGCACTCAGTGCATTAGCCATCACCGAAATCACCAGCAGTTCAAGCGTAGGAGGAATAACACATTTGACAGTGCTGATTAAATTCACAGGGGTGTGATCAAATCATCAAAAAAAAGTCACGCACAATTTTTGGGAAAAAAAAATGTCTCTGCCATTTGTGCAGAAATTCCTCTGATTCTTAGTTAGTAGTGAAACTACATGGCTTTGGAATGGATTATCATATTTTATCACTAAAATATGTCTGCTAATTCAAAGATTATTACTGAGGCATTGTTTATTCAGATGGAAAAAGCAGAAGTCTAATGGGCTGCATTCAAGAGTGAATTACTGTTGTAAAATGATTCCACACCCGAGAGGAACTGTTTAGAAAATTTTAATTGTATTCCCATTTCAGCTGTCAGAAGGTACAAGGAATAATTTGCCAACCAGCTGATTGTGAGACAGGTGAAATTGAGCGTACGTGCTTTAAGAGTGAACTTGAGGTTTAATCTTAGCATCCAACCAGAAAATACTTATCCTTGTGGGGAATATGTGCATGTTCATTAAAAAAAAAAGAAAAAGTCAACTGGAGAACAATCAGTGACAGCACTTCCCACTATAAGTGAAAGTCCCCCCCCCCCTCTCTCTCTCAGTGCGCCTTAGATAAACTTGCAGTGAAACTTTTCAATTGTCTCTCCCCTATCAATAGAGCAGAGACAGTGAATGCAAAAAGGATTTGTGTATCCAACACAACCCACCTCTATTCCACGCAAAGTGTGAGCTTAATTAGCTTTGGGAGCAGGTTTGTTGAACAAAAACATAAAGAACGAGACATTGATCAAGGGAAAGGCTAGGAAGATAAAGCACCATGAGAGTTGGGCAACCTGATTTGTCTTTAATTAAAAGTAAAAGGTTTATCCTTGCAGAAGGCAGCCTCCGGTCTCCTAAGGCCACTCCAATTACTGAGTGAGACAAAAAGAGCCCTTCAATTCCAGGAGTGGCCAGAGAGAGAGAGAGAGAGAGAGAGAAAGAGAGAGGGAGAGAGAGGGAGAGAGGGGGGGGGCTGGAGAGAGGAAGAGAGGGAGAGAGAGATAGATGGTAGTAGTGGTTATGGGGGGTTAACAGGAGGAGAGTTTGTAAACTTTTTCCCACCGGGGTAGACATAGCTGGAGTGTGTGTGTGTGTGTGTGTGTGTGTGTGTGTGTGTGTGTGTGCATCTACATATGTATAGTGAATGTATATCTGTGTGTGAGTGTTTGTGTGTGTGAGTTTTTGCACATGTGAACTAAATGTGTGTTCAGTGGACTTGCACTTCTGTGTGCGTAAGCGCAGAGGCTGGAGGGAGAAGCAGGGCGGGACTTTCCGATCATTTTTTTTTTTTTTTTTTTTCGGGGGGGGGGGGGGGGGGGGAGAGAGAGAAGAGGTGGGGTTGAGGGGGTTGAGGGGGTGTGTGGGGAGGTGGAGGCATCCCTCCCAGGGTCCCTCCCCGGCCCTGCCCCTTCACATAGAGGAGGATCCTGTAGCACCAACTCAGGTCCCAAAACTGGAAAGTCATTCAGTCCCTTCTGAATGGAGTGTGTCTAACGTGAGAGTGGAGGACTTAACTTACAGCACTAGAACATGAGAGCCCTGCATTTGGTCCTGGTCGGTGCCTTGCTGACCTTGCTGCGTCTCCCCAGCCCCGGCCATGGAGGTAAGTGCCACTCCAAATCAGTCTGCCAGCTGTTCGTCTCCTGTTCCCCCACTTTCTGCTCCTCTCTGACAGAGATGCACCGCTTGAGGAGAGGGGGAGATCAGATCACTCTCCCTTCCCGAGGCTTCCCCCAATGCATAAATCAAAGAGCGATTAAGTGCTGATGAGTTAGCCCCTCAAACCTGAACCTAACAACTCTCCTTCACTTTTAAGCAGCATGAACCAAAAACTCTGTAAAGTAAACTCTCGACCCAAGTTGTAGTTTTTTTGTTTTTCGGCACATAACATATTTCTTTTTTAGAAGAGAACAGATTTCTTTTTAGGAGAGAACAGATTTCTTTTTTTGCATTTTATGGTGTTCGTTCTGCACTCTCACAGCCCTCATGCCATTCATTGCTCGGCGATGAAACCCTCCTTTTTCTTGGATGAAACTGAATACATCAGGGGGAAAGATGTGCCAAGGGTCTGACCCAGTCCATGGTCTGAGACAACTGTTGGTGTCAGTTCTAATACAGTTTTTTTTTGTTTTTTTTCAGTCTGCGCCCGTCTGTGTGTGTGAGGGTGTTTACCTTGAGAGTGTTTGTGTTGAAAGCATGTTGGCAAAGGACAGGAAGCAGTGGAGGAGGTGAGGTGAGGTCCCGCTGCCGGCAGCGCTGAATGGCTCTTTCAGAGGATACTGTGCACAGCAGCAGGCAGAGCTGCTCCTTATCCACCCAGAGAGGAAAGATGAAAGAGAGAGAGGGAAAGAGGGAGTAGTGATGGAGTGAGAGAGAGAGTGTGTGTGAGTGTGTGTGAGGGAGGTAGGGAGGGGGGTTGGATGCTCGAAGGGCACGGCCCATACAATGGCCCCACAGTTCATGGCCTCAATCAGCTGCACAAGTACCTTTCTCGATATGATGCAGCAAAGCAATTCTTCCTCCCCTTATTCCTCTTGAGCGTGAGTGTGTGTGTGTGTGTGTGTGTGTGTGTGTGTGTACTGTGTGTACAGTGTTTGGGCGAGGCAAATCTGGCCTTTGACCTGGTTCACGAATTGGGTGGTGTGGGGGGTGGAGGGGGGGCACATGAAACGATGTCTTTGAACAGCTTACTGAATCCCCTCAGCGCAAAACTGTACACATGGCAAGTTGGCAGCATCGGCGGTGGACTTGGAGCAGATGTTGAGCCCATTGTGTTCCACCGGCTGTCAGATCTTCAAAACTCACACTGGAAATTCCACTCCAATTAAGTCTGGGCAAACCTCGATGAGTGTCTCATTGGCAGCTAAAGAGAAAGAATGGCTCTTGATCTGAACGGAGTAGTGTTGCTTTGTTGCTGTGGCACAGAATCAAAGCTCAGCTGGAGTGCTGAATTCATTTCTACTTTACTGTGATCTGTTCACCGGGAGCATGAAAAGATTAATCTGCTCTTCTGTTTGCTCATTTATAGATAAGCACCATTGATTGGCATGACTGTAACACCTCCATTGATGAATTAGTAGAATTTTCTGGCATTTTGCATTAACTTTTTGTATCAGTGTTGGCTGGAAACTGCTATCAGCGATGTGTGCCGTGTCTATATGCAGAAATACATGAGCAAATAGTCAGCATTCATTGGATAAATGGTGCAGAGGCATGTCATTTTGGCACAGATTTAGGATTGGTGGAACGTACCACGGATCAAAATCACAGTGGAATAAAACAGGCAAACTGTATTTGGGTACAATTTCCCCTCATCCAATTATCTGCTGGCACAATCCCCACAGCCTCAGTGTGAACAGTACTCACCCACTGACCCTGGAGAACTAAATGCTAATGTTGACCAGATGTACTGAGTCACTGATTAGATTTTGGCCCCCCTTTTGCTCAGCATAATGCCTGCCGCAAGCTGTCAGGGGGATGCTTCCACCAACTACCTGGAAGGATTACTGAAGGTTTCATTTCTTCCCTGTGTTTACATCTTCATAAGTCACAGGCCGTGCACCACATGATACCCAGATGCCTGGATGTACTTGAAATCACTGGCATCTCTCTTTAAATCAGTACATTGCAGTCTTTCTTCATCTGCAAGTATGGGATTGGTGTAGCTGCACTCACTTATACCATATTCTTTCATGGAGGGATATGAGCAAATGCAGAAGAGTAAGGGATTTGAGTCTGTGCATCATAAAAAAAAATGACCACAGCACAGTCAGCCTTCTTCTATTATATGGTTTTCCATGAGTTTTCTTCAGTGGTGCAGTGTACCAAAAAATGCCCACTTTCTCACAAGCCTATGCCATCTTGTTTTATCCGCCCACATAGCAGCCACAGTAACTATTATGATGTGGATGAGCATAAGCAGTAGCTCATGCGACACTAACCAAACCAAATCAATTCTATAATTTTCCCTGCATGTGGAATTCATTTTAGCGATACAATATACTTAAAAACTTCCTGTTGAGCCCTCTGGAGGCGTCATGAGCCGAAACACCTGTGATATGAGCTTCCCACTTAATAACACACCAGCTTTCACCCAACCCCCTATCCAAGAACACACAAGCTGTTTCTAAATTGGTTCTCACCTCATCACCTTATCATGTATTGGTAAATGCCGTTTCTCTGCAGAATGTACTGGGGAGTCGCCTTTGGCAGTGCAGTGGCAGGAAGGCGCCACTAGGGTTCTGCATTAGCGGTCATGTACAGTCCCCCGACCCCCCGACCTCTCCAGGTGTATGAC
This sequence comes from Centroberyx affinis, assembly GCF_046629955.1. Lineage (NCBI taxonomy): Eukaryota > Metazoa > Chordata > Actinopteri > Beryciformes > Berycidae > Centroberyx > Centroberyx affinis. Next base: position 251,435 of record NW_027279922.1, read on the forward strand.
ACTCAGATGAGACTAAACAGGAAGAAAGTTTTGGCTGAAATAAAATGCTGGTCTGTTATTCCACTGCATAGATTAGAGCAGGAAGCAGGAAGCACAGGGAATTGAACCCAAATGATTAGTAACCTAATCAAAGTAACCACCTCTTATTTACCAAAGATATGAAGCCAAAAAACAGAAAGTGCAGTGTGTATAATGCAACAAATATATGAAGTGAAGAGGCCACTGCATAACATTATAAGTTCATTGCAAAGATTGAATTAGGCTACACTGAGTTATGGATGCTCGTCTTTAAATTGCTCACACATTATAAGACAACAATGTCTGATACAAACATTGCTTGATGATTTATGCCAAATTGTGAGGGTTTTAGAGATGACTTGCTCCTGAATGTGTTTGCACTTTGAATTGCAAACCTTAAAGAGGGGATTTGCATCCAGAGACTGCATATGAGCCTGCTATCTCCCCAGGAGTATAATGTCACTATGGTAACAAGAAAAAATAAATATGGATTTTGCCTGGGCTTCGCGGAGTGTCTGTATACAAGGCCTCCATGTGTTCCTTGAGAGTTGGCAGGGCGAACGGTGTGACTACAAGTGTCTGCACAGAAGATTAATAAGTCCAATATTTGCACTGGGAAATTGATGAGATTAGTGTTCTGGTGGCTCTGCTGGTCCAACAGACGAGCTGGGCGACCCTCCCCTCACCTCTTACTTTAAACAACGCAATGTTAGGACAGAATAGATATGTGGCAGTTGGTGTAAATCCAAACAAGAAAATCAGAGTGTTTATAAATGCACAGTCCCTTCATGGAAATCCCTGAATGACTGAATGACCAGGAGTCCATAAAGTAAATATAGTGTATACAAACTGTTTGAGGCGTCTTCAGGGAGTGAGTTGTTACATGCTTATTGTCCATAAGGAGGATTTTTAATGATAGGCTTCATAATAAGGGGATCAAATCCTCACATGCTCATTTTTCTGTCACAAGTACTTTACTATTCTAACATATGTCTTTCTATTTAAAAGAGAATGGACTCTGGGGATTTCTTTGCAGAACGAGGCATTTTTTCCTAACATCTTGGGCTCTGTGGCCCCTTGTTGAAGATGACTAGTGCTGTACATGAGTCAGTCATGCCCTTAGGAAGGCATCAAATTCTTCACAGTAACAAGCTTATGCTTGTGGGTATATGGAAATGAGGCCCTCACCATTGCATAGCATGGGAGAAAATCAATATTGATAATGTTTCTAATATGATACAACCTCTCTCCCTTCTGCCTCTCTAACGTTTTATCTTGGCACTTTGAGAAGGCAAGTTTGAGTGAGTGATGTCATGGTTTATTAATGAACTTTGTGGGTTGTGGCCTGAGGCAAACACCACTGCAAGAATCCAAAGTTAGTTGTATGGGCTAACCCCTCGCTCCACTCCTTCCCCTGCTGTAACTTCATCTCACTAGTATAGATAGGCTTTTATATTCAACCTGTGCAGCTTTGGTTGAGTCCCGGGCAGCAGGTTGGGCAGCAAGGTTACTAGTGAGTACAGTGACAATCCCATAAAGGAAAGGTTACAGGTTTGATCCCCGCAACAGCCATATGTCCTGTGTCCTTGAGCAAGACACTGAACACCTAAGTGCTCACTCATTGTAAATTGCTGTGGATAAGAACGTCAGCTAAATGCCTAAAATATAAATGAATCCCTTGAACAACCCCTTCTCCAGCGTGTGGATGACCATTACATCATTTATATCATTGAATTAGAGTCATAGGCCTAGAATCAAAGCAGGATCAACACATGTAACGAAGCGATCAAGTTGAGTCTTCCTTGATGATGTTACAGGTGCGCAACTGTTGAAAAAGAAAGTGTTGGAGTGATGCTGCCTTCGTTTTGAATATATACCACTGGTAGATGCCACACTTGCTTGGGCTCAGGGACTTCAAAAGCCCAGATCGTAGTTCAGTTTATTCTCAGTGTGATGCAAAAACACGGAAAGAAAGGCATGTCCCTTGCCTTGAGGACTAGTCCCTTGGCAGATGATCTTTCCCACAGTGCTCTCTTTGAGGCTGTTGGCTGTCAACGGCAGGCTGCTCGGATTATATTTTAGGGCTGTGATGTGCTTAGAGCAGGCAGACAGCCCACACACAGACCTCATTTAGCCCTGGGTGTGTACACAAAAGAGTTCCTGTACACAAACAGAAGCCAAGGCTCCATCCTTAGGTGGAAGGTCAGAGGGCATCTCATGGTATGCTCCCGTGTTGTTTTGACCCCTTCAGAGTCAATCAGATACAGACGTCTCAGTCGATGCAAGGGGGTCTGGTAGAGGTTTAGAGATGGTTAGTGTACACCCAGATTTCTGGTCTGTAAGTGTCAGGTTGGGATTTTGAGTTGGGTGGGCCCTTCTTAATCTGTGATTACCTTTTCATCATGCAATTTTAAGGACAGTCTTGCCCACGGCAAGAGCCTGGGGAAGTAACTGCATGTTAACTTCTAAGTATTACCCTGTAAAAGTAATGTACCTTGCTCAAGAGCACTCCAATGCTGGTTGCTGAAGAAGTGGGGAGTGTGTGTCATTCTCTTCCCCAACTTAGACTTTCCCCGTGAGCACAAGGACTCAAACTTCTGACCTTACGGCAAAAGTTCTTTAACCGTTAGATGTGATGTCCTTGTATATTCGAATTGACTGGTATATCCCTAGAGCAAACAAACAGCATTGTGTGCAGACTTCTTGTGTGCAGAACCAAACCGTTGAACAGCAACAGAAACATGTGGGCAACAACTGTCCAAGTACATGTGTTGTGGAGCAGCAGTTCTCAAGGTGAGGTCTGGGGATCACCAGGGTGCCTTGAGGGTGTTCCAGCGGGTCTCCAACATGATGATGAAGTTTAACATCACTTGGGGGCACATGGGGACAAAATCTTATGAAATTGGGGTCCTTGACCTCATGTATGTGTTTTTGGGGGTCCATGACATGAAAAGGTCCAGGATCCACTGTTATATTGTATCGGGAGGACTTGCTGATTTGATGAAACCTTAATGATACCCGTGGGGAAATTGGGTCATCGTAGCTGCAGAGAATAGGATAGAGATAAGTATAAGATAAATGTTGAGTACTGAAGATAATAAAAAATGAATAATTGCAACAAACAATGAGAAGAACCAACAGTATCACGAATAATAAAGCAAATAAATAAATAGTAAGTAGATGTACAACACTGATAATGTCATGCTCATTAGGATACCAGTAGGACCGCAGCAATAGGCCAAGATCAGCACTGCAGCATTTAAAGTCAAAGCTTGTGTTATGTCCCCAAGAAACGCAGACTGATATTCTGCTCCACTGCAGCAACTGTACCCGGCATGTTTATTTTTGATAAGAGCTGTTGGGGAATTTAGTGCCCAAAATGAAAACTCCAGAGTAATTTCTCATCATCACAGAACTGCCAATTTTTCAATAAGCAGGAATTATGCATGAGCAGATGTCTCGATATGAGTGGCCTCTATGGTATTTTTTTGCTTGTGTTTTTTTTTTTTCAGAGAGTAGGCAGCATTATCACATTTTGGTTGAACAAAAAGGATCCAATTCTACACTGTCTGCCATTGTTTCTCTTATCCATTGAAAATAAATTGGAGGAAAAAAGGAACATCAAAATGTCTTCGCACCCCTCAAAGGCTACAATAGAATCGCTTTACCGCCCAAGATCAGTTCTCAAGGTCTTTACTTGTAGTTTGTCCTAAATATCATCAACTGCTAATATTATCAGTTGTTATCTCACTCCATGTTATCATAAGATACAAATTAATGTCTAAATTAGATTTAGCAAAAGCACACGCTTTGTTAAACATATGATACATTGCGTGTAAATCGCATGCTCTGATCAGTGGAATCAAAGTGATGTGGCCAATGGGTAACATAAATTTACTACCTCTAAGCCACTGGAAAAGCTGCATGAATCATGGGAAATGTTTCCAGTGTTGGGCTGATTCATCTGAGATGTGTTAGGAGAAGCCTGAGGTTTCCACTCCGACATCTGGAGTCAGCTTGGTCGGTAAGTAGCATGGCCAGAGCTGGAGGCTTTAATCAAAATGTCCTTCCACTTCCCTAACCCCTAATATAGACAAAACAACAGCAGTGAGAGAATGCAAGTGCGCCGAATGTGCTGCAATTATTCAAGTTTTCAAGAATACTCGCTATTAGATCTTAAGTCGCTCTGGAAGCATAGCCATGGAGAGAGCAATCTGTTATGAAATAAGCATCTTTTGTGTTTGTTCTCCCAGCAACTCTCCAACTCATGGGAAGTTTTTTTTTTAGAAAGTTCTATTACTGAATTACATAAGCCACACACAGTAGGTTTAATTTGTGACAATAAAATTTCAAACACCTCTTTGAAATTCATGTGTTGTATGTTAAAATTCGGATTTGTTAAGTTTAGATATACAGTATATATAGCATTATACCTCAGAGATTTTAGTCTGTTATTTTTACAAATGTAGCCAGGCCAGGGCGGTAGCTAGCACATGAATATGACTCACAGTGTTAAATATAGAGGAATCCAGTGCTAGTGTGGGGACTCCCTCCAGCCCAGAGGGTGCATGACTCATAAACACAAGGCCACAGTGGTTAATCATGAGACATCAGACTCCAAACTAATAGTTTTGTACTTCCAATTAGCTCCAGACTGTAAAACCTTATTATCCTTTGCTCCAAGAGCTACAGTCTTAAGCTTTAGATGCATGTATATGTTCAATAATAGAATTTCTCGAGAGATAATTTATGAAGCAGGTTATTATAAAGTATTCCTACTCTATGAATACCATTACGGACTGCTCATATGCAAAGTTATGACACACTGTCTAAGTTTGAAGATTCTGGCAAACACCTGACTTTGGATGACTTCAACATAATTTTCTTTATTTTCCATGAAAGTGCTTTCTCGCTGACATAAATATGAACACCCCCTTGTTCATCCACATAGCTTGTCTCCTACTTTATCATTCCTACAACATGGCAGCGGGAGGCTGCAGTTAGGAGGGCCACTTTTCACAGCATGCTGACATGGAGGCGGATCAGCCCCAGCTCCCATCCTGTTGAAAATCTTCATCAGCACCGCCGAGGGACCATGAAGTGTTCTGAGTAATTTGACGCCAGACGGCCTCATCAGAGGCTGGGTTCAGACAGAATCAAGGGGCTGGGGATAGCACCAGGCTTGGGATCTGGCAGATGACAGTCTGGAATAGATTGCACCAGATAAATATAGCCAGACGGGAGAACCAACAAAAGAGCACATTGCTTCACATGGGGTTGACGAAAGAGGAAGCGGGAGGAGAGGGTTGACTTGGGGATCCAGGGTAGGGATGTGTGTGTGTGTGTATGTGTAAGGGCGTGTATATGTGCTGTGGTTCACACAGATCCCAGTGTTAGGGGCTAGAGTCATGTCGTCATACCCTGGTTATGCAGGCTTAAAATAGCCAGAGGAAACGATCTGTCCCATGAAGTTTGGTTTGACTGGAGCAGTGAGCGGCTGCACAGTAGAGTTGAGGCTCATATAACCCGGTTTGTCAATCCAGACGACCAAGCCCCTTGTGCAGTCCATCTTGTCAAGGCGTTAGACAAGCTAAAAATGACACCACAGTCTCATAACATTTTGTGAAACGAACACAAACTCTGTAATGCTGATTACGTCTTGTGGACACAAATTCCCTGAAGATTTCATTCCTCCACCACAAATTGGATTATGTGACAAAATCATGAATTGGACACGCCATTTTCTGTTGTTTGTCACGTGAAAAGGTTAGTGAACGGTTAAGTAGAACAACTTGGGTTAAGGTTAGGGTTAAGTTTAGGCAACTAAAACTTTGGTTAAGGCTTGACAACAAGTTGAAGGCAAATTTATATATCCATCCACCACCACAGCACTCCAGATTTTCAAGGCAGTCGTTCAATGTCAGACTTCTACCTGTTTCTAGTTGCGTCTCCTTCACATAATTCTTCTGCGGTGAGGAAATATATTTCTCTCCCTTTTCGGGCACAGGGCACGTATTTGCATTTTATGACATTATGCTCATTTCATTATATTTCGCGAGACCAAGCTCAAAAATGATTACATGCTTGATAAAGAAAACAGAGAAAGTAATCATTTTTAATAAAATACTGGCAGTCTATCTGGTGGAGGAAAACAAAGATTACAAGAAAAGGAGAGAAAGGTCGACAACCTTTGAGCGACTGACAACAGCAGCTGGACTCGCCAAAGTAAACAAATAAACGGCCAAACCAGAAAAGATGCAGATGACAGGAGAGATCAGTGTGCGCTAAGAAGAGCCCATATTTTTGTGGTCAACTATGCAGTCTGATTCACCATATTATGCCAGATTGGGTTATGGGAATGGGTCTCTGGGGAATGTGAAGTTATGGAATGGGGAAACTGACCACGTATGACCCCGGAGCATCCAGTCACTCTGCTGCCAAAAATGCTAACTATCATTCCACAGCTTCTCTTCAGGACAAACCTCCATTTATGCAAGTGACCGCAGAAAAGACGGTCAGGATATTTTGAAACATTGTTGAGTACAGAGTAGCTTTGGTGCAAAATTGGGCTGGTTCGCAGTGCTCTCATCATGATTTTATTTCTCTTTTTTAGTGATACTCTATTGGTCCCCCAAAGGAGAAATTCACTGGGTCTTGAGTCCTCTGGTTGAAAGACATTCTTCTTAATCACTACACTACCCAGCTGCCCAACATATCTGGACATGTAACTTGTACACAGGCTTGAAAGATAGCTAGAAAATGTATGCTGATGATGTACTATTAATATTCTGTTATGACAATCTAAGGTTACATTACAATGGAAAAGTTGCCTCAGCAGAGCAGGCTTCAATTTCTTCTTTTGAAACATGCCAACGATACACACGGCCTGTTCAGATATTTCAGTCTAATAGCAATGCAGGCCAATCCTTGGTTAAGTAACCTCCAGAGAAAAGCTAATTTGCTGTGTGTGAGAGAGCAATTCGCTACCCATAAGGTGTAACCATTGGATGGCAATTAGCTTAAGGCCAGCCTAAGGGGGAAAAATGGAGCTTGCTTTTTATGGCTCCCTGACTCTCTAATGCATATAAATTTATTAGGAAAATGAGCAGGCCCCCACTGTTTCCTTTCCCTCTCTCCATTAAACAAATATTAATCAAGTAATAAGAAAAAGTGTTTGTGTAACGACTCTGCAATTTAGTCAAAGTTGACTGGGAGGAAGTCTGGTCTGGTTGCATTTAATATAGAATGGGTTTAATTCCCTGAGGTGTGTTTTGTCTATTGAAACTCATCATTTTTGTTTGCATGTCATCAAGTCTTTAAAACCCCATCAACACTGAAAATATTAGGACCACCTGCTTTTTCCAGGTCATCAGAGGAATCAAGGTGAAAGCTATGATCCATTATTGATTTCACCTATTGAATCCACTTCAGTCAAGAAGGGCAGGCAGAGATGAAGGGGAGGAGACAAATTTAGGAGGGACTTTTAAGCCGTTAGACAATTGAGACATGAATTCTGTACAGCGGGCTCAACTCAATAAAGCATGATTGGATTGTATTCTCATCTCTGAATCAATTTTACAGCTTCAACAAGCTTTCTCTAAACCAAATGAATGTTTTTTCAACAGGACACTATCACATGTTAAACAAGATACAGCATCATTTTCTTGAGGTCTGGTGGGTTTCAGAGAATTGATAGTTCAGAAATAGAGTTTGACACAATCAACCAGTGGTTAGAGAGAAATATGAAAACTGGCGAGTTCCAAAAAAGAACTCCAGGATGTTTTCCTGTCTCTGGCGAAGTAAAGATTCACTTTCAGCAATATGTCATACTGTTTACATTGGTGGGAGACGCAGCGCTAACTTGCTCACCAGCTGCTGCAGAGAAGACTTACAGTGTGATCCAACATGCAGTTACTTGCGAGCACAAATATGTTCCTGGCAACTGAAAGTGGAATTCACTGGAGTTCATTGCCATGCCAAGGCCATGGATCTCAGTTCCAGATGTACTTGAACATGTGTATCAAGGTAAAGAAGTTTTACTTGTAATCTTGAAGTCATGGAATTTGCCCGGCAGAGGACAGAAAAAGGTCTGACTATGCAATCTCACCCTCCAGAAATCTAGGAGGACCACTGGGATTTTGATAGCATGGCTTTAAAGCATCCAGTGGTGATTACACAGCATTATACAATGGACAGTTAAAGCCATGCATTCCTATCGGTCAACACATTCCCATAAAGCACAGCTGCACCTCTATCACCAAAGAATACCTGGTAACACTTTACTTTACAATGGCCTCATTCCAGTGTATTAACCTGTGTACTAACCTATGAAAAGGTATTGTACACATTACAGCGTAGGAACTTCATGAAATGAAATACATAATGTACTTGCAACAGTGTAACAAAACCGTTTTAATGACGCCATTCCTTAAGTTCGGCATTCATCCGTAGTTCAGCACAAAACAATATTGTGTACTTACAATACTTTTCCATAGGTTAATACACAGGTTAATACACTGGAATAAGGCCATTGTAAAGTAAAGTGTTACCAAATCCCCCCCGCACTAATAATCTCTCACACAATATGTTGTTATGTGGTTATATCTTCAGTAAAAGCTTCTTTTTGGAATGTGCTGTGCAAATCCATTGCAAAACAGCATCATTAGTTTTTAGCTGTGACCAGCAGCTGTTGGTCTGTCAGTCCCAAAAATGTTCAAAAGCTCCACTACACAGCTAGAGCCGCAGGATGCAGAGCTACAGTACCTTTGTACCAGTGTGGTACTTCAGCTCACTTGGTAGGGCAGCAGACTGGCATGCGGTTCTAATCCCAGAGTTGGCAAATGGTTCGGAGTTTACATTGTGTTTACATTATGCTATTTAACATGATCAGTATAAAAATAGCACCAAGAAGATTTTCCCCCAAGGTAGTAAGAAAAACGTTACATTCCACACTAACATTAATCTTTTAGTTGATAGCATTGATTGATGTTGCACACAGTCAAGAATAGGCCTAAATAACAGATCACTGATTAGACCTATTCATCAACATCCTCCGTAATGACTGCACAATCTAAACTCCACAATCTAAACAAGTATAGGCCGACTTTAGGCTATGACTTGTCACAACGGCCCCAATAAGGAAACCTGCACCAATCTGGTCGCAGCTTATCACACGTTACATGCTTGCGTTGCTGTTACTGCCCCCTTCCCTTCTCTCTTCTACTGGGTAACCTTCAGACTCTTACATAAATGACTGGCTGGCTCTCTGAATATTCCTTTTTGGGCCTCCTTTCGGACCGCCGCCTCTTTTGCATCCAAAAATGTCTTTCCACTGTTCTTACTGGGAAACATACTCACCTCTAGACAGCAATGTAGAGGACAAGGTTTTGGAGCGTGACACTTACTGTACACTCAGGAAAGCCAGAGATAAGTGAAATCCAGTCCAGGTTCTAATGGAAACGTGCTTCTTATTCCCGGTGGTCTCTGGAAATTCTAGATAGTACATTACTGCCAGGGAATGTTCAGCCATCTGCCTCTATGTGTGCTGGTTAGCATTCCTGAGCCAGTCACAGTGCTGAGTGGATTCAGTTCGGGAGCTGATACAGGGAACTAGCTTTGCAGTATGTTCAAGTGGAGTTATGGAGAAACCACAGCAATCACAGCTACATGTGAATTTAGGATTTTAGCACAAAATGTAGTATATAATGTGAGTATGGCTGAAGTTTAAAAAAAGAAAAGTTCTTGTACTACATCATATACGCCACTGACTTTCCTATCTGAAATTCAAAAAAATGTAATTCCCTTATTGGGTAACACTTTAGATTAGGGAACACATATTAACTATTAATAGGTTGCGTATAAACATGCATATTATTATATATTTGCATTAGGGTGGGCACTGCATCTATACATCATAAAAACCCATTTGACTTTGAGCCCCTTACATTCTGTTTGAATACACTGTGACCCCCTGACATTTAAACTGCCAGTTTCTAAAGCATGTGGTTTCGGTCTGATATGGTAGCTTATGGGAAATGCTGCTATCATATGTATGATTCATTCACAGATCAGGATAATGGTTTTACCTTGACCAGACCAGACCTGCTCAGCTCTGTTTTAGAGACAAGCCATAAACTGTTGAACCCGGTCTTGACTCCTGAATCACATCCCTCAAGAGTGAAGTCATTTGGAAACAAACTTAGTGGTCTGTCTGTGTGGAGAGAGAGGGGAGGATTGGATAATGTATAACTGTTGTGTTCTAAAAAAAAAAAAAAATGGATTTATGAATGAGGCTTTAACTGTGACCAGGTGTCCCGTGTTACGGAGATATTTCCTTCCCTGCGATTCTAAAGCTCTAAAGTTATATTGTTTAGCAGCTCAGAAAAAAGGGCTCCAGGGTGTTGTTGAGTTAAATATCGGCAATGGACTCGCCATCATCATTAAAATAAGTATAAGCAGTGAGACTTACCAGTGCTAAGGTTTCATGTGGGCATATTGTATGATTTTGGTCAAGAACATTGAAGACATGAAGCGTACATTGTGTCTGGACGATGGTGTGGTTGCAGTCTGGACTAGAGCTTGACATTTGTAGCCAAATTCAACAGGACCGGCCCTGTGCGGCCCGGCTCCACCCTGCCTCGCCCTCCTGTGCCACCTCTCCTCTGTCTTCTCCTCACACGCTTCTCACAGATTACTGTTTAAGTTATACAAACTTTTCTCAGAGGCAGCAATAATTTCATTGGTTGAGTTAAACCTCAATGGGCGGAGCCAAAGAACCACGGTTTATAGATACCTGGCAAACAAAATATACATTTAAAATATGAATGCAATGACTTATTTTTCCTTTCATTCCTGACCATGGCATTCATGGTCTTGGCAGGTCAGCAGGCTAACTAACTAGCTTAACTAGATACCTACTGTATAGGCTAGTATGGCTAGTTTGAACTTGGAAGGTCAACTAGGCTAACTAGCTAACCTAGATGACTCAGTATGGCTGCAATTTTTAAGTTAGTAGCAAGAGTAGGCTACTAGGCTTCATAATAATTGCTACTTTCTTTATGACCACTTTGTGACCACCGCCTTTTTCACTGGGCTTCAGTCAAACATTACTTAGCCAGAAAAACTTGTAAATTCTCTGGCTCCGCCCATTGTGGCTCAACTCAACTAATGAGATTATTTCTGCTTCCAGAGCAGTTCTGCCTCTGAGAAATGTTTGTATAACTACAATTCCAATCACATTTCTATATATTTCTCATTCTACATTAGAGTTGTTAATTAAATGTACAGTCAAACCATTATCCAAATATCAGAAACAAATTAAACTCATTTTGGAACACATGTATGTTTTATATCTTCCATAAATATTGCATCGGTGCCTCAATGCCATTTTCTGGGTTTTTTGATTCATCACATAGTACACAGTGGAGAGCAACACCAAATACATGGGAGAGGATGACGTGCAGCAAAGTTTGTGAACCACATTTGAACCCGTGATTCTGTGAGGGCATACGAATGTGCCGTAGCCTACTGAGCCACCAAGACACTCTACAATAAACTGACTCTTGAATATAGTGTATGTCGGCGGCTTGACTGAGATATCCAGACAGTTGCCTTGGAAGCCACACAGCTAAACATCCTCATGTTAATGCATCATTCACGCATGCCATACTTTGGATATACTTACTGCGCAGTGTTCTGGATGCATTTATTCTCATGGGCCTTTTGCTTGGTGAATCAAGCACATCTGTAGAACATCTGAATGCCAGCTGGATGGCATGCCTTTGGCAGGATCATTGAGAATCAGTGCATTTCAGAACAGCATTCATTAGTAGTCAGTAATATGGGCTGCTTCATTTGGCCCGTGGAATTCAATTCTTCGACCTCATTTGAATTCTAATAAACAACTATAAATATGTTCACAACCAAAGGCCAGAACTCATTTACATCCAACTCGCATGACTGGTTATGAATTCCAAAGAGCTTCAACATAAACATTGTGAACACTCTGTAATATCCAGAAGACTTCTTAAACACAGTGTGGACGTTGTGAAGAAGGCAGTTAATGGCTCAACTTTGACTACTGTGAATTTGATGTAGTAGACGCGATTTCATGATCATGTCATAAGAAGAAATGTGAGTTGACTGCTTACCAAAGTTACCAGTTTTACTCATTTTCAAATGGATCTCCATATTGTATGAGTCAAGGGTCCACCGGGAACCTCTCTTTACAGCGGCTACAGGCTTCTTTTACTTTCTTGCCTTGTTGCGCTGAGAACTTAGCATGTTGTAAATGCTCAGAGCACCAAAAGCTTGAAGTTGAAAGTAGTTGATCTTTCAGTAACTTGCTGTTGATGTACTTCAGATGGGTTTGCAGTAGTCACGTAGCAACAGCACTAGCCACGAACAGCACGTCCCATGAGCAACTGTTCTGCAGCTAAAAAAGAGGCGCCTAGTGTACACATGGGCTTCCTCCCCACGGACAAACATTACAGAGCATTCCTCCATTGAGTTTACTGTCAAACTGAATCCATGCTCGCAGTTTGTGTGTGCCTCATTTTAACGACAGCTTCTCATTGAACATGACTGTTGCAGTTAGCGCTGCCACATCAGATATCTGAAGCAGTTAAAAATAAAGCACGTTATTAAGTTCTTATGAAGTTGTGCTGTCACAGTGAAAGTGACGCCTCTGGAAACAAGACCAACGCCCTGACGCTGTACGCCAAGGCCTTCTGGGGAAACTGGGGCTCAGAAACCTCCAGAAAGAGTTCCTTTCCCGAAAATACATCTTTTGCTGTTCACCAGAAAATCCCCTCCTCCCACTGGGTACATGGCGTACTCTCTCTTTGAGTCTTTCTTTCCATTTGTCCTTTTCTCTGCTGTACTTAGTCAAGTGTCGGTCGGGGCAAATTTTTGAGGACACAAAGACTCCTTTTACAGTAGTCATCTGAAAAATAACTTTTTGTGCCATTTGTTTGGTTTTCTTTTTTTGGGGGGGGCGGTTTCCTCTACAGCCTGGGTTAGATGGCCCCTCCTTTCTGCGATGGAGTTGCCTTGCAGCCCATAAATGTTTAAAAAAGAGCCTTCTCCTGGATCCAAAACCACCTCAAAGCTTGCCATGGTAGAGTTAGAGGAGGTGCGCAGTAAAGTAAAACTTAGCAAACACATTCCATGTCATCAACGTCGTGACACAGTGCTGCAAGGTTGTGTGTGTCTACGTACATGTGTGTGTTTGTGCACACGTACGTCTGTTATTCAGTTTTCCAAATTTCCTTCAATTCAGTTTGAGTCTTAGTGCATGTGCACAACCATTGTAATATTTATAGTCAAACTATTGGACTGCACTAGCACATAATCTTGCTGGTCTCAATAAATTCCACTTGATACAAAATGACTTCTTTCAATAAATCATCATAAAACAATGAAGAAAATCTTGAAACATGAAACTTTCTCCAAGGTTGTTTCACTTTTACCAAGTAAATGTCCTGAAACAAAGTCAAATTTGTTGAAACAAAAAAATATCTGCCAGTGCAGTAAGATGATTTCACAAAAAATCCTAAAAAATATGCTTGATTAGTCTGAATACAAGATCAAATAACTTAACAAATTTGTCAGTTTTTGCAGTGTATATATTATGTTCATATTTTGTTTGTTGAGTGACAGATCACCAATACAAGAATCTTGATATACCCTCCATATGGCAGGTGTATTGGGTGATGAGTCACCCTGCTTCACATTCATGCTGTTACGCACATTCACACTGGGGAGACACCCGGTACAGCATCATGGAGCAATTGGGGCTTAAGTGTGTTGTTCAAGGGCAGCTCATTGGAGCTTTTTGTGGAAGGAGACAGCATTACTCATTCGCAAGCTTGTCTGGTGATTCAAACCGACAACTCTCCAGTCATAAGCCCTCATCTCTAACCTTTATGCTACCAGAACCTGCATTTGCCTTAGCACAGGCATGAAGTCCTTTCTCTGCAGCATGTGTGTTTGTGTCAGGTTTTGTCTGAGCAGTTTGAATTGAGCGTGTCTGTGGCTCATTGGGCTGATTCTGGGAGAGCAGGGAGTGAGGGTGCTGTGTGTGTGTGTGTGTGTGTGTGTGTGTGCATGTGTGTCAGTTTTCATGTGTGTGGCCATCTCAAGCATGAAGACAGATGGATGAGTCATAAACAAATGTTCAAGCTTCTCACTTGTGTTGTTGCCAATGCATTTGTGATGTGTTTGTTCTTTTGTTTTTATCCATATTTATGTCCTTTGTTGCTCTGTAAAAAACTTGGTGACAAACCTGTTTGACTAAAATGTGCTTTATGAATAAATCTGAAAAGATTTGCATGTTGATTTCATTACAATCATCATAATCATATCTGGTGAAAAAATGTATGTTAGCAATTATGTTCTCTGTTTCTCTACATCAAAGCATACCATAACTGTTCAGTTCAACTGTGCATACACTGCCAAAAGCCAGGAAAAACAATAGTATCTAGTATATTAAATAATGTTTACACAAAGAGCAGTGCAGTTGACATTACAAGATATAAAATGCATCATTACTCTGCAAAAAGACGTTGATTTGTATCCCAAGTGTCAAGAAAGTTTTATAAATTGGCATACATTTAGCCAAACACATAAAATATGTGTTAATATTTTCACCATCTGCTGATTTTTTATCAATCCAATCTTTCAAACAAATTCACCACACCTTGTGTGTCATCTAGCCAGAGTGAATGACCGTTTCAGAGGCTTATATTAAGACAATAAGAGAGCTTCAGTTTCACTTTTCACTTTACTCTTGTCTATTAAGCCACCCAACTTGCTTTCTGTTACAGTTATAAACTACCACACATTATTCAACCAATGTCAAGATTGAGAACTATTATTTATTTATGATTATATGGGTGCAGTGAGTGAGACTGATAAAATTACTTAAGTTGAAAAACGAGAGCAGCAAGTGAATTGACCCCATGCACAACATACATTGTGAATGTATGCAGCGTTGACACGTAGTCAAATGATAACTTAGCAACAGGATTTATGTGTGCTGGATTCACCACCACACCCTGCCCATGAGTCAAACTCAAACAAAACTCAATGCACCATCCAAAACTCTCTGCTGACCTAAGTACATTATGACTAAAAACCCAGACTGTCATTTGTCTGAGACAGACCAAACACTCAGCCAACTATGTGTAGCAAGAGTTTGCTAACTGTTAGTTACAGTGCCATCATTAAGTTCTAAAGCATTAATCAATGAACTTAAATGTAAAACATCACTAAAGATGGGCTGCCCATGTTCAGAAAAGTGTTGCTCTTTATTTGTAGTAGATTCATTTAAAACAGAGCACCATAAAGCAGCGAATTACCTCTAGTAACCCCTCACTGGAGATGGGAGGGGATTTTGCTGTTGTCACAAATAACTATAATATTTGAAGTGAAGCCCAGTCTTCCCAGACTGAGGGTGGCGACTTGGCTTTTTCCAGCCTTTTCCGAGCTCCTGTTTTTCAAATGTGCTGCCTGGGACATCATTTGTCCCAAACTGCACTGTGTATATATAGGCTGTCTGTCCAAATAAGTTTGATGGAAAAATCACTATTTCATAATCCTATGAAATTGTCTGTTAACATTTGAACTCTTGGAACATTTTACAAATCCAAACTAGCCTGGAGAGACTCTTAACCTTTTTGTCTCTGGTTAGACTTTTGCTTGTTATTAAGTTTGGGCGGATGCAAATATTCATGTGATTTACAAATTGGTTCAAAGGGATTGAGGCACTGGAATCAAAGCAGAAAGACTGCGCACAACAAAGGAGATAGAAATGATATCACCCACATGCATGATGGGAAAAACTGCTAATGAGTCTTTATGAATGTCTGACCCTAATAAGAGTATAATCGCATTGGGAGCTGTGAAATCATGTGTTCACCCATTAGCAAAAGGAGCACACTTCTGAGTCTTTCTGATTAGTCCAAAAACCTCCCAAAAGGGCCTTTAACATGAGCACCCAAGAATGTATTTAAATCCAGAGGAATTTTAATTACACTCAGATAGTTTGCAACTGGGTTAGCTTGTGTTGTTTGGATGGGGAAATTAATGATTTTGTAAAATGTTTTCACTTCATCTGAAGACTAACATCTGGACTAAAAACAGGACCGAGCGCTTAGCCAAAACCTCAGTGAAGACGACAACATCATCATTTAAACTGTTTCAGGCTTGTCTTGGATTTGAGCCTATTTTAGCTTGGTGACGGCCGCCACTGCCGTATGGTGATTGATTGATTGATTCATTCATTCATTCATTCATTCATTCAGTCATTCATTCATTTATTCATTCATTCATTTATTCACTCATTCATTCTTTGCACAAAATCAAAACATTTATTTAAAGAATAACAATAGCTGATACAGTATGAACAGCTGATACAATACCTGATACCGGTCTCATTATCATTTGAAACATTATGATCTGTTTGTAGTGAAACAATATTAATCTTGTCAGTTAAATGCTGTAGTCATGACTCAGTCTGGTCTTTGGTCTTTGTCTTGACTTGGATCCTGCTAGACCCAGTCTTGACTGGAGCCTGTGAAAAAAAAAAAAAAAAACAGGATACCTCTTTTGTTTTATACACTGTACGTTTCTATGCTGTTTTTTTAAGGCAGTATTTCACAGAGGCATCGTAAAAATGGGTAGTGAAAGTCCCCGCTCACCACAATAATAGGGAAGCTTACTTAGAATAAAATACTGCTCATGAAATGAATGAAATGATGAAATCATTCAAACTTGAAAAACAAAAGACCCCACTTCTCCATTCACAGAATACAAGTTTTGCTGTGTATTGTATACAATGAAGTGATGTGAGCTCGGGTAAACACTTTTTATCATTTGTCTGCCTGATTTTTGAGACAGAGGGTTTGAGTGGCAACCCGAGACTCTTTATAGGAAGCTTGTTGCCAGTTTGACAGATCATCCAGATCTGTGAAATACTCAAAAAGCTAATCCTCAGATTTACGATTACCATATCCCCCGGCATGGAATTGGATCCCCCTGTGAGGTATGAGATATAATATGCATGTCCAAACCATGTGGCACATCTATCCTCGCACATATTGACATTTCAGCATTCTGCAAGAAAGGTTTGCTTACTTAGCGGGTAAGCACCAATGAACACATCTGCAGATGGTTTAGGTTTGGTTTAGTACTGTAGGAGGCCTCCAGTCCCCCCATTTGTTTTACAGGTGAAACTGTATCATTTTCATTTTAATGAGGCAAAGGGAGGAACGGAAAAGTTTCATCTTTACAAACTTGTCTCTCTCGCAAACAAGCCGGAAGGAATCTAATGGATGATCATTCCCTCTTTGGAAAAAGGTCAAATGGTTTTATATGGCCAGCATTCCACATAAATAACAACTAATGAATCACAATGAATGTCCCAAATACAGGTGCACAGGAGGGATTTCAACAAGAGGTCAAAGGCGGAGCGAGTATAACAGAGTAAGCCTGCCTGAAGCCTTGTAAGCCCAAATATCTAGCCTTGAAAAGGGATTATCACCAATCGCCTGACTGGTGGATGTTTGGCTCTGTGATTGAGATCAAGGTATTTTACACTCCTGGAAGTGCTCTTCTGTGTTTAGTGGAAAAAAAGGGATTCAGAGGTACTCCAGGCCATATTAATAATCCTTTATTCTGTTGGTTTATCAGGAAAAAAAAAGTTTAAGGACTGCACTATACACTGAAGTTATTATCTTAGTATTTAACGCAATAGACACAGAAAATTGTGATTATGAATGCAACTGAGAGACTAAAAAATGGCCACACAACAAGACAGGTGGATTAAAGTGGAAGACGATGAAGTCTATGCATTGTTTAAAGATTTTTATGTAAAAATTCCTCCATCTTATCAGCCTAAATCAAGGGGCTGCAATAGAAGACTACTTAAGACGCCCTAGATTCATCGTTTTTACCTAAATGGGATCTGATGTCGGGTTTGGACACTTCTCTACCCAGAGGAAGTGATGAATCAAGACTTACAGTCCAAACTGTCTCCTAAACAGCAGTGAGCAGCACCCCGTCCAGAGAAAGCTGGACTCCCCAACGTTAGATCTTTTTCCTCTCTCGTCTGTATCCTTTGATATGAAGCGATCAGAGATCAGCCAGATTGGTAAACACAAGCGTGCTGTGCCACCACATGATTTCTGGTTATTAAAGTTCAGATTTTTTAAAGTTACGTCTGGCTTCCATTTGGAGCCAGAAGTCTAGTGTGGCTTTAAAAAAAACTAGAAATGTTTCATCAGTATGTAAGAGGTTTTTTCCATTCCTACAAGATGAAACGCATCATATACTGTAAAATTCCCCCCTATATCTGCTGTATGTTGAGCAAGACATGTGGTCAGGGTGTCAATGTCTGCCAAACGACAACAGTGAGTGAATGTGTGCATAATACAGTAGCAGGCAAATGCAGAAGAAAGAGGGTGAATGGCAGAACGTTTGCTCCTGAGGGGAATATTATCTGTAACAGCACCCTGCCATACTCTCTGCCTGCAGAGGGCATTGTCAAATGTCAGTCACCCACATGGAGTAGGAGCAGAGGAGCAGAGTCTTTGCGTGAAATTAATTTACATATTTTAAATGAGGAACATATGATAGTTTATACAGTATGTCAGAACCCAGGATATAAAATCCTTGTTTGTTCTTAGTATATAAACACTGGATGCAGGTGTACTGTATTTTATTACCTTGTTTTGCACAACAGGTTGCATGGGTATTGGAATTTCACATTATATAATTTACCTTCATATTGCCTCTGCAAGATAGACAAGTTGTATTGCCTGATGTAATCTATATACAGTGTAACTGTCCATGCCACATTTGCTTCATCTTTTTATTACAGATTGTCACCCCTTTCCTTTCCATAGTCTTTGAGTCTGTTATATTACATTAAAGATGGAGTTGTCTGCAGTACAGCTGCTGGATAGATGCAGGATAAATGCATGAAAGAGGATTGTTACAATGGCTATCACTGTATATAGAGAATATAATATATTTGTGAAACTGAGTTTATAGACACACACTTAATATAATATAATTTTTGCAACAAGTAAAACACTTCACACACTAAATATTTGGAATTACCAGCTGCACAAATTCTTTTACATTCTCAGGATTTATCTTTTTTCAGTCTCCACCTCGTCAAAGTTTACGGTGGGTGTCTCTCCAAGGTTCTGTTCTGCACTCGGCTACAGGAGTTCGCAAAGAGGAGCATTGATTTTAGTCAAGAGCTTTGTTATAGAGTCTTCAGTCAAGACAGTGACTCCATCTCAATAGAGCATTCGCCTCCAGCAGTGAATAAAAAAGACATTCCTCACTTTCCCTTTTCCCCAGTGCTCACTGTCTCTCTCGCCCCTGTTGATAATCTCTCTCTCTCGCTCTCGTTGACTCTGTGTTTCAACATCGCACTCCACCAACCCTTTATTCATCACAGTCTGACAGCCTTGTCAATATTCACCACCCAAAGTGGGCAAAAAGCCATCTAGCACTTCGATGAGACGAACAAATGTGCTCATAAATCTAAATAAAGCCATGGAGCTGTCACCATTGTATGTAAAACTATGTTTAACGACGTGGGTTTTATGCACAAAATCTGTGCAAGCCATCTGTAGGTATGGTATGTCTTATGCCATCAAATTATTCACCCACGTGTGGCACTTTCATCAGTATACGTAATTGTGCTGTGACAAGATTAAAGATTTCTCTACCTGATGATGGATGAAGGGGGGCGGCAAACAAAGGCACATGTAGAGCACGCTGTATTTATACCATATAAGACTCACACGGTGCACTGGATTTGGATTAGCAGGCATACACAAATATTAAGAATATGTGCTCTGAAATACTTTGATATTTTATTGATTTCACCTGTTAAATCTTCTTCAATCAAGAAGGGGAGAAGTAGATGAAAGGAAGAGGCAGGCTACAGAGAGATTTTTAAGCCTTGAGACAATTGAGACATGGATTGTTGGTGTTGCTAATATTTTGTCCACTGACTGTAGAGCTAAAAACCTTAAAATCCTCGCTCTGCATTTCATTGAACTGTTTAGTTAGAAGGTGCCTGAGCTTTTCATAACTGTTCTCATTTTTAAGATCACGGATATACACTTTATAGCTTCTGAGCAAACCTGAAGCTTCGGGTCAGCTGTCGCAGACCATTAGTCCTTGCATCCAGTGCTCTGGCAATTTAAAGTGATCTTTGACAGTGGTAGAAGGGTTTCACTTTTCAGCACACACACATACACCTCCATAGCTCAGTTCAGTAGTTGAGGAGCAGTCAACCTCCAACAATAGCTGCCCTGGGCATCTGCTGTCACCCTCGGCTTTTGGACTTTCTCCTTTTTGTGGGGAGGGAGTTCAGAATTGCTCATGCACATGGTCATTTCAAGCACAATGAGGATCCGGCATTTGGTTGAGGAGAACATCAGCCATGCCCATTAGGCTCTGTGTAATACAAAGGAGAGGATTATGAACAAATTAATTCAAATGAAATGAAGAAATTACAGTGCAATCAGTCAGAGGCAATGAGGTGCGCTACTTGTAATTACATCTGTTTGATACACGGAGAAAATTGTTGGAACAACAGCCCATTCAAACTGCCTGCTATTGTTATCGTATAAATGCAAATTGGAGGTAATAAGGACCTTATCTGTCTATCTGCTGAAGTTATGTGCCAAAACTTTCAGGAACCGCAAAAAGAAAAAAAGGCTGTCTAATGTTGCTGTCAATCCTTCTGCACTCACTCTTTGTATTTCTCAGGAGATGTTTCTCAACCTCCCAGAAGCATGCTTCCCAGTTTCTCTGGGTCTCTCCCATCATATCTATTTCTCTCTGAACATTGTTGTCTCTCTAAATTTTTATATTCTTTCTGTCTTTGAGGCATCCCCGAGGCTCACATGAACTCGTGGCATCGTGGCTTTGAATCTGACTCATGACCCTTGTCACATGTTCCTCTCTCTCTCTCTCTCTCTCTCTCTCTCCCTCAGTCCCTCCCATCTTTCCTGACAATCTACTGTATTGTCTAGAAATGCAGTATTGCTATAAAAATTATCTTTTAAAAAATCAACCACATCTATGATCAGATCCTTGTTATACATTATCTCTGCCTTCCTGTCTCAAATCACACCTTTGGTCGAGAGGATGCAGTGGTTCATGGCAGAACTTTCCCTACCTGCCTCTATCCTGCATTAGTGCTTCAGCCGCTGCAGCCAATTCATTCAAATGTAGAGCTGAATAGAGGGCTTGTAGGTGATGTAATACAAATACAGTCTGGCTGCCATAATGGAGGTCCTCAGCTCTTGGCCAACAGTGGCTGTGAACAGCTGATTGCATTTCTAAACTTATAACTTGGCCATCTCAACAGAATTTAATAGGCATGGTCACTTTCTGTGCTATTTTTGACTGGGAACTTATCATTTTGCTACTGATACATCTAATAAATTTTGTGTCTGCTGGTTAGCTGCATGTGATTCACGCACTAGCGAACTTATCTAGTAGAAGCTAGCTTTAGTAGCTCATAGTTGCATCTTAGGATAACAATTGGTTGCTGGCTAGTAAGCTAGCCAACAATGCCAAAAAACAGCAGTTTCTTGGGTTACTTGCACTGGCTCTTCTCAAGCTGCCACAAACAAATATATGCTACTATATCAGACTACACATACTCAGACTTCACTTTTAAAATCACTGAACTGACCTACACCCACACCACAACAATCCTTTTTTAGTTATCTCTCACACAACTGCAAAGCCAGAAGCAGTGCAGTAGTAGTTCAGCAAGCAAAGATAAAACGTGGGACTTGTACTGTGGCTACATCTGTACACAACACAGTTGCCAATGGGAGTGAGTGATGTAAACACTAGGTTGTGTTAGAGGACACGTGTCGCCACAACGTCCCTCCAGGCCCACTGTGGTGTACAGAGTGGCTGCTGGCAGTGAATGATTAGTCGACGAAGGCTGAGTCTGTTCCCCCTCAGGGGAATTTTCTCACTGCACCACATGTTTAAACCATTACCATGGATGTGGCATGGGCATTTAGGTCCAGCCTCAGCAGAGTCTCCATAAATATGTATCTTAAGTTCAAGCCTTATATGCCATGGTTTGGACTAGGCAGGAATGGTTCGATTTTGCAGGTGGCAGAATCTTCTGCTCCATCACTTTGTAAAATGAAACAGTGTGTGACTGAGTTCTCAATACATTCCTACCTAACACCACATGTGTTTTACAAAGCATTCCCTATCAGATACTGTTCAAATATTTCTTTTGTGCCAGTTCCCCAACTGTGCCAGTTGCTGCCTTTCCCGTAATCGTTACTTCATCATATATTGGTATAAAGCACCCAAGAATCAACTAATATATAACTCTGCATCTGAAAAACACCAGAATATTTAGATAGTGAATAAGAACACTTGGGATTCCACGTTTCTTTATGAAATGATAACAAACCAAATCTGCTTTTATCCACCCAGAATTACCTGGTGAGAATTCAAAAAGAGAGGAGAGAAAGGAACCTGTTTCAAACCCTCAGAGAGTTCTCTCCATGTCTGACAACTACTGACATTTTCCATTGAAACCAACGCTATCCGTCTTCAAGTTAGTACCTCAACAGCGAAACCAAACCGGACGGGCTGTGGAAAAATGAAACGGATGAATAAGTTGGAGCTGGAAGATTAGAGTGCTGTTTAAGTTGTTTTGCAGCGTTCCCGGGCTTTCCATGTAATACGTTGTTTATTTTGGGCCAAGAGCGGCGGGTAAAGGAAGAGCGAGTGCAGGGAAGGAGGAGGGCGGGGGGGTTGCTCCTAATTTCTCCCAAATGAGAGGCGAGCTATTGAGAGAAAAGCTGGGCGGGGTGGAGCGGGGCGGGCCTCCTCAACGGCAGTGCGGTGGAAAGCAGTGGCATGAATGGCGGGAGGGAGGGGTAGCTGAGGGTGGCCTGACTCAACCAGCATGTCTGAGAGGGATGATTGACAGGTTATGAGATGTCTAACTGATGGTGGAGAGAGTGTGTGTGTGTGTGTGTGTGTGTGTGTGTGTGTGTGTGTGTGTGTGTGTGTGCATGACCACTAATATGTGCATGTTTGAGCGAGCGTGTGTATGTTTGCACCATGTCTTTGGGTGTGTGCATTAGAATGGTATAAAGTACCACCGGCTGATGGAAGGGTTTGAAAGCAAGCGTCTGGATAAAGCATTTATCTGGGCCTAAATGCAGCAGGTTATGGGTGTAAGGGAGAGGTGTCTCCAGGGTTTGGGGGGTGGTGATGGAGGGTCAGCCTGAGCTGGAGAGGGTCAGTCTGGTGGTGTGTGCCTTCAGCTGGTTCTCATTACAGGGGCTAATGTGACGCTCTGATCTCAAACACACACTGACTTTACAGACTGAGGTTAAAGCCGGATATGGGTTTTGGGAGGCCCCTTCACTGCAGCTTCTGTATCATAGTTTCCCCCCCTTGGACCGCGGCTAGACCGGGGGCCTCATTTTTAGAGGCCCCCGGCCTCACTATCAGATTTGGTCTTGGAAATTGCGTGCAGGTACAACGCCACGTCAAAGTAGTTATTTATAAACCTTGAAATTGAGGGATTCCGCCTGTACATCACATCAACGTATGCAGTTTTAGTTGTTTTTGTTAAGCGAGTGTATGCACCAAAATTGAATCTAAGAAGAAATCCAAGAAATGTTTTCATGTTTTACAAATGACACCCTGCTGAGAGATAAAAAGAGAAAGATGGGGGGGGGATATAGGAAAAGTGGGAAAACTTATGGAATCTGTCTGGGGCCAACATGGAGCCCCTGCAGCAGCCAAGCCCAACCCATACCCCATCCCTATCTAGTGTTCCCCTATACAGAACCCCAGTTGAGAGAGGTCTCCCAGGGTCCAGGTCTTAAATCTCTTCCTCTGCGCTGACGTTTAAGTGGAGTGATTTACAACAGTGAACTGCTACTCAGCAAAGTGTTTTCCAGCCCACTGAAAAGCCAATGTCATGCTGATAATTAGTGGTGGAGTGACTGATGCCTGCACTCATGCTCATAACTGCAGTCATAAGAGCCCTCTGAGCGAAACCTGAATGAAGCTATTGATATGTCAGAAATAACTGGAATAGGGTGAAGGAGGCAGTGCTAGAAAGAATCAGGATGAGAGGAGAGCTGCAGAAAATACCTTTTAATAGCCAAGAAGGTATGCTGGAAATGACAAGATCAAACTGTAGTAAAGTCAAGTGCTCTTCACTCATTCATACTTGTAACTGCAGCGAACAGTTCCAACAACGCTACAGAGGCTCTCGAAAGTCAACAGCGTGCAACAGTAGCATGTAATTGACAGAAACATGATAGCACACAGAATGACAACTGGGGAAAGAACTGCAAGAGCGTGTTGACAAGTAACGGGAAGTGATGTAACAGGAATTGGCGTGATGGTGTTTGATACAAGACACACAGTAAATGATATGGATCAGGTGCCTGCGACTGCATGTTCCAAATTTGGCAAACCCCAAATTTAGGCCAGGCCTAAGCAGTGGTTGCTGTGCGCAGAATGTGTAGTATTACAGTAGTAGTTATGAGGGATTGTCTGTCAGCTAATACCATACATTGTAAACATGGAAGAATGTTGGAAACTGATGCAAAGCCCTGATGTGACGTTTCAAGAAAGCATTATTACATGAATGGTGGACAGGTACATCAAGGGGAATTGATAAACTGTGTCATAAGGAAACGAGGGGATGATGAAGTTAATCAAAACCAAACAAAAAAAGAAATACATCAAAATCAAAAAATGCTTTCATCACTGCGGCATGAAAGAGCAGTATCTCGCTTCAAACTAGTGGCCAAAAATGTGTGTTTACTTTTAAATATTAGAGAATTAAGTGTCAGTATTTAACCACTTGCTAATTTCAGCAATGGAAATGGAGAAAAGCATCATGCATTAGATATAGCTCTCTCATTCTATTTCGTCATCATTTGAACGTTTTGTTGAATAAAGTAGGACAATGAAAATCTTTTTAGTAAGTCTTTTTTGACCTTTGATTAGATTTACATGGGTATTTCGATTAGATGTACAGGTACAGAGATACACGGTACTGTATATTCCACATGATGAGCTGTAAAACTCTTACGTTTAATGGTAGCTACATGATTTCCATTGCGAGTATGACACTACTTGAACCCCATCCCCCCCTTTCCTCTCCCTAGACATCCCTATCCTATCCAGTTTCCACAGGTCAGATTCCACGCTGGAATCCCCAGGAGCCAGTTCATTACCGGTGTGTTAAAATGTCCTTCAGCTCTGACTTCACACGGCCGACCTCCAGCTGAAGGAAAACAGAGAAAGTCACAGCTATATGTATAAACAATCACTTGTTAGTACGCTTCGTGGAGCGCTTGCCTATTTGGCAGAAAGGGAGGGAGGGGGGTATAGGGTGCGATGGGATGGGGGTTGGGGTGGGGGGTCAGTCCTCTGATGTCACGGGAGGATTATTTAAACAGAACCCACCCACTGGGACCTTGGCGGTTGATGGCTTCCGTAGCTTGGCTGGGCTGACAGAGGCGCGCTTTGTATTAGCCGGTCATAAACTACGGCAGAGCCCCGAGTCACGACAATGCTTCTGTTCACAGCTCTGTTTGTCTTACAATGTCGTTAGGTGAGTGAGATCATCGGTCCCAAGTCATTATGACCAACTAGTCTTTTAGTTGGGTGTGATGAGCCTTGGAACAAACTGTGACTTCGCCACACACCTTACTGGACCGCAGTATAGAGTTTTACGGAAAAAAAAAACATGTTTACACTGTAGCTGAAGCGTACATTGAAAAGAAGAGAATGTCCCATTGTGTATTTTTACACGTTGAGAACTAGAACAGTAATTCCTTGTTCAGTCTTGCAGCAAGCTACAAAATGGCAAATTTAACATGAAACTGAAACGCAGCCAACATCTATGCGAATGTTATTTTCACTGGCATCTGAGTAAGCGAGTATGTAGGCCATCTGAGTAAGGGAGGGTGGTTCCCTGTGAGTTTTTGAAACGTAAATGTGACATGAAACGAGACTCTGTTCCTTCTTTTTCCAGAGACTGGCATTCTGCTGGATGCTTAACCTCTCACCTCGCTGATCCCTCCTGATTTCCAGTTAAGACACAAAGATCTCAGTCCAGTGATGAAACAAGAAAACAGCAGCAGATGAAAACACATTTTCACAGATGTCATCAGTCCTCAACAAAATAGGTCTGCCACATATTTTGTGTATCCTCCGAAAAAATGAGCTTTTCCTATTCATTTTGGGCAGCAACCCAGCCTTTCAGACCCTCTCTCGCATTAACAGACCCAACTCAGACAACAGAGAGTCTTTCATGTCCTCTTTTCCATGCGTTCCCTCCCTTTTCTCACAGGTCCATTTTCACAGCTGAAATTACATTACACTGTTATTCTCCTTTCACAGGGAAAGGTCATAATTTTTCGTCACTGCCCCCACCCCCTGTCTGTTGTGTAAGTGCGAGTTTTACAGAAAGAGAGCTGAAAAGTTTTAATTATTGCCTGGGAGGTGGCCACCCGCCGGGTCTCTGCAGGCCTCTGTTTTTTATGTATTGTGCTTCCTCACTCCGGTTGGCATCGGTGTGTCTCAAAGGGATGTGGAGATAGATGGGGATTTGAAAGGAGGCTAAAATGATGTTGTGTTTGCTTTCACACTGCTATAGTCAGGTCTGAGAAATGGCTCCATAAAGCCTGTAAAAGTGTGTCCCTGGTGACTTCTGAAAAGTGAACGGGGGGGACTTATAAAACAGTGCAGCAGAGGTATGTAGAGTCGTGCCTCTGCTCTCTCACCATTTAACAGCGTAGGGGATAGCCGCCGTTTCCTATACAGCCTCCTGTATTCAGAGGCCAAAGCTAATTACGGCGCTGTACTGGCGTGGCACCATCAGGTCTGTAACCGTGTTCTACTGCATGTTCGCCTCCTTTTAAGAGCAGCTAGCGTGCTGCGATTAGCGTGTGAACAACACACCTTAGCTGTTGCTGTCACTTGTTGGAAAAGGAAGATGTCTTGCTGAATGGCAATGTCATCCCAGTGGGGCTGAGAAGGTACGGTGTCATTTCAATTCATCTGAATTACACTAAACTCCATTTACCAAACAAAACCCAAATTGGTAAGCGTTAGTCTCTGGCAAATGGTTTTCACTCAAGCTGCAAAATTAATTTCATTGAACCCTTGAAAATGATCATAATTTTTTTTTCATCTCTATGAGGCTACGATGAGCCATAAAGTCTTGAGTGAGGTTGAGTTAAGGTCAGTGTTATGATTACAGCTTAGGAAACAAGTGAAAACTAGCTTTGTGCTGGTTTCAAGCTTGACACCTGTTTTGTCTGTGAATCTGACCAATACAACGTATCAAACCCAAGCACATCAATTACATTCATATCAAGTATTTCCAATACTTCTGAGCATCTAGGCTAAGTTGATGACATGATCACACAAAGAGTAAAAATCAAGAAGACCCAAGGCAACCTGCTTAGCCTTATAAATGAGTTTAATCTCAGAGGGGTCTTTCTCTCTTTCTGTCTCTCTCACACACACTCAGACACACACAGCTCCCCTTGAATGTCTCTCCACAGTGATTTCAAGCATAAGCACCACTCTAAGTGCCTTAAAAATAGGAATATTTGCACAATACTACAAAGCTCTAAGACAAACACAAGTTGTGGGAGCAAGATACACGTCTCTAGAGTGTCATTGCACTTTAATTTATAGCCAGAAAATTTGAGTATGGACATAATCTAACTGTCGTTTCTTGCCGCAACACACTTACAGTGAGCTGAAAACAGCTGCTCACTTGTAGTTGAAAAAGCTCTGGTCAATACCATCAATACTGGCCAAATAGCCGGAGTTACCACAGGGATTAGTTTTTGGCCCGGTCTTTGGCTTCTCTCCCCACGATTAGCCTGCAGTGTTTCCGGCTAGAGTTGAAGCAACAATTAGCCAACTTCTCCACATAGCCTCAGCTGCTAAAGTTTAATTAAATTAACTGGATGGACGTTAAGAAATAAATTGTGTTCAAACTGGTAGTACCGAAGACGGGGACGTCTTGAATGTCAGCTCAGACATTTACCTATTTTGGTTTTTCTACCAGTCAAAGCAGAGAGAGACGTGCAGTGGGAATATGGGCTCTGATTGGTCGATTGACAGCCAATTGTGCTGCTGGACAACTTTGCCTCGACCCACACCAAACCCAGCACATAGAAGCAAGCCACTAAAAACAGCACACTCTGGTGTTGCAGCTTGGCCAGAAAGTGGAAACCCTGAAAAACTACAGCCAACTGGATGAATGTCCATGCTTAATTTGTTAGTTTGATGCTGCACATATTTTTACCAATGGGTCATGGATAACTGATGTATAATTGCTCCTAAATATTATAACCCAAATTCTGATAGGCCACAGACAGTTGCTAGCTGCAGACATAACTGCAAAACTAATGTTTATTACAAGCAGAACTGCAATTGACCCTTGTCTTGACTCATTCATAACCCAGGAGAGTGAGATATAATTGCTTGTCATGGTAATTACTGTGTTGCCATACGGTAAATGTCATTACACCCCTAAATGCTCTCCAATTCTATCTCTGGGTAACAGCACCCTATCCTTCATATAATTATATCCAGAAGTCATTATGCCCTAGTGTAGTAGGCACAGCCCAACAAGGGAAACAAATGACCAACATAACCACTATTTATAGTCAAGCTAACCATGGTTTAACCATGGCTTACGTAAGTAGGTGGTTTGTTTGGCTTCAAGGCACTGTTGCTATGGCAAAATCGGTGGAGAAGAACACACATCACACACATGGGTATCCTTCCTCTTTTGGTGGTTCAATTTTCAACATACTTTAGCAAAACATACTATATGATAGAAATGCGGATTATGCTGTCAAAATAATTGTACTATTCAGATACCTGTAAAGTTACTCAGTGTCAGTTAACACTAACTTAAGTCAAGCTCAAATATGTAAAGAGTCCACCTCTTTGCACTTTGAATTTGGGTGTATATGTGTATAAACTGTATCTGATCTAAGTATTTTCTCATGAGATGCAGATGAGATGAGGGCAGCACAAAATAGTGTACTGAAGACTCAAAACTTGTTTGTCTGTCTGACACGTCTTCACACTCACATAAAATCTCAGTGAATGCCGAGTGAGTCTGACTCATCGGCACAGACAAGTCACAGGACACAAAGCCGACCGAGTGTCTCCAATCTTCCTGCACTTGTGGTCGATCTGTCTCTCTTCCCCATAGCTTTTCCGGACATGTGTCGCTAGATGGAGACCAAAAGAGGATGGAGAAAAGGAGGAGGAAAGGGAAAGAAAGACAACAGGGTAATTCATTCAGTCTTTCGTGAAAGAGAGAAAGAAACTCTTGGTTTCCGTCGAGCATTATAAATACAAGCGTAGTCAGTCATCAAATTATAGCCATCTGCATTGGCCTGAGACCAGGATTCTGCTCGATGCACAATAAAGTAGTGTGAGGAGGGGTGTGGTAGCTAAAGGGGATCAGAGACTGTCCCAAGATCAGTCCAGCACGCTGTCTATGGTGGGATAAACCCACATAAACACACACGTACACACACACACACACAGACCAAGCCTGTCAGCGGCTTCACAGCTCCAGGCTTACACTCTAAAGGAGCAGGGATGATACTTCAGTTAATGATGCTTTGCCAGAGAAATCACCTCAGCTAGATTCTATCTACCCCCAGCTCCAAAGTCCCTGGAAGATGGAGAATTGCTGAGCTATTGTGCAGTAGAAAACTGAAGGCTTGTGATGCACATCCCCTTTCTCAAAAGTCATTCCTGCAGGGTTTTTTCATCATGTAGGTATGATTCTCTCCTTGCATACCTGTCTGAATGTGTGAATGCAGAAACACTTTGCCTCTGTCCACGCTCTTTACAGCTCAAAAACAAAGCGCCAGAGAAACACAGAAGTGCCAAGGAGCAGGGCATTTTACACACATAGCCTATTGAAAATGTCCTTTCTGTACATGTATTCTATTCACAGCTTTGCACAGCTTAGCCAGAGAGCTAATGAATTCCAGGTCCAGGTACACTGCAGAGAGTAGAGCCATTGTGTGTCATTAGAAAATGTGCTCCTTTTCCTGAAGGCAGCAGCAGCAAGCTCAATTTGAACCAGAAAATCCCCAGGCAGAATTGTCTTGGCATCGCTCTCTCCTTCAGCTTTTTATCCCCATGCTTAGTGAACAATCCAACAAAAGCTCAGGTTTAAGGACCATGAAGCTCATTGCGATTTTCTTTGTTAATGCAATTGCCTTTAAGAAAAGATTCTTTTTCATCATTTTTTAGTTTCAGCCCGAAGGCTCCTGTGCAATTAGCACTAGTCTTTTATTTGGAAGACCTTGGCCTTACCCGGAATTCTCTGAACTATACCATAATAGCCTCTGGCATAGCCAGTAACAACTAACAACGATAGCTTCCAAAAACTGACATTTGAAAATGAATGATATCTAATGTGATAGTTTAATTCAATTTAATGATACAAATTATATTTGTATTTTGAGCTCCATTCTCTTTTTGAATTGCAGGATATGATCCCATTTCTGTGGTTTCGCATTAGATAGCTGTTTTCTCTAATCTGTTTCAGGTGATTTGTCTTGTTGCCTGCTCATATTCACTTGATAATAGATTGTCATGTTCAGCATGTGATAAAGGCAAAGAAAATTGTTATTATTATTATGTGTTATTTTTCATTTCTGAGAGCCACCAACATTGCGTTTCTCTGGCTGCAGGAGAGCAGTGCTGTGCAGCAGTGTGTAATCGAAAGTCGCTCTGTGTATTTGGCTTCATGTTGAGACCGTTCATCACTGACTTTGTTCATGACAGAGCAGCCTTGGAACCAAAAGCAAATGCCTCTTAGTGAAATCACAAAAGCATGGGCGCGATGATAAAAGCTTTGCTTTCGTCCTTGCTGACATCAAAATGATTGTCTTTGTTCACTTTTCCAGTGTTTGTTGCAGATCTGGGATGGAAGGGTTCATTTACAGGATGAGAAAGCAAAGGACAAATGTACCCTTCAGTGTTTGAAGTTGTCAGCGTAGCATTAATGTGGATGCAGCACAGACACAGGCTGCCCTTTAAACACACACACACACTTGCTCTCACACAGACACACTCGAACACACAGTCTTGAGAAATAGTTTATCCATTTATAGCTATGAATGTGAATGTTTACTCTCTCATATTATGTACCGCTATTTTGTACCAAGTGGAATAACATAACGGCCTTTAGTGATTTAGTCATATCTGAGTGATTATTTAGAGATATTTTGCCTGGGCATTGAGCCCACTGCCCTGCCAGGCTGTTAGATGCTACTATATGTTGATTTAGGGGATATTTTGGCCCTTACGATCTCATTGGAATGTTCCAATTTTGACACAGCAATGTCTCTCTTTCCTCTCTCTATTCTAAAGCACTAGCACTGTGTTGAGTGCCTTCTTCACTGTCTTCCAATGAGTTTCTGTGTCTTGAACTATCACCCCTATGAAGGCAAGTGGGTGGCTTTGGAAAGCCCCCTTTCTATGTCTCCTGGCTAAGGCCGTGGAAAACCATGCCTAGGAAACAGGGTCTTGGAGGTTGTCCAGTTTAATTTCAGAGCATGTGCATGGGGAAATAATTGACTTCCTCCGTGGTTCACATTTTGTCAGGGGCTCCGGAGAGCACGGTCCGAGGCAGGTGGCTGAATTTGCATATCATTGGAAAGGAGACAGCTCGAGCCTGGGAAATCCTACACCCCAAGACTCTATGCCCAGAAAACCTCCGCAGGGGTAATGACTGATGTCTCAGTGAGAGAATCCCTTTGAGGCCAGAAGAGCTCCTCTTCAGCCAGGAGCAGCTGGAGGAGGCCTGATAATATAGCAGTCAATCCTGAGCAAGTTGCACTGTAACATGAGACTCAAAAAAAGCTCATCTAATTGGTTTCTCCAAACTTCCACATCAGAATTCCCTGAGTTGCCACCAGTTGTAGGGTGAGTTAGGAAGCCGATAGCATCACATCTAGGCGTCTTTCTGTGTTGTCTTAGTGCAATGAGCCACAGTGTGTTGCAGCAGGGCAACATCAATCCAGAGAATGCAAATTATCAAATCAACCTATTTCATTTTCCTTGTGACCAAAAAAACTGATAAAACTTCACCAAAAAGCGTCCTGTTCGCAGACACATGTTTTTGTCCAACAACAGCAATTCACTGTTTATTTTTGTGTAAAATTTCAAATAATACTTTGCAGTAACGTTCAGACAATCAAAGTACCCCTGACAGTTATAGAGCCATGATAGTGTATTTTGTTTTATCTTTGTTGCTGACACTCTTTCACCTCTTTCCACAGTATCCTACTTTGGGGATAGCTTCTGCAGCATACAGGCCATCCAAGATGTCTCCACCTTCCACCTGTCGCTACAGTTCAAGACCAGCCGACGAAGTGGGCTGCTTCTCCTGGCTGCAGGAATGGAAGACTACCTGTTTCTTGAGCTCCAGAATGGGAAATTGCAAGTGAGTAGGAAACAAAATGTGGAAGATCCAGTTACAATACCCACCTACACTTACAATACCCACCAGTATGAACAGAGGTGAAGAGTACAGATTTTTATTTATTTTTTTTTTAAGAATAGCTACTGTTGCTGAAGTCAAGTCAAGTAAGACTACTTGAAAATAATTTGAGTAAAAATAAAAGAGAAACAAAAAAAAAAACCTCACTAAAAATGGACTAGACTTTGTTCATCTCCCAAAACAACCCTTTTAATGTAATGGGTCATTATCAGGCCAAGTTTGGGGGTGGTTCCTCCTTAGCTCATGTTTTAGCTCTACTTAGGACAAGTAAAGTCAAGTCTTGTGATAATTGTAGTCATAAATCTTATTTATGAAAGCAAAACTTACACAACTTAAATTAAATAATTTAAGTTGCTAAATCTAAAGTAAACATACAGCCATATACTCATAAAATTAGTGTTACTATAAAAAGATGATACTTATGATTAGATGTTATTTTCCACTATATGATAAGAATGTATGGAGAAATACACTTCAACAATTAGCTTAGGCATAATTAGCACATATTAACTCACATACAAATGTAGCTCCACATGCATGTATCATTTTTTTTTTTATCTAACTATAGTAAAATGTAATTATGTAATAATAGTCAATTTCAAAACAAGCCTTCCCTGCGACAATATCATCACTACTTCATCTAATGCAGTAGGTGTATCTTGTTCTGTGTTGTTTCGGTGGAGGATGATTGAAAGCAAGTTGATGACACTCAAGCATAGCAAAAGTTCACACAGAAGTTATTGCAGATGGATAACAAACTGTATTGATGAATTCTCTACTGTAATCTCAGAGACATCAGAAATAAAATCCCACTCAGATTTTCAGTACAGTAGCTCTGCTTAAAACACCTCCACAAATTTTGAATGTATTTCTAACCCTTTTCCACACAGACATATTCATCTATGTAGGCCTGCGACATAATTTTGTTAGTAATTGAATTGTGGCCATGTATGTGACAGATTCCATTAAATGCCACTCTGAAAACACGCTAAATTGATTTGCTGTGTTGTCTTCACTAGCTATCTAAATGGAATGAGAACCCTGACATTTTAATTCTGTAATTAATTGCTTGACAGCATTGGAGAGGAGTAGAATTGGCATCAGATCTGCTATCACAAAGATTCATATAGATTTTCCTCAGAAAGGGTATGTTTCTGCATTTTTAATGAGGTGAAATCTCAGCGTATTTGCAATAAAAGGAATCAATATTACCTTTCTCAGTCTTCTTCATTCCTTTCTTCCAAGTGATCAGAGCGCTGAGCACATAAACTCAAGGCTCCACAAAAAAGATAGATTGCCTTTGTCTGTTTATTCAACTTGATTTAAGCAAGACTCAGATCTCTGGTATCAGATGACACTTTTTGGAACTATTTCATTTGAAAATACAGCTTAGTCAACACTGTGAGCATACCTGAGTAATTATCTGGGGTTATAGATACATTTTCGGGCTCATAAATGTTAATTTTATGATTAAATGAGGCTTATACTCAAATATTTTATGGGTCAACAAATCAGCCTCCCATTCAAGTGGAGAGTGTCCAGTAAGTGTTGCTTTATGTCATCACAGATTAGAGGATTGGCTTTGAGGAAGAGAGCTTGTTCTTGTTCATAAATATTGATAGAACTCTGCAAAATCATAGTAATAACATATTCATTCTATTTTAAAATGTATCAATGTATAGCCCGGGATCCTATAAGACCATGTGCTTTCCAAATGTAGATACTTTCATATAATAAAGCTACCAGTTTCACATGACCATTTTGGCCAATACACAAGTCACAATACACACAAAATACACAAGCGCTATTGTAAACATGTCATATTCCACAGTGAATATTAACAAAAGTTAAAGTAGAAAGCTATGTATAATTTGAGTTAAATAAAACGTTTTTGTTTTCCCATAGGCACGAATGAACATGGGTGCTGGTGAGATGACACTGTCCTCATCTCTTGGAGTACAACTGAACAACCTTCTGGAACATAAAGTGTCCATCACACTGCAGGATGCCAAACTCACCATGACAATTGATGAGCTCTTCTCAACATACTACCCTATGACTGACACTGGGAAGGAGCTCAACATTGACATGGGCATTTGGCTTGGAGGAACAGGAGAACTAGACGCCCCCTACCTCAGCAACGCCATTCCACCGTTTCGTGGCTGCATGACCGAGGTCAAATTTGAGTCCCATGGATTTGATATTCTCAACTCCGCTTTAACAGATTGCCATGACACCAAGGAATCCTGCAGCAGTGAGTTTGAGGCTGGTGATGGGGAGACAACAAGTTTCATCAGCCCACAATCTTTTGTGTCTTTCCCCACCTGGAGCGGGGCTAGTGGGGCTGCACGGACCTTGGAGTTCCTAATGAAAACCACCATTGATGATGCATTGCTTGTGTTCCATCCAGGCCGAGAGTCTGATTTCATCGCTATTGGTGTTGTGAAAGGTTATCTCAAAGGCGTGTTGGACCTTGGCAGTGGCATGGAGGTACTGGACAATACCCAGGTGCTGCTGGATGACGATCAGTGGCATAGAGTTAGGGTCCAGGTCGATCAGAGTTCATTTGAAATTAATGTAGATAGCCAGTCTGCCTCCCTCCCTCTTGACAACTCACAAAGATTGGATTTAGTTGGAAATTTGTATTTGGGAGGTATCCAGGGGAAGATGAAGGATGTCTTCCGTGATAGCGGGTTCTTGGATCGTATGGAGGAAGAAATAACAGCTGAATCCTTCATTGGGTGCTTGGGGGAAATCAAAGTAAATCAGAAGGACAGGAGCCTGCAGGACGCTTTGGTGACTAAAGATGTCCATGTCAAATGTGAAGGGGAAGACTATGACTACTCAAGTTATTATGACTTAGAGGCAACTACAACTACTGCCCCTGTCCGGATCCGATATGTTGACGTAGACCCCAATGAACGACATTGCTACCCAACAGACGACACACCAGAGATGTTCCGTAATATAACAAAACTCCTTGACGTCACCCCCTTGCTTGTGCCTGAGGGTGGAGAAGTTTTCCTAGATATAAACAACCTGAGCCCTACGTTTGACCTAAATGCTGTAGGAATGCGTCAATCTCAGATCATCTTTACTCTCCAGAATGATCCCTGGTATGGACTGGTTGATATGAACATTAACACAAAACGTACACAAAAGTTCACTCTTCTCGATGTTGCCAATAAGAAAATTAAGTATCTGCATGATGGAAATGAAAGGTATGCTGATCAAATCCAGTTAGAGGTGGTTGTTCACAGTAATGGCTACCTTCCAGAATGTCTAAAAAACCCCCGCGAGTATGTCCTCCCAGTTGAAATTATTCCCGTAAATGATATACCACAACTTAGTGGAGGAGACATTTCCATCACAGAAAATGGCAGGACTCGTTTGAGTCCCAATCTTATCAAAATTGTGGATTCTGACACACGTTGTGATGAATTGATAGTAACTGTAACCTCAGAGCCTTCCATGGAAGTCGGTTACTTAGAAAATAGCCAGCAACCAGGAAGAAGCATCACAGAGTTCACTTGCAGACAGTTGAAAGATGGAAATATCTATTTTGTACACAGAGGGGGTAGTGCAGCTGGAATTACCTTAGAAGTATCTGATGGACACTCAATAAGTCAATCAACCTCTTTTA
This sequence comes from Centroberyx affinis, assembly GCF_046629955.1. Classification (NCBI taxonomy): domain Eukaryota; kingdom Metazoa; phylum Chordata; class Actinopteri; order Beryciformes; family Berycidae; genus Centroberyx; species Centroberyx affinis. The sequence goes on from NW_027279922.1 coordinate 287,713, forward strand.
AGCTGTCTGTCACACAGCCACATATGACTATTGTGACCAATACTGGCCTCCTCCTGTCTCAGGGAAGCAACTCTTCCATAGGTGTTCAAAATCTGGCCGTTATTGCTCATCCTCGTAATGGAGATATTGTGTATAACATCACACAACCTCTGAGATTTGGAGAACTCCAGATAATCACTAGTAATGGCATGCCCAAGCAGGTGACCACTTTTCATCAATCAGATTTGGATCAAGACCTTCTTAGATACTTGAGCACAGACTCAAGTGACCAGGAAGATATTGTGGTTGAGCGGATTCAGTTTGACATCCACCTGGGGCAGTTCTCCCTTTGGAACAATACCTACTTAATCAAGATCATCCCTGCGCAAGTGAAAATTTCTAACTTGGTCCCACTGGAGATGCAGGGAGAAGAAGAGAAAACAATCAGACACACAGAGCTTGAGGCTGAAGTAAAAGGGCAAAGTCCAGATCCAAGAACTGTAAAATACATCCTTGTGAAACCTCCAACACTGGGTAGTCTCCAGTTGTTAGACAAGGAGCTGATTGAAGGTGACACTTTCACCCAGAAGGACCTTTTGGACAGCCATATTAGCTACAGGCTCCGGGTGCGCAGAGCTGTGGATAGTGTGGACCAGTTCCAGTTCAGAGTCTTTGCTGAGGATCAGTACTCTCCTCTGTACACCTACCCAATTAACATCCTCGCCAATTCAGACGCTCCTGTTTTGACCAATGAGAGACTGGTTGTCTTGCAGGGTGGTGAGGATACTGTGAACAAAAACTATCTCTGGGTCCAATCACCAAGCTCTACAGATTTCTTGTATCGGGTCACACAAGACCCACAGAATGGCCGACTTATAAGGGAGTCCCCACCCGGGCAGCCTAGATTTGAGGGGGGAATTAGAGTATTCAGCAGTGAAGACCTTCAGCTTGACAGACTTATTTACAAGCATGATGGCTCCAAGACAACCAATGATGAGTTCCATTTCTCCGCATTTGATCAGGAAGCAGAAAGTTCAAACGGTCAAGAATCAATGAGTGGTGTTTTCAGAATATCCATTCAATCCAAGAACGAGCATGTGCCTATGCGAGTTGTGGATAATGTCTTCAATGTGGTCCGCCACGGACAGCGTTTGTTAACCACTGATGTCATTCAGTTCAAGGATGATGACTCAGGTTTCAATGATACCCAAATTGTCTACGCTCGTGAGGGAATCCTCTCAGGCAACATTGTGTCAAAATCGAACCCCTCACAACCCCTCTTCCGTTTCACACAAGCCGACTTGAGAGATAAGAACATTCTCTTTATTCACCATGGAGCAGACCGTGAACGCTTCTCACTACAGGTGTCAGATGGCTTCCACAAGACCACCGCACTGCTCCAGATCCAAGCAGGCGAACCCTACCTGCGAGTGGTGAACAACACTATGGTTGTCATGGACCATGGCAGCACCAAGACCCTCAACACCACCTTGTTGAGCGCTGACTCCAACATGGACATCAGAGATGACAGTGAGATCAAGTTCAGAGTGACGTCACCACCCAGTGATGGGAGGATTATCGTGAGTGGGATCGAGGCTTCAGTGTTCACCCAGGAGGACCTGAAGAAGGGCGTTGTGTCATACGAGCATAATTATGAGAGTTTGAGGTCCAAGGACTCCTTTGGATTCACTGTCCAAGCGAAAGGATATTCTGAAGAGGGTACCTTCAGGATTAAAATATTCAAGCAAGGTTACCTTTCTGAACCTGAGGTGATAACCAACGAAGTCATCATCTCCTATGAGGGAGAACATACCATAATCAACCAGAATCATCTCAAGGTACTGTTTATTGATTCTGTAATTATCCTTATATTAGGCAAAACTGGTATTTTATACTGAGTGAAATATTTTTTTCCACATGATTTAGTGCTATTATTAACAAACCTACAATATACAGTTAAGTTAATTTGCTTTACTGACATTTAATCTTGGCTGCACACATTGGTTTTGTTTAATGAGACAGCATTTAGAATTCATATAATTTGGCAGTCATTACTATGTGACTGAACATTATCTTTGTAATTTCAAAGTTTATTTTCTCTTTGTGGAGTAGACCTTTCTCATGACTCAATCAAGCACACTGTCTCGTGATACTGTACACCATTTGTTTTGTAACCATCTCTCTAATGTACAGACACCCACATAAAAGCAGGACTAAGTATGACTGTACAGTTGCTGTTTTTAATCTAGTTTATGTACTAAATTACAGTCTATTAAGTGTGGAAAACAGAGCACTAAGTATACCCTGAGGAGGTTTCTGGAGCCCACTGTAATTTATATGATGAGCCTGCCTGCACTTCATCTTGAAAGCAATTAATGGAGTTTAAATTGTGGGACCATTCATAACATATCCCTGTATATATCTTGACTTTTAAATTAATGAGAAACATTTTGGAAAAAGTAAAGTTTAATTTCACAATATTGTATACATTTTGAGATCTTCAGTATTGACTAAAAAAGCACGAAGATACTCAGTACACAGATTCCCAGTACATGGAACAAAGCCTTGACAGAATGGCCTTTAAAAGTTGTAAAATATTGACTTGGCTTTTGGGAGCTTATCCAAGGTGCGTGCTTACTATGAAATGGAAAGTAGCGAGCTCTTCTGAAATAATGTGAAATGGAAGCATGGCTGTTAAACATTACAAGACTTAGGGTTCCAGACAGTTGATCCAAACTTCTCAAAATGGGATGACCATAAATCTGCCTGTGTATAAATATGCAGCATGTTGTTAAAGTGTGCAAAATGTTGCAATGCGATTTTTAGTTTCTGCTCACTATACAGTCAAATTGTAAAACTATCCTTCTGCAAGCTTATCATTCTACAAACAAAAGACTATATCACCTCGACTGTACATCAACTGCAACGTATGGATTTATCTTTGTCTTTTAGGTGGAGCAAGCTGATATTCTGCCCTCAGAAATGGTGTTCACCATCAAAGAGCCTCCTCGTCTGGGTCATGTGGTCAAGCTGACGAATAACTCAGACAGTACAGCCGCCCCCGTCCTCGACTACGTTCACTCTTTCACTCAGGAGGACATTGATCAGGGGCGCATCCTCTATGTGTCCGCATCCATCCAGGTTTATAGTCATTTAATTTTACTCTGCTGTAATGATAATTCAGATGTGGGCAGCTAATTCCCTTCCACATTCATACCCAGTGTGAAAGCAAAGACAAAACACAGCCCCAACCATGAATGGGTGTAAATTTATATGGTGTATTTGTTAAGAGATTATCCTAATAACTTCTTGTTATTTCAACATCCATTGTCTTCCAGGGCAGCGATGCCTTCACAGCAGATGTCAGTAATGGTTTTACCACAGTGGAGGACCTCCACGTCTCGGTGAACATCGTACCTCGGCTCATCCCCATCCAGACCCTCAACTTTACCGTGAGGGAAGGCGCTGGCATGTCAGTTACCACAGATATTTTGAACATCTCGCACCCCTTCTACAGTTCAGCAATCATCGACTTTGTTGTGGAGGAGGCGCCACAGCATGGGGACCTCCGCTACCTGGATGGAGAGGAGCAGGAACTCACCATATTCACCTGGGAAGAGGTAGGCAGTGCAGTGGTGGAAGAAATAAATTATTTACTTAGGTAAAAACAGAAATATCCTGGTGGATGTCAGTATGATCAGCAGCATCATTAAAATGTTTTTTCTTGAAGTCTCAAAATGCTAATGCTTGTTAGCATTTTGTGACTTCCAGATAATTAAATTATAATGATCATGCAGTTGTTTGACAACCGTGAAAAGGTAACAACACATTATTTACACCATATACATTTCACTACATTATTATTTTTTTGTTTTGCCCTTAGAAATTGAGCTGGGCACATCTCTTGTACCGAACTTTGTGGGCGTGGCCTGTTTGAAACGTCACGCCATTCTTATCTATTATTCTCAGGCAGGCTGCAGGCATAACTCTGATTAGAAACAAATCACTTTCCAAACTCCAAACTACAATGTTGGTATTCCCAGGGGTCATAATTGATTTATATTTAAAATGCTGATTAAATATTTTCTCCAGTTAGACTTTTCCGTGTAACGTGAGAATTCATAAATCATTTCAATTAACTGTGCTAAGGACTGTATATAACAAGTGCTGAGGTGGCTGTCCATGACTGTTTGAGAAAACTCAAGAACAAACTAAAGATATATTTCTGTTACTCTGGGACCAAAAGCTTCCCGCTAGACCACTAAATAATCCACAACTTCTCTCAGTCCTAATTATACCAGAATAACATCTACCTCTCATGACTTTGATCATGGTTCAAGAGGACTACCACAGCTACACGTCACTGTGGAACTTTCCCCAGTTCCCAGTTACTATCCAGTGCTGTTTTGGATTTGTTGCGTAGTACCAGATAGAAAGGGAGAATTTTGGAGCTGCTACACAGTTATCTGGTCTCCCGCCATGTGGTTCAGAGGCCCCTGCTTTAGGAAAATATAAAAAATACATGAGTAGTTACCGGTGGAAAAACCTCATGCATTCTGAATGGACCACATAGTTTAGTGGAGCTGGTTAGTCACATATCTTATAGCTCCTACATCTACCCCAGCTCTCCCTCTACTCCTCTCTCTTTGCTGAACCATTGTGGAAAAACTGACGGTGCCTTTGGACTGCCCGGAGCCAAAATAAACTGGCCCAATATATTCCTATAATAATGTGTGTGTGCGCACACAAACCTCCCGCGCTTTGCCTCTGCCAGACTCACTCTCTCTGTCTCTCAAAGACCCCACTGTGCATTCCAGCTCAACTGGGACTAGTGCATAGCCATGATTCAGCTAAATCTGATTACGTTGGTAGTAGGGAGGCAAAAATGAGCATAGACATAATCATCTGACACTCTGGAAATGTCACAGACAAAAAGTCACAGCCTTAATTTCTTCATACCGGTTGATGGAGACTGTTTTATGACTGGACTCAGTGTACTATTTCCTTTTACTGTTATACTCTGAGTATGAAACACAGCCATTCTCCCAAATGAGTACCACATTGAAAAACAAATGTGCAAGCCTCAGTCAGCGCAGCATTTAAACCAGAGTGTAATTGTTCCTAAATTGAAGTCGGATGTACGCGTCCTCATTATCCAGCATAATTTGAACTCTCTGTATTCACTCAGGGAGCAGTGGTTCTTTTCAAGCTCAACACTGTTTCAAGCTCCACTGGCCAAGTCCCCCGGCCCCTGGGACTGGACTTTGGCTTAACTGCTGCGTGTAGTAATTTTGTGATAAAGTCATCATGCAGGGTGGTTCTACAAGGTTATGTAAGGGTAGAGTAACGTGGAGGTTCAATGAAGAAAAGGGAGTGTGAGTCAGGCAGCCTTTCTGTATAGCATAAGTGGTCTGCACTTCCGAATACAGGCCAAGAATCCTACGCTAACAGCAGCCACAAGAATGTAAAGCTACTCCGTGCGCCATGTGTCCCAGATGTGTCACAGGAGAGTAGAGTGTGTGTGAGAAAAGGTACGGCATTTTGTTAACCACAGCATTATGATTCACTCCCTCTCTGAGTAATGAAAGTACTGGAGTTATGCACGTCCTCCAGCATCCAAGCATCCTATAACATATGCTATGTTGAGTGGAATCCAACTGGATGAAATATGTGAAATCCGACTGGAGAAAATATGTGAAAGCTGCAACACTTTGTTCTAAAACACCTTGTCTCTAATCAGGTTCAGCTCTCCATCAGGTGCCCATTAGGTCTTCCATCTGTGGAAAACTTTAAAGCCATTAAAACCCACACAGGCATCTTTATTTTTCACAAAATAGACGTTTGTTTTTGGAGCAAAGTGATGCAGGTCCTGCATTTTTATCTCACTCACTTTTAGGTAAACAGATCCCGCGATTAAAAATGCATCACTCAAAAATCAAAACTTGACAGACTAAATCGTGCAATTAGAATTCGATATTGACACACACATCAGAAAGACACATTGTCCCTCTTTGAGTAAATGTGATGGCCACATGTCCAACAACCACCCATTGTTTATTGTCCCAGCGAGGAGACTGATTGTCTCGCTCACTTTCCCCGATCGGTAATGATGGGGGGTGTTTTTCCAGTAGGATGCCAACCATATGGGATCCATTAGGCACTTCCTGCTCTCGAGTGCGGGTCTTCTCATCATAGAGGCTTACTGGCCTGGTTATAGACAAAGTTTCAATAGTCCTGCTCTGTGCAGAGAGGGACACTGAATCTCGGTACTTTGTCCTTCTCTAGTACTCTTCTCAAAAGTTATCAGAGAGCATCGGAGGAGGATCCTTGATTCTTCCTCTCAGATAGCACTAAGGTACAAGGACACAGGATGCTAGGAAATTAGATTCCTCCTCTGTTTTTTAATACAGAAAATCAACAGAGTTGGCTTGGCCAGGCCACAGGTGTTGTTTTCCATCAAGATCACTTGACACTGGATGACGGATTCCTCTGTGCATCTGGTTCCTCTCAAGGCCTCATCGCACCAGGGAGGCTCTCCTTGTCCCTGTGCTGCTGCCTGCTCCTGGGACCTGATTATAGCCTTTGTCTGAAATCTTTGAAAAGAACGCTGCCCTGCAAAGACAAACAGCAGGAACTATTTTTGTGTGTTTTAAAGGTCAGAGTTGATAACTGGGGTTAAGATTTCATATAAGCAAAAGTTATAGTCGTAAAAGCTACTAAACTATATTCTATCCACTTCAGTTCGAACAATACTTTTTGTCAGGACAGGAGATAAACTACATAGTTATTTTTTTCAGTTTCACTACTCACACTGTTACGGCTCATTGATTTGTAGGTCAGAACGAATTAACTGTATGCCCTTGTCTATCGAAACCTCAGATATCTGAACTGAATATAAAAGACACTTCCACACTATTGTCACTTGCGCATTAAAAATCATATTTCAGTCAAGGACCTTCTCGAGATGATTTTTAATGTGCTAGTGAAGACAATATTTGGATGTCACATTAATTTATGGTGGCCTGCCTTGCTTTCTCCTTTGCACCTATCAACAGGGATAGTTTCCAAGCGTGCAGAAGATTTTCTACATTCAAATACCTGAACTGGCTGTCTAACAGACGAACAAAATGTACTACAGAACAAAATGTATTCTAGGGGCATCAAGATGGTATTTCCTTCTAGAAACATGATGAAATGAAATGAAATCAGTCTTTTGAGCATTTGGAAATAGATGTAAATGTATGCTGCGTTTGCTGACCAAGCTCAGCCTCATTGAAAAGAGACAAGTGGAACACAATGAATTGAGGGCCTGTTGCTTTGGGAAACTTGTTCTCATTTTCTGATTTTATCCCATGCAAACTTAGTATAGAGTACATTTACATGCACACACTATTCATATGCTGGTTATATGGGGTCATATCCTGGATAAGGTCTTAATCCATATGAAACTGTTTATATGCATCTTCATATCTCACTGTTAAAACGCCTTCAGCTTATAAAAACCACAAAAACTAACACTTCATGGGATAAGGTGTATACATATCTCAGTATTCGAGGTAATACTGATATATTGCAGGTGTCTTATTCACTGGGTTGTCACACAGGTCTGGGAAGTCTGTAAATGTATGGAAAGAGAATTTGGTAATTCCCAGGTCCTGATAAATTTGGAAATTGCACAAAGAAATTTGGAAAAGTATGGAAAAATATTGTTGTACTGTCCCAATATATTTACGACTAAATACATATAACATTTTCTGTGGTTTTTGATCCCATCTCACATATTGTGATCTTTGTTGCTTTCAAGAATAATATTCTATCTGTCTATAGAGTGATATGGCAGATTTAGTACGGGCAAGATAACTATCTGCGAAAATCATATTAAAACGCCAAAATCTTCAAATCAAATCAGGAAATTAAGGTAAAAAGTGTTTCTCCTAATTGTCATAAGAGTTTATCCAGGTTAAACAGGATATACTGTTTTCATGCACCCACTCAAAAGCAGAATATTATTGGGATATTTGTCTGTACAGCAACACACTCATACATACATTTTGATTCAACCTTTTAGGCTCACCCATCCTTTTCCCAGCTCAAGCGTGTCCTGACAATCAGGTCTGAGTTAAGATTGAGTGTCGACCGGGTCCCTTTTGTCTTTTCCAGGTGAAACTTGGACACGTCTACTACATGCATGACAGCACCGAGAGCACCGAGGACAGTTTCACGCTCTCTGCCTCGGCCTATGAGATTGAGCGCCGGAGCCTCCCTGTCACCATCTCAGTGACTGTCATACCAGTCAACGATGAACCGCCAAAACTGACACGTAACACCGGACTGGAGGTAATGTTTTGCTGTTTGCAAAGCCATGCACTGTTACTTTGAGCTTTCTTCCAATATGCTCAACTGTAAAGGGGGTTGGAAAAGTTGCTATTGTTGGAAAATCTACTATACCCATAAAGTGGAAACTACATAGTTGTCCTTCATTCATGTACTATCGGATGTTGGAAAATTTTGCTACCCGAATTTTCAAGTTATGATGTAATGATTAACTTTCACCTTCTGAACATGGTGGAAAAATCAAGTTTTATGTCCAGCAACAGCAAGAAAACACTTAAGAAATTACATACACATGCACCTTTATTACATGATTGTAGTTAGCCAGGCCAACCAAAATAAACAACATTTCTTTAAATTAAGTTTGTTAAATGAGCTTGTTAAACTGCGGGACATCCATGGTTGTTTATAATTTGTCTTCCTTGGCTGATTTTCTGACAAAATAGCACATGAATGCAACGCTGTTTAGCAGCCAACTTAGAACAGACAACTGAGCTTTTTATTTAAAGGGATAGTTAACATCATAAAATAGCAACCATCATTGTTTTTCTTTCTCACATCTCCTGGACAGCTTCAGCTACAGTAGCAGCCACAGCAGATCCTGCATCAAAGTCAGAATCAGGTCCAGTTTATTTGCCAGGTACAATAGATGTATATGAACTTGACTTGACATGGCACAAGGGGGCCTCACAGACAGTGATGCATCCTGCATTAGTACTGCAGTGCTACAGCCTATTCTTTTTCAATACCTATCTGTCATTGAACTATTGTCAAATCACTCCTTGCACCTTCTGATGCTTGGATGTTCCAAAAAAAAGAAATATTTAAGTGAATCCTGTCAATCACATATCAACAGTACTGCAGTGATTCATTATTCTATGCACTGCCAATATAACTTCCCTGATGGCTACATCTGTATGCATGTTAATGCAGCCCTAAATTTGCAGATACCTCAGTCAACATCAGGGATGATAGGGGAACAATTCATATCACAATGATCATAAGAAATTATTCCAATATTGATATATATAACAATATCTTCTAACATATGCAAAATCATATGTTAATAATCAAATAATCAAATTTATGTTCCTCGCATTAAACTGTAACATAAAGTACAGTATGATAAAACTGTAATATTCCCTAATTTGTTTCAGATTTCATTCTGTGATAGATTTTAATTAGTATTTGCTTGTTATCGTTAATTCAGACAACAGAATTCTGTATACCACAATAACTTGATATCATTATTTTATCACAATATCATTATAGTGAAAGGTGAGTTATAATTTTTAATTATTGCCCAATGTCATACACACCATTAGCAGGTTCTGTCAGATGAAAGGAACACACAAAATGAAATGACATGTTTATTCAGTTGCATGTTTAATTAATTAGTATCTGGGTTCAGAGGGGTTTTGCTACACATTGCAGAAATCTATGCTTTCCTTCAGACAAAAAAGAAAAGTTTTGAAAGATCAATGAAGCAGATTCTACTGTAAGAGTCGGCAGGCAGTTGGAAAAAGCCAGCAGTAATCAGCTCACAGAACTGGAAACCAACTGTGTCATTCAGCCCTCCCTGCTCTGCCTGCGGCTCTGCGTCTCCCTGGCAACCCGTATTTTTGGAAAACCAAGATGGTCGACAAGACCGCGGTTTTCTGGCAGAGTGAGGGCGGCAGCCAATCCCTGCGCCTCTTCTGCTGCGGCTGCAGAATGTAACATAATAATATGTGGATTTTCTCAGCACACAGAGCCAGAACTGGCCCAGCGGCGCTTGGATTGATTTAAAGCAGGAAGTGTGTGTGTAGTGACCTCCATAGCAGATGATCAGACATGATGACTAACATGGCCATGATCAGGCTCTGTTCATGATCACCATTGATCCCATTTGGCCCAGGCTATAGGATACAGCTGGTCTCCATTAGGGTATACACTCCGTTTGTCTGTGTGTCTATCTGGTTCTACTTGGCTTTACTTCATGTCTGTATAGTTGTCCCTCTGCGTCAGTCTGACTGTTTGACAATCTGGCTCTGTCTATGTATTTAATTATCTGGATTTGTCCATCTGTTTGCCTATCTATCTATCCATCTATCTATCTGTCTGTCTGTCTGTCTGTCTGTCTGTCTGTCTATCTGTCTGTCTGTCTGTCTGTCTATCTGTCTGTCTGTCTGTCTGTCTGTCTGTCTGTCTATCTGTCTAAATATCTAGGTCTCTCTATCTACCAGCCTGTCTGCCACCTCCGCCTCTCTCCAGACTCTTTCAAGTCTTAGCAGGATTATATAACTATCCAAACACTTTTGCTGTGAATGCCCATCCTAATCCGCTCGCTATTTGTACATATGACCAGTGAATGACTAGTTGAATGAAAGCTGCCTTCCTCTAGCTCTCACCGAGTTCAGTCATTTTGTTTTATCCCACATCAAAACACAAAGCAGGGGAGTGAAGATCAGGTGTTTGAGTAGTTAATCTGTGTCTCGGGGAGAAGTACCGTAACTGCAGACGGTGGGTTTAAATCAAAATGGCATTGCTATCGTCTTTCCTTCATGGCCATGGACTGCAGCTGCATGGCTTGTGGGTATGGATAAAGAAACGATACACCATCTCATCAGCTTCTTTTTCCTATAGTTTGTCCAGCAAACACCCTCCTCCCCTACATAGAGTTAGAAACATAGCAGTGTAGCAATACCCTATACTTAAACCAGCCGTGCCTTTTCCATATCCTTGAGGAAAGAGACGGAGATGTTGGATGCCAGAGCAATTTGGGATACAGCTTCAGACGTCTGGCGCCCCTTAGAGTCTCAGACATTTAAGAGACAGTGGTATCCTGTTGAGTCATCTGCAAACTAAGTCATTTGCCTATGGCAGCTCCGTTATTACTGACTCCAAATGAAATATCAGCCATTGTGTCCGATCAAATTGAATTTGCAGCCCGTCCTCTTAGGTGCTAAATGTATTGATTGTTATATAAACCGTCAATTTGCGGGTCCATTTTCAGATTACCTGCCCTAAATTGCCTGCTGCCTTCCTGCTGGTGCAGAGCAGGCTGATGTGGCCATCTAGTGTTAGGGATTGAGGAATACACTGTAAAAAAAAAAATCTCCATCTGGACAAGGGGTGACAGTGTGTTGGAACCAGTGGTGTGATCAGATTTATTTTAAGACATGACTCCCTTTTTTTTAGAAAATTCTTGAATTCTATCAAAACAAGTGAAATTATCTCACCCACTTTGCAGAATTTTTCACCTGCTCAAGAAAAATATTTCTAAGACTACATACAGTACAAGATCAAATTATTTTTTGAGATGGATGTTTTTGCAGTGTCTGTTTTTTTGTTGTGGCTGCATCACAGTATTTTACATCAAAAAGTAGGCTTATATGAGAAGAGATTAGCATTGGTTTCTATTTATTTATAAAGCGCTTCCTCCAAAAACATGACTCTTATATCTTATGTCGCTTGACTGGATTGATTGGAGAGTTGGAGTTTATCAGAGCCGCTCTCAGGACCGGCTGGCGCTCCAGGTTCCTCGGATTAGCACTGACCTGGGAAATACTGCTTTTAGATTTTGTGCTCCATATACCTGGAACAAATTGCAGTAAACCCTGAAGCTTCATGCTTTGGTTGCAAAGAGCCAAGTCAGCAATCTGATTAAGAACCTGATTAGCTTTGTGAATATTTTAAAGGTGCTGAGCAGCATTTTTAAATGCATAATTGTATAATATATCATTATACAATGATTGTGATACCTTGGTAAAATTACTGTACACAAATGACACCACAGTCGAGACAATGACATGGTCAAGCTTCTATCTCACGGCAGTGGGATTGTTTGTGGTACTGCTTCTCAAAGTTAAGACCACATTTCCCATAAGCCCTGTTACTTTCTGGTGTAAAGAGGACTTATCCCACCTTCCCCTCCCTCTCCCTGGCATCACTCTGGGTGCATTTGTTTTCTCTTTTGCTTTACTGAAGACGATAAACTTGTTTGAAGTGATTTTTCCATCAGCCTTTTACTTGTTCCACCATCTGCTATTGTGAGACCCTCTGAAACTTTAGTTTGTGCAGGAAGAGCAGTGCCCTCCTCCTGTTTTGTGCCATAAAGCAATCCAGCAGATTTCCCACCAAATCCAACCCAGTGGCTCATAATGTAAAATGCAATGTAGAGGCAGGTAGAGGCTGATAATCATCTCAGCAATGTTTGTGTTTGTTTACAGTAATTACACTATGTCTCAAAATTAATGTGGTAATGATTTATTGATGGTATAATGCTACACATAGCACCTTTAATTCATGTTTGACAAGTGTTTTAATTGGTTGTAAATATTTTTTGTGTCTTTCTCTTGTTTGCGTTTCTTTCCACGTATGTAAACTCAGCTCTCGTGGGAAAGAAAGCCCCCGTCCCTAAATGTGTTTCCTGAATTTCTGAGTAAAAAAAAAGGTTTTCGCATTGAAACAGGTACATTGAGATAGGAAGTACAGGCAGAGAATAAGATCCAGCTTTTTAACGACCTTGGTTGTCACTTTCTGTAAACAGTATCGGTGAAATAAAAGTTAACAGCCACAGAATTTGAGCTATCAACATGTTCTCTTCTCTCTGTGCTTTGATTCACATGCTTCTTGTCTGGGAAGCAATTTCTCCACACGGAAGCACAGAGTGTATAATGATGGATTATGGTTTTGGACTGTTGATGCTGTCTGTCACCGTGATGGAGCTTTGATGGAGTGTCAAACTGAATGGGATGTTATGAGCGGTGGAATGTAAGGCAACTGAATTATATATCTCACAACACATTTATTATATTGAACCACAGCAGAAATGTTAGAGAAGACTGAGAAAAGTCGACGATTTTGTTATTTTTACAAGAGTACCAAGTTTAAACTCCAAGATATATATAGGGATATCTTTTTCTAGTGAATGGTTAATGATTTTGAGGGATCAGGCACTTGTTATCTAGATGCTATATTGATGGCCAGTAACTGAGAGTAACTGACTAGATTGTTTCGGCTACAGATAGATACTTAAATACTAAACGACCAAGTATTTATTTAGCTGCTATTTAACAAAAAAATCCAGCCATCCACTTTAACACTGTTAGAAAAAGCTATATGTGGTGTATATTGCATTTCAGGCTCCATTTTGTTGTTCAGTGGTATTTTTCTTATTCCTGTGGATAACTGGCCAAACTTAAAATGACATGACATCACATCAAGATATGTCCAGCGCAGCTACAGTGGAGTTTGTTAGCCGAAAATGTTTCAGCGATATAAAACATCAACGGTAAACATCAGGTTTTGGTGTGAGCCCCTCAGAATTAAAGGGCAAGGGCTTCTCACACCGAAGTTCAACCATCACACAGGGAAAACTCCATCGTAGAAGAGGAAGAGATAATAATTTGACAGTAGCCTCAATAGACCAGAATGCAGTGCAACTGCAAGACATGTTACGTTTTATTTAGGTTTTGACTCACCTTTTCTCATATGGAAAAATCTCTCACTCTCTTGCTCTTATTATTTGATCATTATCACTATTGCTCTCTCAAACTACACCTACAACCCACAGCTGAATGCAACAAGTTCAGGCCCGCTCCCTCGGGGTTGGTGAAAGTCATTCTGGGAAACGTAGGAAATCACTAACTGAAGAAGAAGTAGACGAGGCAGGTTGAGGGAAAGTGGATACGCCAAAAAAGCTATTTACAACACTTCATCACAAAATAACTCCAGGGATGCGTTGGACACGGATTGATGATACACAACAGTCAACACATGTTATATACATTCGCTTGCATGTGCCATATAGTACAAATTATCTGCTAAACTGACTTGCAGTGTGGGAAACAGTGAAACCTGAAGCATTAGTATCCCTGACTGTATTTATGTGAGACTGAGCTTTCTTCTCTCCTTCGCCTTCTGCCTTGAGGTACCTTGCTCTTTATCCTGAGACTGGAGAGAGAGAGAGAGACAGAGAGAGAGAGAGAGAGAGAGAGGGAGAGACAGGGAGGGAGGGAGGGAGGTATCGGAGAGCGAATGCCTTCCGAGGAGATCGATACGTACCTCTTATTGCAAGGCACCCTCAGCTCACTCTCCCAACTGATTCCTGCTATTTAAGAATGTCTTTCAGGGGATCTGGCCCATTTCTTTCAATTAATGCTCCTTTCAGCCAGCCGACCATTAGAAGTCCATTAAAGCCCCTCCACCCAGGGAGAGTCATTCAGCCTGTGCCGCTGTGCTCCATCTTCTGATAACAGGAGCGTCTAGACTGCCACGGAGAAATAATTAACCTTTTAAATTGTTACTTTGGAGGTGGCTGTTTGTAGGACGGGTTTTGTCTTGTTTTGGTGCTTAATTTCTTTCAAGGTTTCTCCTTTTGCTTCTTTCATTTTCTTTTTGTTTCCTGAGTTGCTTTCTTTTTGCTTTTATTTTCTTTCTTTATCTATCTATCTATCTATCTATCTATCTATCTATCTATCTATCTATCTATCTATGCGTCATATAGGCAGCTATATGTTTCTTTCATTTGTTTCCTCAGTTGCTTTCTTTTTGCTTGTTTTCTTTCTATCTATCTATCTATCTATCTATCTATCTATATATGTGTCATTTATTCCTGTGAGGCAGCTATACAGTATGTTGTGTAGTATGTGTTATGTAAAGAAATTTGATTATTTTACTTTTCAAGTAGACGTAGACACAGCCATTGATCTGTCATATTGTTTAGGCCTTTATATCCAGCGGCCTATCTGTTAGTAGGCTAAATGGGACATTTAAAAACATGGTCAAAGATCATTGTTTGCCTCGTTGCCCTTGTCTTGATTCACACTTCTCAAAGTGGCCCTCACTGTGACAGTAATCTGCAGCATCTATCTATCTCTGTCTTTCTCTCTCTCTCTCTCTCTCTCTCTCTCACTCTGTCTTTGATGTTTCTTAGGTGCTTGCTGGTGAGGAATCTGATATCACCTCCAGCATGTTGAACACTGAAGACGCCGATACCCCTACAGAGCAACTGGTTTACCACGTCGAGGCGCCGACCAATGGGATGGTGTCGCTGAAGGAGTCACCCGATGAGGGCATCCTGAATTTCACACAGGCTCAAATAAACAACGGGGAGGTCATCTTTATTCACGAAGGTAAGGCCGGACAGGACGAGAGGAAAGGAAGTCGCCGCACATTCACAGCCTCGACACATGTACTTCCTTCATTTAATGCAATTTGTTGGGAATTATTTTTTGAACGGGCATGAAGTTATCTATGAACTTTATCATCCTCTATCAGCGACCAGTAGGAATTGCAACAACATCGATAAAACATATCACCTCCTACACAAGTCTCTGAGTTTTGAAAGCCAGAAATCTCTCTCTACCTTGCGAAGTAATCGTTGAGGTATTGGTATTGATCAATAACCCTATAAAACCCCCACAGATACATTAAGGCCATGTTGTGCTATGGGGCAGTAAAAATCGTACTTATTGCCCCTTTAATGCATTTAAAAGTGTCATTTCCATCATGGCTACAAGTGTTGCAGTTCAACAGTACGGCATCTCTGTCTCTCTCATGGCCACAAGGATGGCCTATAAGGTATAGTTAATTCAAATAATGAATATAATAATAATATGACATGTTACTGTTCCCCATAGGGTAAATATGGCATATAGGTTAAAGGGATAACACTACATATGGGCACCTTTGGGTCAAATAACAGTTGCAAATAATTCTTAGCCTTTGCTCGAATCTGCTTGGAGTATCAGAAGGTTGATTGTAAAGAAAGAAAGAAAGAAAGAAAGAAAGAAAGAAAGAAAAGGAACCGAGTTCAAGCCGTTGCTCTCCCACCAGGTGAGGAGTCGGGTGGTTTCGGCTTCACGGTGACAGACGGCGAGCACACATCTCCTTTCTACCGATTTGTCGTCACAGCCAGGCCTCTCACCATCACCATGGAAACGCAGGAGGAGCTCATGGTGTTTCCAGGTAAGAAATGCCAAAATCTTCCAGGTTCATGCCATGAATAAGGCACAGAGGGAAGGAGAGCTCCAGTGAGAAGACTGGGGTCGACCTAACTGTTAATAATGATACTTCAAAAAATCAATACCTTTTCTTCTTTTCTCTTATTTGTTTATCTGTCACTTTTCTCTCTCTCACTCTATTATAGCTGAAAATTCTGCAGACCCAGAAATAGTGTGAAATGTATTCTGAGCACTAGCTATTGCTTGCTTGTAATGTTGATGATGTAGGAATTTAAGTTTATTCTATTGTCACATTCATTATAAGTCAGTCTTTCTGTCAACTAAATGCCTAAAATGTAACGTAAATGTAAAACTGCCTCAGAACTATAAAACACTGTAAGTCCTCTGTGATCCCAATTGCTGCACTATGAAGGTGACTTTAAAAAAAATCAAATTCAAAACTTATAGTGCACCAAATAGAAATGTGCATACACATGAACGGCTTCATTCCAAACTGCTGCATAAATCCTTCGGACACGAAATGTTACCTGATATTCAGTGAGCGATCTTTTCAAAAACACAGCATTGCGTCTTCAGATGCAATTTCTGAAATTGCACCCGCAGAAATGGAACTATTTTGTGAGCACATGTCTCAGCGAAGGCAATAACTTCAGTTATATTCCATAATGGGCTTTACTTTCTTGCCAGCGATCGTTGTCTGAGACGAGGTGTCACATTTTTCAAATGGTGGATATAATTTTGGAACGAAACTCTCCACATCAGGAAACTCTTCACATCAGACTGAAATGTCATCACAGAAATGTGCATGAGTTACTGTAACCGCAAAAGTTTGAGGCAATTTTAGATTCCGCTTAATTTTACAGGCTACTCTACACTAGCAAGAGGCCATTTTCCACAGAATCGTCTCAGCACTCAGAGCATGTGTGTACTTTCACAGGAACAAGACAGCCTATCACCAGTGCCAATCTGGGGGCTGTGACCAATGAGGATGGAAATGAGATAAGCTACTCACTTGTCCGCCCACCTCGTCTGGGAAGACTCATCTTAGCCAACGACAGGAACCAGTATGAGGAAATTACCCGCTTCTCCCAAACACAGGTAATGTGTGTTCCTGTGTGATGGTAATGAGTGTTTTTAAGAGGCAGTTAAGAGTCAGGAAATGTTTTTTTTTTCTCTTCATCCCTTTTTGAACTACGTATATTTATGTCTTCCTTTTCCAAAACATGCATTCGTTTGAAAGTGTTTTTCTTTAATAATAATGACAAGGGATAGTAGCATCATATCCCGTGTATTGTATCCCGGTAAATGTTGCATGCACTAGGGGACACTGTAAGTTTGACTATTATTCTTTTTCCCCAAATAAATCTTACATAATATTTTATAACCTTTATGTATAAAGCACTTATCAAAATATAGTTACAAAGTGCTGCACACAAAGTTAGAAATACAAACTTTAAAACAGGGAAATTCAAAAGTCATTTATAATCAATGAATATAAATAGTAATAATAGTAAAAGTATAAATAACGATAAGAGCAAAAGCAGGGCCCGGAAACAATGACTAAAGGTTAAAAGTATAAATAGAAAAATGACAGAGAATCCAACTCTGTTCAAGTAAAAGCAGATCTAAAAAAGAATGTTTTGAAAAGTGATTTACAGGCAACATCAAGTTGGCTGGCCAAATCTTTTCTATTTGCAGGTAATAACATGTTTATTAATAGCCAGTATGCACAACTCAGCCTAGTAGTTTAGTGCATATACCATCAGGCAGACAGACGAGAAGACATAATACTGGTTTCATACAAATATAGCCCAGCTAATCCTCCTCTCAGCACAAACTGGTGCAGCAATACCCACCACTTTTCCAGAAGTGGAAAATCAGCAATTAGGACTGTTCCAGTTTCTGCTCTTGCATGGATTTTGGGGGTATTGTGACTTTTCTGCATATTTTTAAAAGTCTGCTTAAAATTATTCTTTTATTTCACATATTTACTCCTACATTTACTTGAGTTTTATTTTTAGGCATGTGAGAGGTGAATATGGACTCTCTCATTGGTAAAACACAGTCAGTCTAGACTCAAGCTCCCATAATTGATACTAGTTTGCTGATATTGATCATCCTAAAATATTTATCTGGTCATGAAATATAATATTCCATGTCGAAATGGATAACCATTATATTTTGGTGGGACAATTTTGTAGCATGCACAAAAATGTCCATGATTTTTATTGATAACAATTTATTTAGTAGATAGAAATAAAGTAGATAAATTCATGATGAGCAGTGCTTTCTGGTCTGGAACACATTTTATTATTAGTTTTTTTTAAACAGAGATTTTAAATATATGGGGATGCAAGAGGAACTGTTGTGCCCACGCGTCTCACAGCTGGTCAAAAAGAGAATAAATGGCACATTAAATATCTACTACTACTACTTTTCACACTATTTTGAGTATCACCTGGTGGTCACTTTTTAGTGACACATTATAGTCATTTGATAGTAAGTTGAGTATCAGCATTGGACAGTCTAAATAAAGTGTAACCCTGTTATTCAGAAGAAATGATGTACTCTAACTTTATCGTGTGTAAAATGTATCTGACACCACAGTACTTTGTATCTGAGGGAAAAATTTCAGCATCTTTCAAGAGCTCAGTATGTGAGGCATCAACACTTTTCTGCCAGCAGGGGGCCTCATTGCATACTGAATTCATTGATCTGCACTGAGCGCTATCTTCAGGTTCAGGTGCTTTACCCTGTTGGAGAATAATGTGTAACATATGATAGTATTCCAGTGATTACATTGCAAACAATTGGCAACTTTAATCTGTCATTTGCATCGATTTTGGAGGCAAAGTAACCAAAAAGAAAGCAGAAGTATTCAGATTACATAGAATATTCAAATATATTACATTACTGATTACATTTTAGCAGAAAATGGATTGCATTTTGATAGCAACCTTCACAACCCTTACTGGAGGGGTACAGGGTACACAACGTACCAACATAGTGCAAAAAATATCAACCAGACTGATGAAGATTCCCACTGCGCATGCACCACAGCCCAGTATGCGACTGCCATGGTGGCAGTGTGTTCTCACTCTGCTCCTCCTTGCCTCTGTTCCACAGTATTGGTCCCATGCTCATTTCCATTCCTGACATCTGAGCATGCTTGGATGAGCATGAGAACAAATTCTTTCCCCGTGAACTGATCCGTTTTGAGCGTGACGAGAAATCTAACAGAAAATAAAACATTCATATACAAAGACATACACGGAGAAACACTCTGCTGAGCTGAAAATACGATTTGATGATTTGACCAGAGTTACTCAGCAGCATTGTGTCTTTGTGTGTGCACGCATGAATGCAGTTGTGCATGCACGTGTGTGTGTGTGTGTGTGTGTGTGTGTGTGTGTGTGTGTGTGTGTGTGTGTGTATGAGTGTGTGTGAGAGCAGAGTTGAGTTCAGGACACAGTGACCTCAGAGAGCATACACAGGCAGTCACATTCCAGTTCCCTAACCCGTATCCCAGTTTAACTATGCCAAACCTCTGCCGCAGCCTGTTGGGTTCTCAATTTACTGTGGTGCCTGCAAACGTCAGAGGTAGAAAGAGCAATGAAATATTATACCAAACTAAAATGTGAGTTACAGACTGCCCAAGTAAAGTAAAATGATCAACAAATTATTAAGAATGGGATTTCATTGGTAAAAACGTAGCGACTTCAATATTGCTGCCCATCTCTAAAAATATCTGTTGGAAAGAAAAAATCTATGTAATCTGTATAAAATCTTATAGAACCTAGTACAGTATATATTGAACCAAAATACGGTGATCATCTTTCCCAATAGCTGTTTTTATATATAAAACGGCCACAAATTTTCGACCCAAATACACTACTGGGAGTATGTAACAGAAAATTTAACATTTCTGACATTTCTTTCTTTACCTGCAAATGAAACCTTGTCTCACTGAATAATTGTGACTTGATTTTACCTTAAAACAGCTCACCATCTTCTGTTTTTGTTTCCCCAGCTGGAGTCAGGAGCAGTTTACTATGAGCACCAGATTCCTGAAGAGCCTTTTTGGGTGGTGAGGGACTCCATAGATCTCATTCTGTCGTCCCAACCAGCCCCAGATGTCCGTCACATCCTCCCCATCACCGTCTCTTACTACGCTGCTCACAGCAACATCTCCACACAGCTGTGGAAGAACAAAGGTAAGAAATAAAATGAAGGAGGTGCTGAAGGGTTTGATTGACTGAACACACTTGGTCTTTGTCTTCAATGCCATGCTTCACACTTAAAGAACTTCACACACTCACACCAGGGAGTTGCCCAGTTCAAATGTAGTCTTCAGCAGTAGATGGAGTGTAGGTATCTTGCTCAAAGGCATCTCAACAGTAGTTGTTGGCAGGGGGATTCTTGTCCACTTACCCCACCCAGATTTTCCCAGTTGGTCCAGGAATTTGAACCCTTAACCCTCCAGTCACTACAATACAGTTCATTTACCAATTTACTTGAGGCTTCCATCGCCCCAATGAGACATGCCAGACATTGTTTGTAGGTTGCCATAATTCTAAATATGTAAATTTTTTCAAACTAATTTCAGTGTGAAAAACATTCTGTGGTAGCTTGATTTGAATTGTGCATCGAGATTGTTTACAGATGAACAAACTCTGACACACAATTGCCACTGGATCTTATTAATATGAGGTCATGCCATGATAAAAATTGGTCATCCTTGACAAAGTCTTTTCATTGCTGCACATTTGTGATTAATTTGCTGTTTTGGTGGAAAAAACAGTTGTTCATTTTAGCTTTTTCAGAGTTTTACAATTTGTTTCTCGTTATGTAATTGTTCACTGTCTGAGCAGTCTAAAGATGTGTGATGTACCACCCCTGCTTTTGACTCTGCCAAAACAACAACCCCCTGCTCCATCTGCCTCTCCAAGTTTGCCAACTACACTGCTGCATAATTAAATAGTAGCAGGAGACAGCCAAGCATTGTGTGCTGTATCTGTTTGAAACTAGAATTTAAAAACGTTTAAAATATCTGATTTGTTTTTATTGTTTCCCTTCAGGTCTGGAAATTGTGCAGGGCCAGGGGAAGGCTATCGACAGTTCCATTCTTGACGCCTCCAATCTTCTGGCTAGCCTTCCTGAGTCTGAGCGAAGCAAACTGGATGTGGTCTTTGAGATAAGGCATTTCCCTGGCCATGGACGCATTACCCTGGGTGGTCTGGACTTGCCCCGTGACGCCCCGTACTTCATGCAGGAGGATGTGACTCAGGGAGAGCTGGAGTACCTCCACGATGACTCAGGGGCCTCCTTTGACAGCTTCTCCTTCCGGGCCCGTCTGAACCCTCAGGGCCGTGGTGTGGCCTCCCCAGCCCAGTCTGTGGTCCTGGAGGAGATCTTCAACATCTCCATCAAACGACGGGACTCTAATCCTCCAGAGCTGGTCAGCATAGACATGCTCCTGGAGGTCCTTCAAGGTTCCATGACCATCTTGACCCAGAAGCATCTCAACACTCGAGACGAGGACAGTCCACCAGATGAGGTGCGCTTCAAGGTAACCAAAGCCCCCAGCATTGGTCGGCTGGTTGACTCACTCACGATGGACCCCATCTCTGAATTCACACAAGAGATGGTCAATCGTGGGCAGGTGGGCTTTGTCAGCGATGGCAGCCTTGCTGATGGCTTTGTGGAATTCATTGTGTCCGACGGGAAACACCAAACAGAGCCACACACACTCCACATTGGTGTCCTTGCTCGCACCCTGGTTCTTGACAAAGCCCCAGAGATCAAGGTGAAGCAAGGAGATGATGAGACCCTAGTAACTGAAGAGATGTTGAGGGCCACAACAGGTGGCCCTATTGAGGAGGATGTCCTTTACAAGATCACTAGTGTTCCTAAGTATGCAGCTGTCATGGTGGACCGGCAGCCCACCTCCGCCTTCACCCAGACACAGATCAGAGAAGGCCGAGTCAGTGTCCGCTTTGTTAAGTCCACTTCGCCTCGCGACAGTGTGGCATTTGTAGCCCGCAGCCGGGCTGCAAATGTATCCTCTGTCCTCAACATCACAGTCCAACCTCTGGCCAACATTGCTCAGGATCCTCTTTTACCCCAAGGTGCTCTTGTCCGATTGGACAGGAAGCTTCTGGATGCAACTCCCCTGGCAAACAAGACTAGGACCTCCCCCACATTCAGTGTCATCCAACAGCCACAAGGGGCTCGTTTTGTGAGGTCTGGAGGTCCTGCTGCAGGTCAGCCTGTGGACACATTCAGCCAGCGGGACCTAGATGAGGGCCGTGTGGCTATGGAAATCCTAAACAGCTCTTCTGGATCACGAGGTGGTGTTAGTCAGGATGAAGCCCGCTTCCTGCTCAAGTCTCATGGGGTCCCTCCTGCAGAATGTGTGCTTTCCTTCCAGACTGGTCCCTATAATGCCTCTGGGGTCTACCCTGCCACTCTGTTGAGGGTCCCCCCAGAATTCCCATGGATGGACAGCAATGACCTCCCTGGTGGGGCAGGGTCCCCTCGTGCCACTCCAGCCAGCCCCCGCCGGGGGGGCAACATGGACTGGCCCCATGGAGGTGCCCCCACTACAACCTCTTCTGGCACAGGCTCCCACAAGAAACCTGTGGTCTCCCGGCGCAACAACTTCTGGTCTATTCTCATCCCCATTCTGGTGATCCTCCTCCTCTTGCTTCTGGCAGCCATCTTGGCTTACTACTTGATCCGCAAAAACAAGACGGGCAAGCACGATGTCCAGACGGCAGCGACCAAGCCCAAAAACGGAGAAGTGGCCAGCGCAGAAACCTTTCGGAAAACTGACCCAGCCAATAACATCCCCATGTCCAACATGGACTCCAAAGACGCAGACCCAGAGTTGTTGCAGCACTGTCGGACAACGAACCCGGCCTTGAAAAAGAACCAGTACTGGGTCTGAGACACTTTGAGAGAGGAGACAGAGAGAGGTAGACCCTTGAGTGTCTGAAAGACTGCCTCCACAATCATTCCGCTTAGTATTAAAGACCTCTTGCCACAGCAGTATAAATGAAAGTAATTTTTTGATGTCATTGGTTATTTACTTATCTCAATCAAACTGTGGACCAATTCTCAGGCAATGAAACACTGAATACCTATTGGCAATGGAAGAGGCAGTTTCTTATCTTAGGAGGCTTTAGCCATGTCTATTTATTTTAGTTTTATCATTCCTTTTTGTCAAAGGGCACAAATGAGGACATAAACATGCTTTGTGTTTGCAAAAAAATTATTTTGGGTGTGCTCTGCCAATGTATTCCATACGATATCATAGGCCAATATTATTCATTTGAGTACATAGGTAATTTAAAGTTTTGGTACTAGTTTGATTTTAGTTTTGGTTTATCAGGAAAGTGGATAAGTGTGTACATAAATCATGAGGTAGATATATGCTGTATGTGCAAGAAGATGACAAACTGCCTCTTTGTGTTTTCTGTTTATTTTTCTATTTTATTAAGGTATCATTGTCTGTATTTTTGTCTCTCAAGGCTAAATTCAGTTTAGCTTCGTTACACAATAACATGCTTGATTTCAGGAGTTCTCAAACCCATCATGTTTTGGGTGGAAAGCGGATGGGTTAATACATAAAATTAACTGTTTAAAATGAAAAGCAAAACTAGCAAAACTTGCACAGGTTTGATTGAATTTAGCTCAGAGTAATCTCATCATCTTTCATATTTTATTATTTTTGCATGCTTCCCAAGTGCTTGTAAATATTCACTGGACT
The DNA here is from genome assembly GCF_046629955.1 of Centroberyx affinis. Lineage (NCBI taxonomy): Eukaryota > Metazoa > Chordata > Actinopteri > Beryciformes > Berycidae > Centroberyx > Centroberyx affinis. The sequence continues at coordinate 311,743 of NW_027279922.1, forward strand.
GCCATGGCACTGACCACAAAACTGCACGGTTTACAATTTGTAGACCGCAGGCAGGACATTGTTCAATAGTATTGGTCTTTTACACATCCTTATTGGCTGACAGGCAAGGATGAGGTCATCTGGAACCGGGATGGTTCCATTTACCAAGTCCACAATTAAGATTTCATAAAAGCTGAAAGTGGTTGGTGATAGGGTGGGAATAATGTATAAAACGCTCCACTTGATTTTAAAAAAAAAAATGTTATTGACAGAATTCATTTATTTCATGTCTTGAAAAAGCTACTTGTGATATTATGCATTCCATATCTAAGCTGAATAGAGAGAAGTTAATATCTTCAAAATATGAGAGATTTTTTTATTAAGTCTTTTAGATTATCATTGTTGTAATTAAGACCATTAAATCAGAATCCTCCTCTTCCTCTGTAGACATCTTTATCGTCGCTCTGACCTGTGGAGGCCAAGTTGATAAAAAATATTTTTAAAAAGTCTGTGATGCGTCTTTATCCACAAACTATCAGACTGTTGAATTAAGTACTTTAGGTCAAGTAGAAAGGTTCAGATAACTTTTTTTCTACCCACTAAAGGAAATGTACTACACTGAGTAACAAGTTTCAAACAGCTAATCTTTCTGAGGAGTAAGTTTGAGTATTTGCTGTACATTTCCTTTCTCATACTGTATACCTATGCAATGACACCTTATAATTTTTCTTTAGTTATATACTGAGTATACAATGAATTCTTTGCTGTATTCGTCTTCT